>NW_005841900.1:575303-606534 GCF_000455745.1 Alligator sinensis | reverse complement strand
CAGCTGCCAGGCTCTGGGCCTGCCAGCATCTCTGATCAAGCCCAGGCAGCAGCGGGCATGACGAACTCATCCTGCACAGCCAGTCCGGCTGTCAAGCCACCCACCTACAGTTGCAGCTGTGTTGCCTATGCGCCACTACCTGGCCAGCTGCCGCCTGTGCACACTAGGCCAGGCTGTCACAGAGCCATAGCCGGCTAGGAAGGGCCCTGACCCTGTGGCCCAGCTTGGGCCAGCCCCACTATCTGGCTGCCTTGTTTGGAGCCCTGCTGTAAGTAGGCACAGGGAGCCAGAAGCAATCCAGGCACACAGCTCCCATAGACCCAGCCTGAGCTGCAGCTGGCTGGGAGGGGCCCTGCCCCCACAACCCAGCTTGAGCTGGTTCTTCTGTGCCCACTCTCAGCAGTACCTGTATCTGGCCTGGCTCAACCTCACAGCTGCAGCCACAGCCACAGCCCCAGCCCCAGCCTCAGCTGTGGACAAGGCGGGCAGATGGCAGGTCCATGTCAACCAGCTCTGGCCATGCCCCTCACCACATGAGCAACCAGCAGGGCAGAAAGCTGGGCAGACCCCAGCTGCGGTCCCTGTGCTGGTGGACTGCAGCCCTGAGGTACTACCCGGCTTGTGTCTGGCCATGCCCCCCACCACCCCTCAAGGACAAACCTAGCAGGGGCTGATTCCACACCCCCCCCTTAGGCACACACCAGCTGGGGTCCCTGCAGGCCAGAGTGAGGGTTTAAACCCTTCCCCAATCATACTTAGTGGCCTGCTGAGTCCTGGTCATGCCCCCCACCCCCTTCCCTCCAGCCTTGCAGCCACTGTGGAAGGGAAGGGAAGGGAAGGGAAGGCTCACTCTAGCACCCCCAGCTTCTGGTCTCAGCCACTGCAGGTATGGGGCTGCATTTCCAGAATCAAAAGTGAATGTCTATTCACTTGCAAATCAGTTCAACCTACATAGGTTAAACTAACCTGCAAAGATTAATTCAATTCAGCCTTGGGCTTTTTGAATGTCTGTACTTAGCCATACAGACTTTATAAACTATTTGCTCCTTTTTGTTTTTTTGGAGGAAGGGTTGAAGACACTATATATAATCCATTATTATTCTTTGTGTCATCCCATGCACCAGGATACTGGGTATTTCACTACTACAACAATTTTTTTTTTTTTACTATATGGCCCAGGATAGAAGAAAAAGTTAGGTTAACATACTTGGGAGACCTGGGTTCAGCTCCCTGATCTGCCGCTGACTTCTTGCACGATCCTAAACAAGTCACTTAGTATCTGTGACTCAGTTCCCTATTGTGAAGTATGAATAAAAGTACTGACCTAGCTCACAAGGGTGATGTAAGGATAAGTACTTTAAAACTTGAAATCTTCAGTCAGAAAGGCCGTGTAAGTACTAGGAGATGAACTCTTTTAAAAACGTAAACTAGTGTTTTAACTTAAAAATATTATCTAATGGAAGTAAATATGTGAAATTCCTCAGAGCTGCTTTAAAAAAAATAGAATAAAAATTAAACTCTGATTTAGGTGGAGTTCCACAAAGGAGCCTTTAAGTCTAAAAACAGCTTGACTGCCAACCAGCAAAAATCTAACATGCATCCAGAATCTCCTACACTACACTTGCCAGGAATGTCAAGACTTTGAAAAATCACATACATTACAATAGTCAAGACTCAAACTAGTTTGCAGCACTAGCAGACACAGAGAAGTCTCTGATTATTCATTATAATGGTGCCTGGCACTGTCACTAAAGTTAAGCCTCACTGAAAGTTTTCATTCTAACCCAATGTGAAAAGAATTTTCAGTACAGTTGCATATAAGGTTTAATGTGCATTTATAAAAGGTTTAATAAATCTGGCTTTTTTCTTATATTTGCTAATGACTCTAAGAATCACTGAGAAGGAGCATCTTAAATTGAGTATCATAAAAGATGTCAAAAATTTGAAATCTTCACCCCTCAGAGAACAGCAATGCAAAATACCATGTTAGAAATATGTAACAAACTATTCTGGAATGAACATATGTAAAGCGTGGAAAGTGTTCCAGATTCACTACCCATTTAATCTTTGGCCCTACTGCCAAGAATAGATACATGCTAACTAGGCTCTGATCCTTGACTACCATCAACATATTGCAACTAAACTGGTAGACCACCAAATGGTAGTTTTCAGCCCCCAATACCCTAGGTTTATTTGAATGAATATTCTAAACCTATTCTTAAGCTAAGTACCCTATTTTTAGTGTAGTGGTCCAAAATGTTATTTGTACACTAATATGTATTGCTGGCTCTAGAATGTGTTCTGTGCTATTCCAGCAAAAAGATGGAACTTCACATTTTATATAAGTTTGCAATACAGAAGTTGCAGGAACTTTTTTTTGTTTATTAATGAGAGAATCAAATCAATCTGGGGAAAAAAATCAAGATAAAATGTAGTTCACATTTATCTTGGCTGTCAATGATGAAAAAATGAATTTCACTTTCTCCAACAGCATTTATAGACCAGATAATACCCAGATGTACAAATGCAAATTAAAACTAAACAGAAGAAACTTCAGGAAGGAGAAAAGGGGGAGGAACTTTTGTGGTAACCATGGTAGAATAAATGTGGAAAAACTCAGGAAAAATTAGAATATGAAAATTCTAGCATGGTAGGCTCCAGTAAAAGATACTGGAAAATCTAGCATTTTTCAAGGGATTAGCTTTCTGCTTCTGGAGACATGTAAAAGGCAAAATTAAACACAAGTGGTGATTAGGGAAGGAGAAGAGAAAATGAACAAAATCCATCCTAAGTAATAGCAGGTGAGGAGAAAAACACTCCAAAACCTACTTTAACCAAAAGGCAGCAAGCAAGACAACCTAGAAGCTGCCCCTATGAAGACATGGCAGAGCTACAATTGCCACACCCAAATATTGATAGGAATGAAGCTACAATAATTCTAAAACCTTCCAATACTGAGTTCATCATTGTATTTGCAGTCTATAATAGGCCCTTGCTATCATATCGTCAAAATTTCTATTATAATAGAAGCAGCAGCAGCTATGCCAACCTTTAGCTACTAGAAAATTAAAATTTGTGCCACTGACAAAAATAGCAGCATTCCCCTTCAGTTATTCATATGTTATGCCAAAGAGCAAAAGACACTATTAGAAGATCATAAGCATGCTATTACGCCCTTGAAGCCAAACTTACTGTTGCTACTAGATATGGATGTGCTCCCCCTCAAACATTAACTGCCTTTCCTGAAATGACTTCAACAATGAAACAATAAAGCCTTAGTAAGCAAAATACAATAGCAAAAACAGCAGAAGAAGAAATAATGCCACTAATGCTTCTGCAGAAAGGAATGATTGTGAGGTAGAAGACAGAGTACAAATGAAGATTCAGTCTATTACAAAAAATTACTATCCAGATCCTCACAGAACTACTGCCAGGAAAACCACTAAGCTGTGGCTTGTGGAAGGAAGTTATTACTATCAGAATTGCCATTACTAAGACCACAGACTTGTCATTTACTTTATCAACCTGAAGTTGTATTTCATACATATCAAATGCAATACTGGCTTCAACCAAGGGTCTATCTAGCCTAATATCCCAACCCAACAGCAGCAAGAAGTGGATGCTTTAGAGGGAGAGAAAAATGATATGGCACAGGTACAGCAATGTATCCTTCCCCAGTGCCCAGCAGCCATAGTTTTTCGGGATGCAAAAATGTAACAAATCAAATTGTATGCGATGCTAACAATAATATAGAGTTACTCATGGTTGCCAAGGCCAAGTCCTCATTACTAAACTTACTGCCTCATTTGTATCTATGTTGGCAGGTATGCAGAGTCTCTTCTCTGGAAGGAAAACCAGAATAGAATAAGAGATTGTTTCTAAAAGGAGGCCAGGCCATCTGGCTTAGAGATGAGCAAGTATCACACACGGGGACAGGCTAAGAACATCTAGGCACTGTATTAAAAGCAGCACATAGAACAATTACTTGAGAAGTTTAACTCAGAGCTGTGTTTTACTGAGATAAAGTTGGAAATATTAGGGCAATGGTTTTCAACCTGTGGTCATGGACCCCTGGGGATCTACAGACCATATTTAAGGGGGTCTACAAAAGAGGACTATGATCAATGTAAAGAACGTGAATACCCACGCTTATAATTCGAAGGGGTCCACATCTCCAGTCGACATTTCCAAATGGGTCCACAAATGAAAAAAGTTTGGAAACCACTGTATTAGGGCATAAGATTTAGCTGTTCAGCCATGTTGTCAAGATGAACAGAAACAAAGGACCTATTCTGAGAAAAAATAGACCAAATAAATATGCCAGGTGTGTATCTACTAGTATTTTGCCACCCCTATAAGGAATCAACCCTCCCTGGGAGTTCATATCTTTCTGAACACTTTGAAGTGGGACAACAGTTCGGTGACAGTAAACTGACAATTTTCCTGATTGAAGAAGAAAGGTGAATTCAGTTACTGGAAGAAGTTATGTAGCAACATCAGGAAGTAACATAATTATACAAAGCGCAACCATGAAATAGTCATATAAAAGTAAGTACAGTGAGATATAGATGCATAATTTTGTTTGAATAAAGTAACTATTTCTCAGCTAACAATGTATATATGATAAAGCACACTATGTTTACAGAGCAGCACACCCATTAACTGAACTTTTATATCCCAACCTTTTCTAACATATCCAAGCACAGATATACATCTGCAGTGAAGGCTGAATAGATTTAAGGTTTCCAAAATATTCACATCTGGAAAGGCTACACTGCGCAAAATACAAGTACTAGCGGCAAAGTCCCAAACTGCTTTTCTCGGTACTCAGACATGAGATGTTTCAGGCCTAAACAAAAACTTGAATGTTATGAAATCCTGTAAAACAGAATGGGAATAAGAATAGCATCTCAATCTTAACTTTAGCACTGCATTGAAGATTGATTAGGGACTACAGATAAGGCATTGGTCTCATTAAAGATGCCATAAATTCATAAAGATACTGAAAATACTGATTAGGTAACCGGAAGAAAAGCTCTTGAGAGAAATGAATATGAAAAATGGTTTGCATTACTTCTGAGATGTGTCAAGCGTAAACGTTCATAAAATTTGTTAAGAAACATCACTACATTTTTCTTTAAAAAAAAACAAAAACAAAAAAACTCAAACAAACCTAACACAATCTAGCTAAGTTTACATGCAAATCTTAAGAGGCCAAAAATATACATTTATTATTTATAATAGATATACTATTTATACATTTCTGTACTCTAGGCTACATCAAGTTTGTGGTTTATCCAGTACCCAACCCCTGACAGACCCCAAAGCAGATTATTTGAAGAAATGTGAGAGAATCCTACAGCAGGTAGGTATGGGATAATTAAACTAAAAAATGACTCTGTTACAAAGAAGCAGCTTATATATGGAAAATATACCAGGTATTTTAAAGTATACATTTCTGGTATAGTAAGAACAAATGCCTAGAAGTTAAACCAGGAAAATTGGAGTTAGGAGCCAAATCAAGGATTTTTCATCTCTTAATGCCTTCAAGAAAGGCATCCAGGTCTTGACTTAAAGTTATGCTTGTGGCAGAAATGCCACTGTCTGTGTCCCTCTCCAGAAATCTGTCTCTGCCAGCCTGAGAGGCTGGTGTTGAATTCCTTAGGGAGGGGCATCTTCCTCCCTGCCTACATGACATAAGCCTGGTGCCTCGGGTGTGGATTCTCTGGTCACCTGGGGAGGGAAAAGCCCTGCTCACCGGCCCAGGTGATCAGTGATACTTTTTAAATTGGTTGGCTAGTGGCCAGCACTGGCAGCTTTGATTGGATCGGGCTGCTGAGGTCAGAAAGGTTATTTAAAGGCCCGGTCCAGGAAGAAGGCAGCCATTAGCCATGCGGTCATCGAGGTGAATCTGAAACTGGGAGAGGAGCTTCACTATCTGAAACAGGCTCTCTCCTCATAACCGCATGCTCAAACAGTGACCTGCCTCCAGAGGAAAACTATTAAGGCCCTGACTTGGGAAAGTGCCCCAAGTGCCTGTATTGGGTCTAGTACCAAGTGGACGATCAGGCCTGTGCTTTCCAAGGTGCGCAGAGCCAGAATTGAGTCCAGAGCCTTGGATGGTGGCAGTGGGAACCCCAGGCTAGCGGGGGTGCTTCAGGGAAGGGGTTGGCCGGACGTGAGGCACCCCAGGGAGGCACTCGGAGCCTGGAAGGTGGGCGGGCGCAGTGAGGTGGGCGGCTCAAGGCAGGAGCGCCCCCTACTGGCCCGCCACAATGCTTTAGCATATTAAGTTACTTAGCTCCATGCAGAGATAGATGGATGAAATTTTACAGCCTATCTTAGGCAACAGGACAGAAAATTTGATCTAATAGCCTTTGGCCTTAAAATCTAGTCTACCCTCAGGAAAGGCTTATTCTAATCTGCAATTGTTTAAAACTATTAAATACTGAAACATGCATTTAAATCTCTCCTACCACTCTTTGCTTGTGTTAACTCCATATGAACAAAATACAGAACTCAAATCATTGTAAAACAGGGCTAAAAAGGACTCCAGGAGGCCATCGAGTTGAGCCCCCTACTGAAGGGCAGGTTCACCAGCTTAAATTATCCTGATTAGCTGTTTGTCTAACTCACTCTTAACAAGACTCACAGTGACAAAAATCCTACAACCTGCCTACATTAGAGTGAGGGAGTTTTTCCTACTATCCAACCAAAATTTCCTGTGTTGCAATTTAAGATCATTACTTCTTTTCCTGCCCCAGGTACGCAGCAAGAAGAGCATCAGCATCTTTTTTATAACCATTTTTATATTTTAAGACTGCTAAAAAATCCTCCTTAAACTTCTTATCCCACCTAAATAATATCAATTCTTTCAACCTTTGCAAATATGTTATATTTTCTAAACCACTAATACTTTTGTTGCTCTTCACTGGATGCTCCCCAATTTGTCTATGCCTTTTTTTGAAGCACAATGAAGACCTACACACAGGAATCCAGGTAAGGCTGCACCTTACTGAACAGAAAGGAAATATCACTTACCATGACTTGCATTAGACATTTCTGTAAGTCTTCTCCCCCACCTCTCTGAACAGCACATAACTAACTCATTCAGTTTGTGGTCCAATATAAGCCACAGGTTCTTGTGCCACCGACCCAGGGCCCCTGAAGGGAGGGTGCACTCGATTTGATGGATGGGATGAGTTGGTGGGGAGGAGCATCTGGGGCTGGGATCAAAGATCAGTGACAGTGCAGGACTGAGCCTGGAGCAGAGCTGGGGTCTGCTCCCTGCACATCCCTGTGACAGGTACCAGTCCCATGGGCAGCAGCTGTGCCTAGCCTCTGGTCCCAAAATTGGTGCCTGTCACAGGGACATATGGGGAACAGATCCAGGCCACTCCACACTGCACCTGGTTCTTGCCATGAACGCTCATGGTCCAGCAGTGAGGGGCAGCCCCAATGGATCATGACTGGCCCAACCCAGGATGGGGACAGAGTGCAGACCTGTGACCCAGCACCCACTGCCCTCACCCCAGCAGAAGTGTGCATGGGTAGCCACAGTGCAGCGCAATTGTAGAGCAGTGCAGCCTAGCATTGTGGAGCAGCTTAATTTGGTCATGATCCACTTGGACCACCCTGCACTGCTGGGCTGCAAGCAGCCATGGTGCCAACCAGGTACATTTTGGAGTCGCCCCAGCCCTGGGCCTGTACTGGCACCGCCCCATTATCCCAGCCCTGCCCGCTCCTGGATGTTGCTTCCTACCCACTTGCAGCCCCACCCCATCTGCCCAACTGCCCACAGGTATCGATAGCTATACCTTGTACAGGAGGGATCATGTTGCAAGAAAGGGTAGGGGTGTAGCTCTCTATGTGAAGGAGCAGTACTCTTCCCTTCAAGCAGAGTTTGGCACCCAAGGAGGGTGACTTGAGACCCTCTGGGTTAGAATATGGGGAGAACGTGGTGAAAGGGATAACTGTAGGAGCCTATTACAGACCTCTTAACTCAGAGGAAGAGCTTGACCATGAATTTGCTAGGGAACTGGCAGAGGCTGCATGCTCTCGATGCATGGTCATCATGGGCAACTTGAACCACCCTGACATCTTAAGGGAAGAGCATTCAGCCCAATCTGATTGGTCACGAAGATTCCTCACTTGCATCGACAAGCTGTATTTGACTAAAGTCTATGGGCCAACAAGAGGTAAAGCGCTGCCGGAGCTAGTACTGGCCAAAGGGGATGATCTAGCGAGTGACCCGAGGATCGAAGGGAATCTTGGTGACAGTGATCACAAGTTGATCACTTTCTTGAGCCATCACAAAGCTGGCAAATCAGTAACAATAAAGAAATCCTCGACTTTAGGAAAGCCAACTTTCACAAGCTCAGGAGGTTGGTTGTTGAGGCCCTGAGAGACCATGACCTGACAGGGAGGGCAGTCGATGAGTGGTTGCTCCTTAAGGACGTGATCCTAAAAGCACAAGTGAAGTTGATTCTGGTCCATAGGAAAGGTAGAAAAAGGGCTGGGAGACCACCTTGGCTCAACAGGGAACTCATGGACCTCCTGAATCTGAAAAGAGAAGCTTATAAGGTATGGAAGTCAGGAACTACCACTAAGGAAGATTATGCAGCACTGGCCAGCACCTGTAAGGAGTGGACCTGAAAAGTCAAGGCTGAAACCGAACTCAAACTGGCTACGGGAATCAAGGACAATAAAAAGTCCTTCTTCAAATACATGGGAAATTAGAAAAAAACAAGGGTAACATTGGACACTTGCTGAACCAAATGTGGCAGCTAACACCCAACACCCAGTAGAAAGCTAATCTCCTTAATGATTACTTCGCGTTGGTATGTTGCTGGGGTAATCTGACACCAACTGACTTCCTGCCCCTTGGGCAGGGGGCTGGACCTGATGATCTCGAGGTCCCTTCCAGCCCTAATGTCTATGATATCTATGAGCACATCCTGCCCACAGAAGTCCCAGGCAGGTATCCCAGGGGACCCAGTCTACCCGCCTGCCTGCTCATCTAGTGGCCTCTGCAGTGAGTGTGGGGCAGACAAGTCAGGGACCAGTCTCCATGGAGATCCTACTTGCTCTGTCCAGCACCCCCAGAGGTGGGTGCAGGGCAAACAGCCTGGGGCTGGATAGGCTCAACTGTCCCCCACCTTGGCCCCCACGCTGAGTTAGCAACCCCCCTGCAGCAGCTCATTAAAACTCCTTAAGTGGCCCTCCAGTCTACAGTGTGATACTGATGCAAGAAATATGTAATTTTGGGTTGCATTAACAGCAGGATAATATAGAAGTGAAAGCTGATAGTACCACTTTATTTGGCAATGGTAAAGCCTCAGCTGGAGTAATGTGTCAAATTTTGGAGATATAAAGAAGCTGGAGAGGATCCAGAAATGAGTGATAAAAATGACAAGAGTTTGGAATGGAAGCTATGAGGATGAGACGACTAGGAATGTTGCATTTGGAGAAAAGAAGATTAAATAGGAACAAGTTAGCAGTTTCAAGTATTTGAAAGACTGCAACAAAGGTAGAAAAATATTGTTCTCACTTGCCACAGAAGGTAGGACAATGAGTTTAAACTGAAGCAAAACAGATTGAGATCAAATCTCAGGAGAAAAGCTTCCTAACTAAAACAGTAGGATAATGGAACAAGCTACTTAAGGAATTTGTTATATCTCCTTCATTGGAGGTTTTTAAGAGGAGGCTGGATAGGCATTGGTAGGCACCTATCAGGGATCATTTAGAAATGGCTAATTCTGTATCCCTGCAGCCAGTTAATTACATGATCGCTAAGGTTCTTTGCAAATTTATGCTTCTCTAAACCTTACATGGAAGAGAAAAAAAAAGAAACCACCAAAAGAAAATGTGTACTTAATATGAAACTCAGAATGACATGGATTAGTTAGAAGAACACACAGGGTGCTAGAAATAAACAAAAACAGAATACATCCTTAAAAATCATGTTACAGGACTCCACATGGAATAATCTGAGTTCACTGCAGAAAAGCAAAGTTAACACAAAACAAAAACTGTTTTACAGGAGTTAAAACACAGGGGAAAAAAAAAATTGCATTATTTTACCAGTAGCAGTCCAATTACAAGGTATACTCCCTGTGGCAATGTTTCTTCAGGAAAAGTATAGTTAAAATCCAAATATAATAAATTAAATTTTTTCTTAGTTCTCTGCAGTTACTCAAAGCTCTTATTGAGCAGTAATCTCCTTCAACTTCTCAAATAAAAGGAACTTTTTTCCAATGATTCAGGTTATATAACCTATGTTTCATCTGCAGGCCCCAAAACATTAGCACAAACATTTAGGTTTCCCCCCATCTCAGTGATACTGCAGCACCATGATAAGACACTCATGTCATTGTCCTGTGACCACAGGAGGAACCCCCCCCGGGATTAAATGTCCTCAAATGAGCAAGACTAACGCTAGAGACTGATCTGAAATTATTTTCCAACATTGCACATAGGCGAGGAAACGTTTCAAACTTTTTAAAAAGATTTAATCTTATTAGAATATGATTGAGAGGAGAAACACCAGTGGAAGCCAAGTCAATCAGTACGTCCAAGATTGTGAACACAAAATAGACACAATCAAGAAAATTGATAGGAATAGAAGACATGGGATATCTGAAATAACACAGCTGGCCAGATTCTATTCCATTTATTAGGCACCCAAGTGTTATTCTATTTCACAAGTCTCTCTTCAAGTCCCTGAAAATCCATTAATATTTCTACTTTACTAATATGCTATCATCTTACCCTTCAGACTAAATCACTAAAAATGCTGCAAGAAGCAAGAGAACTCACCCAACCTTTTTTGTATTAACAATTTGTTCAAAGACTTGGGCTGAATGAAATGAAAATTGCACTTCAGCACCTAATTCCTCTACTAGGTGCAACAGAATCTGGCCCTTGACCTCTGTGACAGAATCAAAGCACAGAAGTTAACAACTGAAGCTTTTATTTGTAACATTTCCATTCCAACTAAGAGCTTGATGTGCTGCAGAGATCTCATATATTATACTACGCCTTTATGTATATTTTTAAACACATATGCTAATACAGCAAGTAAAAGGTACTAGTATTTGGTATTGGTAAAAAAAAAATATATATATATATATATATATAGTGAGAGCAAGTACTCCATGCCCCACTGTTCCAACGATCAATGTAAACCTACTCTCAAGCCAAGAAAGATTTTCCAACAATTTTTTACTTACTTAAGGAAAATAACTCATGATATCTTACTTATTTAGTTCACAAGTTAATACTAAAAACAGCATCTAAATTAAGCTCTTTATGACAAGTTTCATACCCCGCCAACTATAAACACAATACAAAATTTAAAAGGAGAAAACAACATGGGAAAATATTTCTATAAATATGCATATTTTCCATAATGGTTAAAAGTACAGAAACAAGAACATTTCAAAGTCATTACCACTCCTTATCACAAGATAAACCTGCCATACTGCAAAGTTCAAATTGTGTATTTGTATACGTAAATGTATGATCTCAGTGCTGAGCATATGCTAGGCTCGAACAGTAATTAATAAGCTATATTAATTAAAATCCTTGTTTAATTAACAAGTTATGTTGCAATAAGAAACAAATACTGTATATGAGTTTCCTTGGAAGAAACTATTATGGCCTAGTGTCCCTTACAAGGCCCAAAGCAGAGATGAAAGTTACAAAGATGAAAGATGGGGGAAACTCTGACTCAGCACATTTTCCTAACTCTTCTTCCAAAATATAATAAAAAACATCTCCTTCCCTTCTTCTAATGCAAAATGCATTTTTATAGTATAAGTTATCATTTAAGTACTGCATTTATTCAAATCAAAGACAAGTCCCCCTCCCACCATTTAACACAAGGAAAAAACCTTATTCTTGAATTCAAGTACATGGCAGCAGGAGGGTAGGGGGTGGTTCAGGCTCTGGCTCCAATCTCGGGTCAGGGTTGCTGCTTCAGATGCAATCCACCTCTGCCCCCCCCCAGCCGCTGTCCCACACCCCCTGGCCTGGTAACAGCTGATGCCATGGCAGTTACTCTGTGTCCAGGCTGGAGCCATTCCAGAACTAGAGCAAAGATAAGTGGCATAAGAATGTAATCTGCCTTTGCTTCTGAAGCCTCATTCTGAAAACTGACAGTGCTACCTAAACTCCATTCCTTAAGCCCTCAATTCCATAATAAACCTAAAGCTACAACTGATTTTTTTGAGAAGTATAAAGATTAAAGTATCAACGTACAAGGAACATCAGTACCTAACTTAGTTTTAAAAACCTAAAGAGAAGTTTTAAGACTTCAGACACGCCAGGCTCTAAGTACTTCCATTCAAAGTAAAATTAGTTTTATAGAATTTTGAGAGTCAATTACATTGAAAATTACATTTTCTTTTAGCAACTTCCCAAAAGATTAGTTGCTAACTTCAGAAATCATATCAGGTGATCTAGGAAGTGATCCAATAAGCACTGGCAAAACTTGATAAGCTGTACTTTTTGATGTCGGAAAGAAATCAGTGAATGACAGGTTCTGGTGCAAAGATAAATAAAATCATAGAAAATTAGGGTTGGAAGGGACCTCAGGAGGTCATCTAATCCAACGCTCTGCTCAAAGCAGGACCATCCTAAACTAGATCATCCCAACCAGGGTTTTGTGGAGCCAGGCCTTAAAAACCTCCAAGGATGGAGATTCCACAACCCCTCTAGGTAACCCATTCCAGTGCTTCACCAACATGTGTCACTTCAGGTTGATGGTCTGAACCATAAAACTGAAATTCTTCTAAAAATAACTTTTTAAAGTATTCCACATGCTTTTTTCTTTCTTTCCATTTTTTTTTAAATAACTAGTTAGAATTAGGTCAAAATAAGAAGAAAGAACAGCAAACATGATGCCATAGTGGGCATTTGCTCTAGACCACCCAAATGAGGAGGTGAACATGATTTTAAGTAATTAACTGAAGTTTTCAAATCATAGGACTAGGTTCTTACCAGGGACTTCAAATTATCATGGCAGCTACTAAAAGGGTAACACGGCAGTACACAAGCATTCTATCAAGTTTTTAGACTGTCCGGAATAACTTTTTGGTACAAATAGTGGTGAAACCAAGAATGAAGCTCTTCTCAACTTCCTGCTTACAAATAGGGAAGAACTGGTTGAGAATGTCACAGTGCAAGGGAACTTGAGTGATAATGACTATGAAACAACAGAATTCAAGATCCTAAGGGGAGAACAACAGAATAAAGACACTGGGCTTCACAAGGAGCAGACATGGTAACAAACTCAGGGAACTGGTGAGCAGAATCTCCTGGGAAGCAATTCTGAGGGTTACAAATGACATTCATGACATGTTACCTTTCCTCACTCCTAGGGACAGCCACAAATGAGCAGCAAGCTGCTGGGGACTGAAGGAGGTAAGTTGGTAGTATGGGCTCAAGTCATGCTGGGGCAGGGGGCCACAGGCCCGACTCAGGAGTCTCTACTGCAGAGCTTTCCAAACTGTGTGCCGCGACACATTAGTGTGTCGGCGGCAGTGTGTAGGTGTGTCGCGCGAAATGCAGAAAATTTTGCAGAAGGGCACCGCGGAGCTCCCTTACTCGTGTCTGCTTCCCTTGGCCCCTCCCCCGGAACTGAATTACTGTGTCGCGAAATGATGCATGTCTAAAAAGTGTGTCACCAACATGAAAAGTTTGGAAAGCTCTGCTCTACTGCCACTAGAGAGCTGGTGAGTGGGACAGGCATGGAGCAGACTGGGCAGCTCCTAACCATGCCCCTGTTAGCCAGCCCTATCACAGCAGGTCTGAACACTGCATGTTAGAGAAGTTAATAACCCTTAACGTGCAACTGCTCACAGTACACGATAACTTTAACATCACGTAACCATCTTTAGGAGTTAACATGTGCTAATTATATTGTGTAACTACACTCAGTGGAAAAGGAGTTCAGGAGAGATGATTTTATCTTAAGGAAACCATATTAAATGGCACAAAAGAAGGCTATCCCAATGCAAAGAAAGGATAGTAAGTGTAACAAAAGATCTGGCTACAACAGTGAATCTTCAATGAGCTAAAACACAAAAGGAAATCCTACAAAAAAAAAAAAAGGAAACAGTCCTGTTAGTAGGGACAAGTAAAAGAATATTTTTCATGGGTCTACAGGGTGTGGGGGTACGGGAATCAGGAAGGCCAAGGCATGAGTTGAGATGCAGCTAACAAGGGACAGGTCAGAAACCAGAGGAAGATCAAAGGAAGTAGAGGTCCCTTACTATATATGCAGGGGAATCTAATAATGGATAGTGTAGAAACAACTGAAGTATTTAAATACATTTTTAATTCAGTCTTCACAAAAAACGTCAGTTATCAGATGGCAAGTACAGTTGGCAACAAGGATGAGATAAATTAATCTAGAGCAAGGAAAGAACAGGTTAGACATTACTGTGAGAAAGGCTGGCTATTTTTAAGTCAGCAGGGATGAACAAGATGCATCCTAGAGTACACTCGCTTCCATCTTTGAGCATTTGTGGAAGTCTGGTGAGGTCCAGGTAACTGGAAAAAGAACAAGTACAGGCCCATCTTTAAGAAAGGGAAGGAGGATCCAAGGAATTACAGACTGGTCAACATACAGACAGTAACATGATCAGGAATAGCCAACATGGAGTTGTGCGGGCCGGGAGCGCCCCGAGCCCTTTTCCGCGCTGCACGCAGGCTGTGGCCAGCAGCCCGGGCACGCGGGGGCAGAGAGGGAAGGCCTTCGCTCTGGAATTAGGCACGGACGCGTATCGGTAGTTTAAAAGATTGTTTACTTACACCGAGATGGCAATGGTGTAGGCTGGAAAGCTTGATTAAGTTGCAGTTACAGACAGACACAACACAGACGGTCTCGTGGAGGTTGCTAGGCTCCACGATGCAGAGCTCCGGATGCTCTGGGTGAACAGGCCACCAATGTAGAAATCGTAAATACGTCTTATATTAGTCGCGCTCGAAGACGGGAAGAGGTGGGCGGTGGATCAGGCCGCCACGCTCCTCTGGATCTCACACAGGGTTTCTATTACCCTGCCGTGTACCCAGAGTCCCCACGAGATGGATGTGGAGTCCTCTTCGGCTTGGGCGGAAACTGCTCAAGCCTCTTATACGGCTAACAGGCCAATCGCTGGCCGCCACGTGTGAATAATTTAGCACTAGCCAATCACGGGGAACAAATTTGCATACCGGTGGCGGGAACTCTTTTGCACCGTGCATTCCTCTTACAACTCGAGCAATGCACTCTGCAAAAGAAGCTGCAGAAAAGGCGGGAAACTGGTCCCTGCACCGGGGTTTCCTCTTGCTACAGGAAACTCCCGTGCAATGCTCTGCAACTTAACGTGGATAATTCTGATGCCGAAGCGCACACACACAATCATGCCTTTTGGGTCATGACAGGAGTCAACAAAAATAAGTCATGGCATGCCTCTTTTCCTTTATGATAAGATGACAGGCTTTGTGGACAGGAAAAAACAGTGGATATGATTTATCTTGACTTTAGCATCGCCTTCAGCACTCTACTCATGACATTCTTGTGAGCAAGCTAAGGACGTACAGCTCAGACCAGTGGTTCTTGACCTTTTTAGATTCAAAGCATCCCTCCGAAAATGCCAGCTTTCATTCTTTTTTTGACTATAGAAACAGAGCAATTCTTTTCTTGCAAAGAACTCAGAACACAACAGGTCAGAATGCTTTTAACACTATGAATTCCTACTTGAAATCTCTGGGTTTATCTTGTGAATGATGTTTACATATTTAAGAGTGCTAACACAGGCAACCCCCCTTCACTCCCCTGTGTTACGCCTGAAAGAATCTCAAAGCATCCCATGGTACCTTCGCACCCTAGTTAATAATTGCTGGCTTTGACAAAAATGTGGTAGAGGATGCTTAGTAGATTGGATCACTGCAAGTCATCAACTCAATGTCTCATTGGGAGGAAATATTGAGCAGGATTCCACATGGGTCTGTCCTGGGTCTGGAACTTTTTATTATTTTTATTCATTGATTTGGAGGATGGAATTGAGTCACACTTAAATTTGGAGATGTTACAAGACTGGATGGAGCTACAGATACCTTGAAGCATTCAAGATTATAATTCAGTATGATCTTGATAAGCAGAAGAAATGGTCCAAACTTAATGAAACCCAACAGCTGCAAACTCCTACACTTAGGACAGAAAAAAAAAAAAAAAAAAAAAAAAATCACGATTAATACAGACTGGAGAACAACTGACTAGACAGCAGTAGTGCAGCAAAGGACCTGGGGGTTATAGCAGACCTTAAACTGAATATAGAATCAACCATGCACACTCATTGCAAAATAAGCAAATCAGATGCTGAGTTACATTACCAAAATTGTTATCTGCAAGTCAAGGGATGCAATTCTTAAGCTTTATTCAGCATTGGTGAGGCCTCAGAGTACTGCTTTAGGTACTGCACTTCAAGAAAGATGTGGGAAAATGAGTCCAACAGAAAGTAACAAAATAATTAAAAATCTAGGAAATGTGACTAAAAGGAAAGGTTGGAAGATCCTGGATTATTTTGCACAAAGAACACAAGACTAAAGGAAGGATTTGACAATCATGTTCAAATACCTGAAGGAGACTTAGTTGCAGTTTGTAAGAAGGGAAATCTAAATTGAATGTTAGGAAAAACTTTTTAACAATGAAGGAGGGTAAGCATTGGAATAGATTACCTAGAGAGGTTGTGGAATACCATCCTTAAAAGCTTTTAAAAGATCAAACAAACAGTGGTCTACGATGGTTTAGATCATCCTGTGTCAAGCAACGAGTTAGAATACAAGAGCTCTCCAATTCCCTTCCAGCCCAGTTTTCTTCTGATTGCTTCAACTGTGATGTCCAACCCCGAAAATGTTCAAAGTTGATCCCTGATACAGAAGGCTTTCTGCTAAGCCGAAGCATCATTTACATTTCCTATTAAATTGGAAGTGCTAATTGAGACTGAAGAAGGGGAACTGTGGCATTTCTGAACTGAAGGTCACCACAGCAAGACCAGAATGCTAACAAAAGACTCTCATTGCATTAATGCACAAAATTCTTGGAAACGTTGGGTTTTTCAGATCCTTTTGAGAAAGAAAAACTCAAATATCAAGATAATAGATTTGTGCATGAAGCTGTCAATAAAATAAAAGCATCAGTTTTGAATCTACACTCCCTTTTTGCACTACTAAAGAGTAGCTACCTTTTTGGGACAAGAACTTCATTACGCAAGGGGAGCTGCACTCCAAAAAGAGCTCCCACAATTCCTAAACTTTGGATTTGTTTACAACAAAGAGCTTGATTCACCTGTAGTTTTTTGAACAGGATTAAGTTACGGATGTAACAACTACCCTGCATTCAGCAGGTTAAAATGATAATATTTTGGACCCCCTCTAAACATTACAGGTATTGCACAGTTAACTGGCTAACTATGCAATTACCTTATAACAAGCTACACATGCAAAGTACTTATCATATGATAAAAATCTCCAACCAGGTATAAAGTTGGACCTCAAAAACATGTACTGACTTTAGAACCGGTTACTACTGAGCTTTAAATTTACAAGTGATGCAGGATCTGCCCTGAAGCTGGGAACTACATCTGTTGACAGGGCTCCCAGGCACAGGGGTGCACCAGGCCCAGGGGATTGCAACAGCTGCAATCCAAGGCTTAGGGATGCACAAAACCCCCAGGCTCACACACACACAGCCAGGACCAAGAGTCCCCCAACCTGATAGGGCTCTTGGTCCCAGGTGTGCCACATGCAACTGGGACCCCCATCAGGTGTGGGACTCTCAGTCCTGGATGCACGTGACCCCTGTAGCTGGGAGCTCCCTCAGCAAAGGGGGCTCCCAGCCATGGGAACCTGCTTCTTGCTGATGCAGAGGGAGCCCAAGATCAAGCTCCTGCTACACCTGCAGTAAGACACAAATGGATCTAATGCATGATCTCACAATCACACCTCCTGCCATGCACATGTGGCATGGCAGGAGCCGTGACTGTGTGGATCACACAGTAGATTCAAATGTGCCTTTACCTGCACACATAGAGGGGGCCTTACTTCACCAATTAGTCTTGGTTGGGAGAAAGGACTTGGCAAAAAGACACTGTATTCCTAGCTTAAATTCAAGATCAGAAAATACATTACTGTTGACACCAAAGATCAATGACCCTTTACAAGCTTTTGAAATCACTGGGTACATCCTTAGCAAAGTTGTACAATTTTGCCCCTTGGATGTTTCTCAGTATTGATATCCTCTCTTTGTGCAGCTGGAGCAAGCAAGAGTGCCCAATAAATAGAAGATCTATTGACTTCTAACTAGTTCTATTCTCTGATTGTTTCCATTTTTATTATTCCTCACTGCCCCAAAAGTTCTGTTGCCTCAAATCGCACAGTAATAAATCAGGGATCTGGGTTTTCTGTTTCCCATGGAAAAATGGAAGAAATGTGTATTTTCCCTTTTAACAAAGAAAAACGATTTTCCATTTTAATGGAGATACCTGCGGATTTCCCACCTTTGCAAAGAGCTCTGCAGGCTAGCAGAGTGCCAGCCTGCAAAAACTTCTTGCAAAAAGGGCAGCAAACCCAGTTGCAAACAGCTGCTGCCTCTCTGCCCTGGCCCCAGGTGCCTCCCAGCCCTGGCCCCAGGCTCTAGGGAGGCAGCACATACCCTCCCAGCTGCTTCTGCAGAGCAGCATTGGAACCCAGCATGGCAGGACACATTGAGAGAACTTACCCCTTTTAGCCTTTGGGGTAAGTATTGTTTGCAGGGGGCTAGGGGCCAGCGGGCTAAGGGGGTGGGGGGCTGTGGATGTGTGGATGGAGGCTGAGGCAGCAGGCCTCAGGGAGGTGTCTGTGGGAAGCCCCATGTGGAGAGCCAGCTCAGCCCAATGGCATGCAGCTCCAGGTCCACGTGCCATCGGGCTGGGTGGGAAGCTGCACATGGAGGCATGGAGTTGTGCACCATCGAGCTGGGCAGACTCCTGCTTGCCTCCATGTGCGGCTTCCAGTGAACCACACTGCACTCCTGGCCCCGCTGCCCTCCCCTGGGCCCTCCGGAGCGCAGCTTGTGTGACCCAGAGTGGTCGCACACAAAGGGCCTGCACAGGGAAGCTTCCTGCTGCTGCAAGCTCCGTGCTGCCTGGGTCGCACTTCCCCTGTGTGCATGGGAGCAGCATGGACAGCACACAGGGTTGTGCCCCTCGCTGCTGCCCCCGCCTGCAGGGGAAGCATGGCAGGGCAGCGAGGAGCGAGGAGCAGGCAGCTTTCTGTGCCCCGCACTGTGTTCTGCCGCGCTGGGTTCCAACGCTGCTTTGAGAAGCAGCTGCGAGGGTATGTGCTGCCTCCCCAGAGCCCAGGGCCAGGGCTGGGAGGCAGCAGCTGTTTGCAACTGGCCCAGGTTCTGGGTAACTGCTGATAGCCATGGAGCCCGGGCTGTTTGCAGCAGGGCTTCCATCCTCCCAGCTGCCTGCTGGGAGCAGCCCGGGCTCCCGGCTGGCAGCAGCTACCCAGAGCTGGGGCCAGCTGCAGCCGGGAGGCTGCAAACAGCTGCTGCCTCCCCAGCCCCAGCCCCAGCCCCAATGCGTGCTAAGGAAAAATGGCTTTGCATGCCATGCTTGGCACACATGCTGGGGTTGCCGACCCCTGCTCTAGACTTTCCGAGGTCCCTTCCAGCCCTAATGTCTATGAAATCTATTAAGAAGCACATTGAAGGTTACTTAAGGAAGAAGATATGCAAAAGATACAAATGAAAAATAACGCCAATCCAAAATATCAAATCAGGAGAATTCTTCCTCCTCCTGGTAGCCAAGTATTCTCAGTGTAAGCAAGAATGCAATTGTCACGTACCAGAATTACATCCATAATTAGGATAGTGTAAGAGTGATGTTGGTCCAGAAATTATGTGAGGCATGAGTTTCCTATGGTGATATCTTTTATTGGACCAACTATATAGTTGGGATAAAGTTAGACAAGTTTTCTAAAACAAGATATTCTTTGCCATGTCCTGACAACGGTCCTGGTATTTTCTTTCCTGGAAAGAACCTTTTCCATATTTAGATATTGCTGAAAAAGAATACATTTTCAAATAGTCTCTCCCAAGATACACCCTGCAAACCACTATAGAATCTAAGAGGGGGAACTGAAAAAGCTCCATTCCTTCCAAAACCAGATCAGGTGAAGCATTAAGCCTAGTGGAAATCCTATAGCCAGAAGCAAGTTAAAAAATGGAGCCTTCAAACAGGACCCAAATGATGTAAAAGCTCTCTGACAAAAATATCCTTTTTTTTCATTCTAATAAAAGGAAAAAAACATCTCATCAGGATACTCCTCCTGGTCCCCCCTGCTTACCATTCCTATCAATCATTCCAGGAAAAATAAAGAAAAAGTAAACAAAGTGTTAATGAAATTAAAATAGGTGCATTTTTAAAAATAAAATGTATTTAAATTTGAAATTATGACAACTACAATAAGGCCAAATCTACTAAAACGTTCACTAAAATGTTCTTCTTTATCATTGCTTCATTGATTACAAAAACAAAGAAATCAACCTCTCTTTGGGAATATAACTGAAAAGTAAAAATGCAAAAAAAATGAGAATCTATTTAAAAGGAAGATTTCATGCTTAGCAATTTAAAATCTAATTTAATTTGCTCTCCCCTGGTTTAATCTCTGCCTTTGGTATGCTTTCCAGGCCCTGAACTTTTGTTTTAAGCTTTGCTGATCTCTAATGGAAATACTTGCAAGTAAGATGGCCAGATGTCAAAAGTTATCTTTAGGCTGTCATGGAAGACCCAAGATCCAATGCTGCACTATGGAATATTGCCTTGTGACTACAAAACTGTATTTACACGTCTCTGGAGTCTACAATCTGTGGAATTTCTCTCAATTCTGGGACAGTAGGAGATGGTGGTGACAGAGAAGTCTGAAGGTTTATTATTGATATAGTATATCTTTTCTTTCCAGAACCAGATTATCTCCAAACAGTCAGTGACATTTAAAGGTTAAGGTTTTAGTCTCATTTTAGAAGTTAAGTCATTTGCTCACCAAAGTTTTAGCCAGATGAGTCATCTATAGAGAGTCTTTTTACAAGCCAAGTGTCAAAAGAAAATAATGTCTGCTGGAGTACAAACACCATGAAACTAACTCAATTGGTGCCACCCTCCCCTTTTTTCCCCCCTTATATTCTCTCCTCCTTTCCTGAGCTTTTACCAAGCTGAAATAAATCTAATTAAAAAAGAACAACAATTACGCACATCTTTGGCTTAAAAATGCTCTTTGAAGAATTAAATCTACCTTCCTGCCTTGGAAGTCCTCCTTGTAAAAATAAACTCCAGGGGCAAAGACATTCTGGTGCCAACATACAGTTGGGGACAGTAGCAGCAATCAGGGCATTATAGAGGTAGTTTACAAAAGAAAGCACACTGGCTTTCAGTGCTCAGTGCCATTACAGCCTCGAACAAATGTGCTCTACTGTCTTTCCTGACAGAAGGGCCTTCCCCCTATATGATGACAATGCAGAAAGAAGAGGAGATTTGTAACAGGTATTGATTGATACTGGAGAATATCACAGATGCCATATACCTGGTTAAGCAGATCCAAGAGACATCACCATCCAAATTCAGGAAAGGAACTGGCCATAAGCAAACCAGACAATACGGAAACCAGAGAGTAGGCTTGGCAGTTTTACAACTACAAGGCCAAAAGAGCAGGAAGCATTTTAGAAAACTGAAGGAAGGTTCAAGTTACTACTGAGAAAAAAAATAAAAAAAGAGATGTTCCGTACATCTAGAAGAATCGAATCATTTATCAGGTTCTCAATATGGAAACTACAGAAAGTCACTGAAGATCAAGCTAGTGAGAACTGTACATAGTACACCTAACTGCTCCGTTTAACATTCAAAAAGCAAAGTGCACAGACAAAAATATCTTTGACCAACTAAGAGAGACAGATGGCCTCTCCTTCTTGGAGATTCTGCACTCTAAAGGATAGAAAAAATATTTTGCAAAGGGACTTAGAGGACAAAATGCTATCTTCCTGGAGTCAAAATGTGATGACACTGGAAAAGCTTCTGAAGCTGAAAGGCAAGGATCCAGTGATGACGGTCTATGCTGGCAATAACAAAACAGCTTCATGGATCTCTCTCATGCTTCAGACAACTTCAGAGATCTCAAAATGGTGCCAACAGAAGACTGTCCAAATAATTTGATCCCAAATTCCTGATATTCAATGACTAATTCTGGAACTGAATTGTTGGGTAGATAAGTGAGGTAAAATAGAGCATTCCAGCTTTAAGGAACATTGGTCTGCTTTGTATGGAGCTATGTAACTTGTAGGCTCCACAACAAAAGGAGAACCAAGTTTCCATGAGACAAGCTGACTAAGCATTAAAGGAGAACATTAAAATAATGACAAATGGGGAGGGAACAAAGGAACATTTATTTAGCACAAAACCAAAACTCCAAAAAAATACAAAAAGAAGATATTTAAACTGCTTATCTTCTAATGCAAGCAGTCTATACATAACGGATATTGGAACTGTTAATGGACAAAGATGAACTCAATTTTATTGGTGCTGCTGTCACATGGTTGGACGATCTGCATTTCTCAAAAATTAAAAGAATTGGCCATGATACCTATTTAGGAACAATCTTATGTAGACTCTGATAGTCTTATGTAGAGTTTAGATTATGGTTTGTCTAGGATGGTTTGGATAGGGATGATCATGCCTCAGCAGAAGGGGTTGAACTAGATTGGAGTGGGCAGTTATTTCAGCTGGCAAGCCACTTAATGAGTTTTGGCAAGCTGTTGACAGCCGCATCCATAAAATCTTTTAAAAAGATATAATTTTAACAAATTATAGATAAAATAAACCCTATACTAAAAATCAAACATCTAATATAACATATTTTAATTTTATTTCAAAAAACATTTTTGGTCCTGATTTATGTTTTTTTCAATAGTATATATTCAGACAATTGCATAATAGCTCAAAATAAAGTCTTACTCTTGTATACTGTGTGGGAGGGGATGGGAGGAGGAGAGGTGTGGGAGGGGAGTGTGGGGTGTGTGTATGAGGAGGGGTGTGTATGTGTGTGGGGGGCTGCCCACGTGCTAGGTCCTGGGAGCTGGCCAGTGGGGGTGGGAAGGCGGGGCAGGCAGAGGACACGTGCAGCAGAGCTTGCCCAGGTGCAGACCATGCCCCCCTGCTACCCCATACACCATTCAACCCACAGCTGGCCCTGCAACGCTCCACATAGGGCCAAGCCCTGCCCACTCCTGCCCAAGTCAGCCTGTGCCACACTCCTACTCACCCCTGCCCCATGCCCTGCTGACAGCACCACTCTGGCCCCAGCCAACACACACAGCACTGCTGCTGCAGAAGCCCAAGTACTGCTCGGCTCCCTCAACCTCCAACGGTTCCTCCTCCTCTTACACTGCTCTGGGCAGCACATAGCACAGGGAAGCAGTGACAGCCATGCAGGCACAAGGGCAGCCATCTGCGGGGTGGCCAAATGGGTGGAAGGTGATTCGGAGCTGGAGTCCCACTTGGTGGGGCAGGAGACACCAAGCTGCAATTTCCCCCCCACCTGGGCCTGTGGTGCCCAGCATGCATCCACACAGCTGCCACCACTTCCCCGCGCTACCTGCTGCCTGGAGCACTGCAGCAAAGGCAGGAGAAGAAGGAACCACTGGAGACAGGGGGAGCTGTGCAGTATGTGGGCAGCTGCAGCAGCAGCAGGAGCAACCCCGCTAGGAAGCTGTGTGCACTGGTTGAACCCATGGTCAGGGCCGTGGCAGGACAGGTGTGGGTGGGGCTTGGTCAACAGAGCACCACAGGGGCAGCTGTAGGGCAGAGGCAAGCAACTGGCAGGCCGGATCCGGCCTGCAGGCTGTATTTTGCCCATCCCTGGACTAGAGGACCTCTAGAGGCCTCTTCCAGCCTTGCTTCTCTATGATTCTAAGTGGGCAAAACTGGAATGGGAGCAACATTATGGGTTTCAAAAATCACAGAAAATTCTGAAGCAAATGATCCTGAATGCTCATAGATCAACATTCGAAAAGTCAGAACATGAAATGGTGTCTGCCGCAAGCCACCATTCTAGCTACCAGAATGACTGGTGTCCTAAGCGCCCATTTAGAATTTGTGGGAAACCAGTTACAGTATCACATGGGATTTCAATTTGACATTTGCTGAATGTCTCATTGCTGCCAAAACTAAATTCTCAGGACTGAGAAATGTTTAGACATGCAAGTGTTGCACCCTGAGAGAGATCCATAAGATCTAGATCTTGACAAATAGAAAAACTGCTGGCGGAATTAAAAATCAATAGTAGGTTAGTAATACATGACAATGATGATTATTCAGTTGGCACAGTATAAGTGTAATATTTAGATGTACTTGTTGCTTTGAAGTAGGCCAGTTTCAGAAAACTAAAAGCAAATAAGCTGAATCTGCTTGGAGAAAATTTAAAAAGAAAAAATGTGACTAATCACCACATATTTACTCACCATACAACAGGTCCTCAAATAAAACATGCACCTTGTTTTTGAAGGCCAAAATGTAGAAAAAAAGATTTTCCAGTGTTATGTCTGACTGACAGAGTAAGTCCTCCTGGCAACACAGAGTACCTAGAATGTGGCCTCACCCTTGCAAGGGCAATAACAAGACTGCTTTACTGCAAGTAGTTCTTTGTATACGTTGCCATAAATAAAGCAGTTTCATAGATTCATAGATGTTAGGGTCGGAAGGGACCTCAATAGATCACCGAGTCCGACCCCCTGCATAGGCAGGAAAATGTGCTGGGTTCAGATGACCCCAGTCAGACGCCCATTTAACCTCCTCTTGAAGACTCCCAGGGTAGGGGAGAGCACCACCTCCCTTGGAAGCCCATTCCAGATTTTGGCCACTTGAACTGTGAAGAAGTTCTTTCTACTGTCTAGTCTAAATCTGCTCTCTGCTAACTTATGGCCATTATTTCTTGCAACTCCCAGGGGTGCCTTGGTGAGTAGAGCCTCATCAATTCCCTTCTGCATCCCCATGATGAATTTATAGGCAACCACAAGGTCACCTCTCAACCTTCTCTTGCGGAGGCTGAAGAGGTCCAGGTGCCCTAGTCTCTCCTCGTAGGGCTCGGCCTACAAGCCCTTAACCATATGAGTGGCCCTTCTCTGGACCCTCTCCAGGTTATCTATATCCCTCTTGAAGTGCGGTGCCCAGAATTGCACGCAGTATTCCAACTGCGGTCTGACCAGTGCATGATAGAGGGGAAGTATCACCTCCTTGGTTCTGTTTGTTATGCATCTGCTGATGCATGATAAAGTGCAGTTAGCTTTGCTGATGACTTTGTCACACTGACGACTCATGTTCATCTTGGAGTCCACTAGGACTCCAAGATCCCTTTCCGCTTCTGTGCTACCAAGCAGGTCAGTTCCAAGGCAGTAGGTGTGCTGGACATTTTTCCTCCCTAGGTGCAGCACTTTGCATTTCTCCTTGTTGAATTGCATTCTGTTGTTTTCTGCCCATTTGTCCAACCTTTCCAGGTCTGCCTGTAATTGTTTCCTGCCCTCCAGTGTGTCCACTTCTCCCCACAATTTTGTATCATCCACAAACTTGGACAGCGTACACATCACTCCCTCGTCCAAGTCACTGATGAAGACATTGAAGAGTATCAGTCCAAGGACCGAGCCCTGCGGGACCCCACTGCCCACATCCTTCCAGGTCAATACCAACCCATCCACCACCACTCTCTGCGTATGACCCTCTAGCCAGTTTGCCACCCACCAGACTGTGTAATCAACCAAGTCACAGCATCTTAATTTGTTCACCAGTATGGGGTGGGATACCATATCAAAGGCCTTTCTGAAGTCTAATTAAATGATATCTACCCCTACTCCTGCATCCAGGTGTTTTGTAACCTGGTCATAAAAAGAGACTAGATTAGTCAGGCATGATCTACCTGCTACAAACCCGTGCTGGTTTCCCTTCAGCATAATTTTTCCTGCTGGGCTCTCACATATATGAGCCTTAATAATCTTTTCAAAGACTTCGCCAAGGATGGAGGTGAGACTGACTGGCCTGTAGTTGTTTCCATACAACAAGCTTCATAAAAGTACTACCAGCAAATCATTTGCTGCTTCAGGCACAATAGCTACAGCTGTAATAGGGTTAAAATCTTGGGAATCATTGTGGCAGCTGCATGGTATATAGCATCTTCAGGTTTGCTTTTTTTTCAGCAAAGAAAACAACTTCCCTGTTTAAAACATGTGCCCACTTTTGGGAGGAAAGGTGCATGATGTATGCGAAGAAATGCAGTATGTTCAAGAACACAATCCATAAAAGCTACAATTTTACAACAGAGATAAGGCTACGCTAGCTATCAGCCAGCCAGTGAGAGAGAGTAAAAGTACCTATAGCATCACAAATGGAAAAAATGGGAATGTTCATAGAAATTAACATGAATTAGAAGTTTCTTTACTTTTGGTAGTTTCTTTATCAATTTTCTGTTTGATAGTTTACATGAATTCAAAGGGTTTTTTGGTTTGTTTTCTTAAAAGGTATCGCAGAATATCAAAAGGAACCTTTTGCTCAATTATTAGATGGAAATAGTAGAAATGGCTAATGCAGAAGAGGTACAAGTGTCAAGAAATATTTTATCCTGTATAAGTAAGGACATACCAAAATTGAGGAGGCAGGCAGCTGATTTTGCAGGCTGATCTCAGGGCCGACCGCCATTTTTATGGGCTTAGTGCAACAGGGTTCCCCCCCCCATCTCTGATCGGCCGTGGGACCTTGCTGCCCCACCCCAGGCTGCAGCTGCCATGAGGACTGCTGGCTCCCACTGGGACCTGCAAAAATCTGTGAATTTGTAAATTGTGTACGTCCCTGTGTGTAAGTGGGAGGAAAGAGAAAGGTTGTATTCATATAGAACTGGGGCGAGTAAAGTCTAGCCCATGGTGGACTCCATTTCCCAGCAGCCCCTGTCCATGTTCTTGCAGGCCATTTTCCATGGAGACCCTAGGAGCAGCCGAGCAGTGACAGTGCGGAGCCAGATTGCCCATGGAAACCGGCCCCAGCAGCACTGGCAGGGCACATGGCAGGGAACTACTTTGGGGCCAGGATCCTGTGATGGTAAGAGCATGGTATGGATCTGAGGCAGAGCTGCTGTTACCCTAGCTTTCAGTGTCCCCAACCTCGGTTGTGTTCTTATGTTAAAGTTGTGCATGCTCTATAGTGTTCAGGACCAAGAAGTTTGAGAAAGCCTGAACTTTTGTACTATGTCCCAATTTAGAGTTTTGAGCATGCCCAGTTGACACACAAGTGGCAGATTCTGGCACCAAAACCTGCAAGAGACATGAGATTCACCTTCTAAGGTGATTAACGTTATGATTGGATGAAGCTTGAAAAGGTGTATATATGTGTATAGAAGGACTGATTGACAAGCATACCAGTTGATTAAAGAAATGAACTGCATAACCCCTAAGAGTGTGATTGGTATTGAGAAGTGGTATGGTTAAAGAACTGTAAAAAGAGCCTGAGCCTGAGGTTCAGCATGCAATTGACATGCGATTGGCAACGTGTGACTGAAGGCAAAGGTCTGTGTATAGTAAGTGATTCATGTGAGGAGTAGGTGGATGTATTGGTGTGAGCCATGAATTTGGATAAAATTGTTGATTCTTGAGTGTGTATACTAGGTGTGGGAAAAGCTCCCTAGTGGATGTTGGAGTCAATCCCAGGCTAGCTAGTGACCAGTCACTGACCATCACCACTTGGAGGGTAACAAGTTACCCATCCTTAAAAAAACGAGTGGAGCCTCTGCTGAGAGGAGTACTCCTGGGAAGGAAGAGGAAAATTGTATTCATTGACTCATTATTGTGGCTAAGAGAGCCTGCGAGTCCTTGGAAAGATAAACCTGTGCCAGCAACCACAATATTGTTGCAAGTGTTGAGGGAGAAAGGGAGCTTTGCTCTCTATTTTTTTTTTTCTCTCCCCTATAATCCTTTGGTTTATGTTCCTTCCCTGATTAATGCTGTATTTGATGATGTTCATTGTTAACTAATACTGCAATAATCAAATAGTCTTCTCATTTCCAATCTATAACTGAATTTGTTAAGTTTGCTCAAGTCCCTTTCAGTGGTGACGTGTAGAGGGCGCACGCAGGTGCATGTACATCCCCTGAGCGTGGCAGTGCATTCCCTGCAAAACGGTGCTGCCAACACTGCCAGCGGTGTCTGTGGGCAGTCCACAAATCACCGCTGGCTGCCACCACCACTGCCACTGCCAGCGGCACCTGTGGGTAGTCACCAACCCCTGGTCGGCACTTGCCACCCCACTCTGCCCCCCTCTCCCCCTCCACCGCCAACAGTGCTGGCGGCATCCGCAGGAACTCCGTGCTCATCAGTGCCAGGCTCCTGCCGTCGGCAGCACAGCCATGTCCCCCCACAGCCACTGGGGCACGCATCGTTCATGGTCCTTTTGTTGTCACGTTAGAGTCAGGCTGTAGGTTTAAAACTCGGTAAAAGCAGGCTCCTCCACCACTCATTTGCTGGGCAAGTGGGTTAATTAGCTAATTTGCATATCCCCATCAACACTGCAATCTGTGCAGGGGCATGCAGGCAGTGGATGGCAGCTCTGGACCACTGCAAAATCCCAACCCCAGCCTTGGAGCAGCTCCCTGCCAGTGCTGCTTGGGCTGGTCTCTATGGAAACCCTGTCAGGGCTCTGTTGCTCTTGGAGTCTCCATGGAAACTGCTGCAACAATGCAAGCAGGGGCTGCTGGGAAATGGAGTCTGGCTGCCAGCTAGATCCACCATTTTGCCCTCCCTGATATAGGATGATGAAACACTTCCATTCCAACAGCAGCTATTAACATTAGACATTTTTCTAATCAATGGGTTAATTTTCACTTGTGGTAAATCTTGGAAGACTGGGAATGTTTTAAAGCAAGGGTGGCCAGCCTGCAGCAGACCTGCCTTAAGTGAGACGGACAATGTGTGGCCTGCAGCAGATTGTAAAAGGGGAACTAAAAAAAGACACAAAAAATGGCACATATTAAATATATTAATCATTGGCTAATTGATCAGCCTAAAAATCTAAATGTAAATGGAGAAACTTCATCAAGCAGGTATGTTTCTAATGGGGTCTTTCAGGGGTTGATCCCTGGCCCTAACCCATTTAATATTTTTTATCAGTGACCTAAACAGAACAAAAATAATAATAGACAGTTTTCAGAGGACACAAAGTTTGGGTAAGTGTTAAATAGTGAAGATTGATCCTGAACACTTGATGAAGTGGGCCCAAGTAAACATTTGTTTCAATACAGTCATAGTTCCAGGATAAGGGTCAGTGACTAAAAACGACTTCGTAATGAATACTCCGCTCAAAATTCACTTATAATATGACACCATGACCAAAAGCATGAGTGCAGTCCTTGAATATATAAGACATGGGACTATCAAGTGGAAATAGGGTGATGAAACCTTTCTATGTGAATACACCTCTCAATATTGGGAACTATAATCAGGCGGACTGCCAGAACAGTTGTCATGCTACAGTCACAGAGGTGAGAGTTTCCCTCTGAACTAGCGCCAAAGTGTGGTCCCAGTTGACCCAGCTGTAAATAGGCACTTAAGCTTTCAGGGTGGGAATAAAAAGCAGGCGAATCAGATATTAACCACATCACTACCATGAATAACCCTGGCTGCAGAACCGTGTATAACCCTGGCTGCAGAACCTGTTGCCTTCATATGAAGGTGGACCTTTGACCTTCTGATTAGAAACCTCTCCAACATCATTGGATAGTAGGCTTTTGTACGTTTCTGGAATTAACGATGTTCTTTTCATATTTTTTTAAAACACAGAAATAGCCCTATCTGGCCAACATAGACACTGGAGGGGCAAGATATTGATCTTAGTCAGTATCATGGAATTTTACACTCTAACCCAGTGGTTTTCCACGTTTATATTCAAGACACTCCTCATTAGCCCAAAGACGCCCCTTGTAAAATGCCAGTTCTTAGATTTCCGTTGTTTCTTGATTACAGAAAAATATTAAAGCAATTCTGTTACAAAGAACTCAGAAAGACCACAAGTCAGAATGTTTCTGATGCCATGGATTCCTTTTTAAACTCTAAAATCTTGGGTTTCTCTTGTCAATCATAAGTGGGTGTTTGCACACCTAATAACTGCATGATCCTTAGAAGGATCTCACAGCACTTTCAGACACTGAACCCACAAAAAAAAAAAAAAAAAAAAAAAAAAAAAAAATCTATATCGCTATACTGGAAAAAAAAACAAAACAGGTTTTGAGATCAAGTGAAGTTCCAGACAGCACACAAACACCACACTGGGCTAGATCCTGACCCCAGCTCTTAATTGTTTAAGCCAAATAAAAGCACTTTAAAGGCTCCAAAAGCCCCCAGCTGCAGCACACAGCTATAAAGTTTCCTTTCAAGAACCCCTGCAGAAGTCCGTGCAATGCAGGAAGCAGAAGTCAAAATGTGGTATAGGGAAATTTAGATTGCATGTTTTATACAGATGGCGCCCGAGACTCCAGGAACTGCTGAGGCCCACTGGGCCACTCAAAAGCCCTAACAGCCACCTGCCTATGTAATACCAGGAGCCATCCAGTATTCCACAGTCAGAAGGGTGCAAAAGTGCTTTAAATCTCCCCGGTGGCAGGTTGCTTCCTATCCTCCTTAGAGGTACAGCACAGAATCTCACCTTACTTTTCTAAGCTTTCCCAGCTGTCTGTCTATCTGCCAGCCTGCTAGGCAGATGTGGAATGTGTGTACCCATGATGCATGTACTGGAGATTCCAGTTGAGAAAATATGTTTCGAAGTAGTTATAAACAAATAGAAGTTAATGTAAGTGGCTCACTGCTACTGTCCATACTAGAATGAGTGACCATTGTAAACTTTTGAAATGCTTCAATTTTGCAAAATACCATTTGCACACATGCTCAGCAGCTTTTCTGCATGCTCTCTCTCTGTCTCAGGCTCTCAACTGCAAATTTCAGAACAGCAATTCACATCATGTTAGGAATATTCAAAGCAAACTAATAATTTCTTCCTTACTGAAATCATAGTTTTAAAATTAAAAACAGCAGTACTAATGCTGCTATGATCTCCTTGCAAAAAGTCCTCTGCACAAAGCCCATCTGAAGGGATCTCTCTCCGTAGTGCTGACTGTAGGTGGGGGG
>NW_005841900.1:568318-575272 GCF_000455745.1 Alligator sinensis | reverse complement strand
GTGTGCCCTCCGTGGGTGGGGTGTGGTGGGGGGGGGGGGGGGGGTCTATGTTTGCTCTTCCAATTTTCTCATTAGGACACAAAAGCAGAGTCTCATTTAAATCTGAACCAGCTGAATAAGATTTTTTTTGTTTTGGTAAAGATGATATTTGCTACCACATTTGAAGGGACAAAGTTACTGGTTTATGGCACTGTATTGAATCCATAAATTACTATAAGATTTTTTTAAATGAAAAAAACAAAAATAAAAAAAAATCAAGTGATCAAGATGGTATGATGAGATTCAACACCGAGGATGGGTTTTGTGGGACAGGTGGCTAAGAGAACTAGCTTATATGCACACTAATTAAAATGTAATTACAAGCTTCTGGCTACCTCTTCTTTCAATGCTTAATAGTTAAAGCATTTAGAGAAAGCTAATGAGAACGTTAATGCTTTCTGGACAACGTTTTTTCTTTTTGGGGGTTTTTTTTCTTGTTTGCTTGCTTTTGTGAAAAGGCACTTTAATACACAGCAAGCAAACTTTTTATCTTGTTTGCTCAGTTAAAAGTTACTTAACAAGCCTTCATAGATCAAACAAACAGCCTTTTGAAAATGTCTTTTTAAACCTTTTTATGGTAAAGTCACATTCTTACATAGGTATTAAAGAGGGAGAGTAGCATCTCATAGGATATTGAAGGTACTAAACTTTAATTGCCAGTAAATTAAAAAATAACTGATAGTTACATATATACTTCATTAGTAACCAAACCTATGCATTTTCCACCAGAAAAAGAAGCCCCATGCCAGTTATAAGATTCAACTGATTGATCAGCCCCATCATATTAGAATACATTTTATTAATTTACTTGCATCAGCATGGTAAATCAGGATGAGGTATGTGACACAATTAATAAGGTAAAGAACAAAAGTTACTTACCTGTACAGAAACTGGAGTTTGAGAGACATATTTGTGCAAGTCTATATGCCACCTTTTTGTGCACAGAAGGCTCCACACACTGAAGATCAGAGTCCTTTGACACTGTGCATATGCCCTGAATGTCCTCATCTTTCTGTACTAAGGATATAAAGGATGGGGCAGGGCTAATTTCCATTCATTTCCTTTAGCAAAGCAGAATCCAGTTTGCTACAGAAGGCAGTGAGGTTCTCAAGTAGGTTTTGGAACTCCATCTTGAGGATCTCTATTTACCATAGATGTAAGTAACGATTCTTAGAGTGCTTTGTCCACACATGCATTCTTCTCTTGGTGGCTTGCAGGCAGTGATCAAATGTAAAGAGATGGGTATTCAGAGATGATGCTTTGGCTCTGCCAAAATTAACATGTGCTCCCAAAACACAGTGTTTGATAAAAAGGTATGTATGGAGGTTCAAGTGGTTGCTTTGAAGATGTTATTAAAATAGGCATGTTTCTTAAGGAAGCAGTACAAGCCAACCCACTCGTGCGCTAGTGGAACGGGATCCTCTGGATACTCTAATGTACCTAGCTCGTAACATTCTTGAACTCTTTCTGGCACAAGTGAATTGGTCCTTCCCCTCCTCCCAAAACGAACACACACACAAAACAACATCAAGGAAGTTCTGAAGGTTTTACTTCTTTACAAGTAAAAAACAAAAAACTTAAGGATCTATAAACCTATGTCCCAGATTCTCCATGATTAGAATTGGTCTGGAAGTAGGGGGTTAAAAATATGAAATCAATACATTGGTTTAAATGGAAATCATATCCTATATCCAACAAGAACTTAGCAGAGTGGAAAAAAAACTGTGTGAAGAAGACTTCACATAAGTGCTAGTGGAAAGGTATTTTCATACAATGGTAATGAGGAACTGATGTTAAAGGTTTGACCTAGAAACTTGTACAGACCACAAGCATTGTGTTAAGGTCTTGCACATGGGATGCTTCCTTAAACCCATATGGAACCTATCATATACATTCTAGTATATCTTTATGCTACTAGATCCAGAAGATTGGTTTCTGGCTCTTGACCTGCAGGATGTCTATTAGCATATTACCACACAATTGGTACAGAAGTAATATTTGACAGTTGAGTGAAACAAACATCAATATTCATTGTACCTTTTGATGTCTCTCTAAGCACCAAGGTTATTAAGTCAAGGTTGTGGGAGAAATGGCCACACCTTTTTCAAAATAAGAGTAGCAGTTTATTCATGACTAGCTGACTGGTTTTCAAAAAGAAGTCTCAGCCTTATGTGCAAAGCTCCATATAAATGGTTGCTGGAAGCAGGGGGTGGAGGATACTGAGCTACATGAGCCTATAATTTAGTATCTAGCTGGAGCTTTGTTTATTTTAGCACTGTTGTACTCTGGAAAACTGAGGTTATAACAAAAATTACTTGGAGTTTGCTCATAAGAATTCTTCATCTGAAATCACTGTATATAATTGTCAGTTGAAATCCCTTATCAAAACTAGGCACATATACATTTCAAAATGTATTCTGTATCTCTCTCAATTCTAGGCCAGTTTAAATTGTCAGATTCATCTTTCAGATTCAAAGTGAAGGCAGAAAGAAGGGGCCATTATATCATCCAGTTTAATCCCCTGTGCATATCCCAGGCTGAGAGTGGTAAATTAGGTTAGATAAAGCATTTCAATTCTCAAGAGACCAGGTGTTTTGACACAAGACATGAGAGAATGGATCACATGCCAACAGTGCCCAAAACCCTTGAATGGTAGCGAACAGATAAAGTGAAAAAACAAAGAGATTATTCTAGTAAGAAATCCAAACTGCAAACTTTAGAGGAAGGCTAACAATTCCCAAAGCTCTTGTCAGTTTGTCCTTCGATAAAATTTCTTGCCAATCACAAATTTGGCTATCACTGTAATCCCTTACACACACCAAATCCAAGACCACTCTGAATTTAAGGTGACCCCCAATAATCAGATTCTATACAGGGAACATGATAAAATTTATTATACTATTCCATGTATTGAATCCAATTATTGGAGGGTTGTCTTAAATTCATCCCACTTCTCCCACCGCTGCAGTGAGGGAAGTAGTAGCAGGGGACAGTTAGGGCAGTCAAATGCCTCTTGCTGCCTGTCTGCCCCACCATTTGCCGCCCTGCAGTGCCTGTTTCCTCAGTCGCATGTCTCCCTGTGCCTGCTCCCCATGATACCTGCCCGCTGCAGTGCCTATACCCTCTGACACTTCCACCTAGGCACCCCCTAAGACCTGGTCCCCCTGGTGCCTGCTCCCCCGACCTAACCTACCTGATTCCCCCTGCTCACACTCCAATCCAAGAAGCAAGGTTTTTTCCTCCATTTCAAAATTGACAAAGAGAAGAGGAAGAAAATGTACTTATTGTATTTACTCAAATCAAAGACAACAGTCAAGCATTTAGAGGATTTTTTCTACCACCTGAACACTGGTCCACCATTTCTAATGTCCTGCTTCCAGGTGATGAAATGCCCAATACCTCAAAAGATGGTAAATAACTTGGAATACATCCAGCCAGCTGAATGTTAGGAGAAAGTCATTCCTTCCTGACCTCCGAAGGCAACTTAAGGCGTGAAATCTCTTTGCACTTGTTGTCTAGAGAGAGATGCAAGTTTTAGGAGCATGTTGAGTGTGGGACACCCCACAAGAAAGTGTGTGAAGGGAATTCACAGATCACTTCACAAAAGCACAAATTCCAAGGTCAAAAGGAATACCAATGACCATCCTGCCCCCCCCCAAATACACACAGAAGCTGTAGAATCTCTCCCAGAAGCTGGATGAAAATGTTAAACAATATAACTGATCTCATAGAGATACTAAGTGACAGCTAGTCTACATCACCTCCCCAATAAGTCCTTCTAATGTTTAAATATCCTTACTTCTAGGAACCTGTATCCTATTGCAAGCTTATATTTAACTTCTAGCTTCCTGCCGTTAAATCTTTTTATGTCTTTACCAGCCAAATGGGCAAATTTCCCACTTCTCCCCTTGCATCAGGCACCCTCAAGAGCCAAATAGCATTGAGACACCTACCCTGATGCTAGTAAAAGGTACTGTGCTGGGACATCTGCCCCAACTTGGTGACAGTGGGGGTGATGGGCTCAGCTTGCATAGGGAAGGGCCACATTGGGCTGAGTGACTCGGTTACCCCCTACCCTCACCCCAGTTCCCTGTGGGAAACAGGCAAGCTTAGAACTGCTCATACTTTTAGGATAAGTCAAATCTGAGCCGACACTGGCATATAAAACAGTGGTATAAATATAAATAGCTGTTTATTCTTTCTGTATCATCTGAAAAAATTAAGTAAGTTTGGATTTTGACCTCTTAAAAGCAGAGCTCTTGAATCCAGGGCTTTGGTTCTACGTCATACAAAGTTTGAATCTAGAACAGCAATTCAAATCTGGCCTTTTAAACCAGTAAACAGTTTCTATTTAACTAAAAAAAATTGTGTTCAAATGCAAAGACATGGAATTTTAAGTAGAATAAGGTGAGCCTCAGGCAAAATCATCTTGGTACACAGCATGCTTTCTTTAATTCAGTATGTTCAGTTCACCGAACTCTTCGGGTTCATTTCCTTGATTATTTGGTTTTCCTGTAGGAGTCTGTAAAGGATAATAGTAGTTCAAGAAGTTGTGGGGGATGGTGTTTATTAATAAAAACCTGAAAATATGGACATCTATTTATAAATCAGAATAATACAGTATTAATAAACATTTTACATGTCTACAAATATTGTAAATCTTTGTTTCTTCTATCACTTTTGTTATGTGGTTTTAGAAGTCCAGGAAACTTGGAACAAGATTGAGACTAGATATAAACATTACATTTTTACCAGTATAAGTGATCAGAAACTGATCTATACCTATAACAGAGCAGAAGTTTGGCACCCAGACAAGTTTAAAGTGGTCGAACCTAATCTAAGATTTGTCATGTCCTCTCCTTCCCCCCAGGGCAAACGTGTTCTGTTTGCTATCAATCTACACTACACCACTTACAGAAAATTGTGCAACTTAGACTGATTCTGCCTTGGGCTTTCTGAATGTCTGTACCTAGCTTAAATGTATAAAACAGAAGTGGATCATTTCTTCAGCCTTCTCCGAAACGCCCTTGCACTCCCACCAATATTTTATCAAAATTCAACTGGCTGGAGAAGGCAATTTCCATCAGTCAAGTTTTCGGAGTTTACTGTAGAGACACAATTTCACTCGTTAAAAATCATTTATACATGCCCTTTTTCTCATATCATTTATTTGCCCTAATGAAACACTGGCAATAAGGTTTGTTCTTAAATAAATAAATAAATAAATAAATAAATGGATGCAGGAGGGCTTGAGCCCTCCAGAGTGGAGCAGACCATTGCCGAGAGAGAAGCATCACCACCAAGAGCCAGGTTAACCCCTCCCCATGGCTCCACAACTTCCTTGCTCACCATATAAAACTACAGAACCAGAGTCCTGAATTCAGCAGGGTCTGCAAAGCAGTGGAAAGGATAACTTGTCTCTTGTCGGTGACAAGCACCTGACACTTCTTGTGGCAGCATGTTGCACCTTTCTAGACTCAAGGGACTGGAGGCTGAGCGCCCCTTTCTCCATTTCACTGCCTTCTTTTACTGGGCCCCTGGGGCTCACATGCCACAAAGCAGCTGCCCATGCCATTTGTGACATATATACATGCTGCAGGTTGGCCAACCCTAGTTTTAGAGTATAAATTCATTTTATGTTGAGTGCTTGGATACATCAGTGGCAGGGAATAGAGTAAATTCTTCTATTACACAGGATCTCTGAAAACAATCATATATAATACAAGCTATGGATTTTACTATTGAACTGGATTACAATTTGCTCTTTGTGGTTATTCTAAAATGCCTTGGGTCCTTTTTGTTGTTATCAACATACTTAACCTCCTAGCAGCTGGTGCTAATAAAAAGGGGGCTCTGTAGGCAGATTTCCACTTCATCCTCATTAAAGTAGCACTTTTGGAATGGGCAAAGATTCTGAAATTCTCTTAATCAAACTCTTTCAATCAGCCATACCTTATAAATTATGTTTATGCATTAAAAAAAATTGTGAAGCGTTTTGAAGATGAAAAAGCTCCCCATAAGTCATTAAAAATAATAATGAACAACCCCCCCCCTTCCCCCCGATACCTGACATCAAAGAATATAATAGTAGCAAACAGTGTATTTTTGTATGCATGGATGATACCATAGCATACATCAATTAATACCTTTCCTAAATGCTTTCAATATTTCTTAAATACTGTACTGAAGTTCTAGATTTTATTATTAAGGTAAGGAGTTAACAGTCAGGCATTACATTAAGATGCAGAAGAAATTCTACAATTCATTGCACCATAGTATACAAAACACTGCTACCCCCATTACAGGCTCAGCCTAAACAGAGAGCAATCCACCACTCAGGTGGCAAAACCACAATACGGCGATCAAGCCACTAAACTTATCCTAACTAAGAATAGCAATGTGGCAAAAGCTTTTTCCCAGAAACACTAACACAGTTAGAATCATTTAGAAATTTGCTAGATAATTTTCCCCCATTTTATTTAAAATGTCATCTATATTAAAGTACTTAACATATGTTAATACCTACTTCTTTAAGACATCTGTATTACGACAGTATTGTGGTTTTGACAAGCCTCATACATGCTCATGTGGTTTATTGCTTAACAGTATTACTAATAGGTCACTATTCTGTCAAGCATATGACCAAGTATATTAAATTTTAGTTCAGAAAAGCATTCATCACAGTAGTCCTATTCTCAGAATTTGACCATCTTGTTTCCTAATGTCAGTAATTCTCACTATTACAAGTACCCAAGTAACACCAGGGAAAAACTGGTACAAAAGAAACAAATCTGATGAGGCACAAAGCCTGAAGACTCAATGAACAAGTGCCAGGCTTGGCTCTCACTATCTAAAGACTCCCCAGTGTGGAAGGAGAGTCAGTCCTGGGCCACAAGATGAGCCAAGTCAGGGGTA
>NW_005841900.1:542871-568291 GCF_000455745.1 Alligator sinensis | reverse complement strand
GGGGGGGGGGGGGGGGGGGGGGGGTGTCAGAGGGGCAGGACAAATACAGCAGAAATTGAGAGACAATTCCTCCTACACGTTTTGCCACCTACTCAATTTGAACAGCTAATAGGCACGCAGGGCAGTCAGAGGGGGACCAGTGGCTCCACAGCCACTCCAGCCATGCTCTCTGTTCTCAGGCCACCTGCTGGTGGAAGGGCAGTGATGCCCTCATCCATTCCTGTAAGCCACTTTTAAAAGGGCAACTTGTGATCACTACAGACGTTCAACTTCCCTCTTGAAAAACATGTTATGGCACAACTGGATCCACAAGAACTGTGAAGTCTGTTTCTACCCTAACTCACTCCCATCCTCACTGAGGCACCAGGCCTTATAAAAGGACCCAAATGTCCACTGTACCCCCACATTAATAAAGATCATTGGACCAAATAACAAAGAGCATAATACTCTACTAGCATCGTGCGCACCATTTCTACAGTACCCCGCTCCCCGATGTCTACATTGAACAGATGGGATGATTTCTATGTGTTAGAATGACTGAACACTAATCTGACATCAGATGCAGATAGAAACAAAGGCCTGTGGCAGAACACTTGAACCTCCCTGCACACTCCATTAATAACCTCAGGATTTTTGTTCTCAGGCAGCAAAATTTTAAAAACCATATTGAATGGAAATTTCAGAACAAATAGTCATCCACAGACTGGATTGCGTTAAATAGGGACTACAGATTCTTTAACCCATTACCTGGATTAGCTTTTGTGACCCCTTTTTCTATATTTACTGCTTGTTTGCCTCTCCCAGTACCTCTTCTCCTCCCTTCCCACCTGCTGTATTCAAATCATTCCCTCCACTTTCTGTGCTACTCTATGCTTGCTTTCACAGCATCTGATAAAGTGAGCTCAAGTTCACAAAAGTTTATGCTCATATATATCTTATTTAGTTAGTCTACAAGGTGCGTATCTATCCTGCCTTCTGCCTGACTTCAGACTAACATAGCTAACTACCTCTCCCATCAGCTTGAGTAGTCAGAAACCCACTTGCAGATTCTTGTTTGAGACTCAAGAGGGAAGGGGACATGGGGAGAAGTCGTTAAAGGAGCCAAAGGAGACATGCCAGCCAATGCAATTAACTGTGAAGAGCCAATCACAAGCTAAAAGAGAAAGGTAGATTATGGCAGGTGTGATGCACAAAACTAAAAACTACTTTTTCTGAATTAAAGATTTGTTTTTATCTTAATATCCTTTGCTCCCAATATTCTAGTCTTTTCTAGACATCATTGAATCCATTCCTAAACCAGACTGAAAAAATACACTCCACCGATCCCAGTTAAGTCTGCACTACACATCATGATCTTTAGCAGACGAGTAATTTCCCAGCCTTCAAAATGGCAATACAAATAAAAAAGTCTATGCATTAGTCTACTGGATGACACTTTCCATTTATTCTAAGTGCACTAAAGATATAGTAAAAAGCTTTAGACTAAAAATGCAGTCTCCAGAAGTGAAAACACAGTTGTTTGCACATGACTGTAGCATAAAAGCAGCAATATAAAAGCCATTTTAGCTGTTTGCATCAATTCAAACCATGACAACAGACAGGTATATTTGAGTAATAAAAGCTACAGGCCCCAATTCAAAAAAGAATTTCGATTCAAGATGGCATGTAAGCACAAGCACATGCTTAAGTGCTTTGTCTGAATTGGGGCCATGGTGTTTTATAATTTCCAGAAATACTTACCCATAATTACTCCATATAACATCCTCTGACAAAACACAGTGGCAGCAAGCCAAGCTATTAGATACTTCCTCTATTATCCGCTTTCCATAGTACAACAGTTGTATTGCACAAGAGATTATATTTTTCAAGCTAATAACAGTAAGGGGAGGAAGTCCAGAAATCTCAGCTTTATTCCTTTATACTGCATTTTATTTGTAAGATATTTCAGCTGACCAACTGCAAGCATCTCACTGCATTCTTAAACACACTTTCAGCTTTTAAATATTCTATGAGTGTAATTTTAACTGCAATTTAAGAAAAGGAAGGCAATCCAAGACGACATTTTAGAGACTTCTTTTTAAGCTTTCTGTCACTTTTTTAACAACAAAAACAAACAACTCAAAAAGTTTAGATTTTTTTTTCAAATACTTTTGATCCATTTTAAAAACATAAGTTTTGCCATCATGTGCTTATTGCTTATTTTACTCTATTCTTTAATAAGACACTGCTACAGATGCAGTCAGCAGAGGTGCTCAAACTGAGTCTTCTCCATATAGGACAGGAGTTGGTAACCTGTAGAACACAGGCCCATGTTCATCACCCAGTCACCACTGCATGCCACCTATCCCTCTGCATCACCCTAGCCTTCCTTGCTGTATATTGAGGGCTGGTCTCCCTGGCTCCACTAACACAGCTTTTGCTTACTGAGTGCTGTTGAAAAGCATGGCAGTGCCAGTGGAGACCGGCTAATTCAGGGACAAGAATGAGTAGAACTGCAGTGGAGTACAAGTAGCCAGGCCTTGGCGCACAGCAGAAATGGCTGGAATGGCAGCAAGCACCCTGAGAATGCAGCCCCTTTAAGGGGCTGGTGCACATGTCACCGGTCCCGCCCCCATTCCCTCCATAGGCTGGATCAGATTCAGCTGCTGACTTCTGATAATAGGAAAGAGGAATCCGGAAGTAAGGCAGCTCAGGACTGCTGCTTCTTCGATCTTCAATCAAACTTAAGATTTGGACATAAATAATTTGGGTTTTTTCTTTTGTTTTGGTTGTGTGTTTTTAACTGAAAAAACCTTTTCTCTTCTTTTTTTTGGGAGGGAGGAGGAGGGGGCAGCTTTTTCTTGGTTATTTAGTTTTAACTGTCTGCTAGCTGAAAAAAACAAAACAAAAAACACTTCCATCTGTAGTTATGGGACTTTGGTATTTTTTTAAATGATGGTTTTAAATTTATTTTATTCTTAGTTATTTTATTATTCTTAGTAAGGACTTTCCCTGGGCTTTTACTGTTAATTCTCGAAGAAATTAAGATAAATACACCAGCATCAGATATTATCTAGGTTTAAGCAGCAATAAAAAAAAAATACCAAAAGAATTAAGGACTGGGTATTGAACCAAAGCTTTTTTTTTCCCTTTTCTCCCCCCTCAGAGGTGAAATGACAAACCTACTGAAGTCAATGGCCAGATTCTACACAATACAGAAAAATATTAGATACGAACATTTCTGCAGTTTCAAAAATTCAGTCGTATGAGCTTCTTCCTCTTTTATAAGCACCTTTAAAAATTATTGTCCTTAGCCTTCAAAAAAAAAAAATTCAGATTATCCATGTGGTAAGTACAACTGTCTCTTAACGAAAAGATATTATTAATAAAGTAAGTCCTTTTTTGGATCTGGCCAGAGATGAACTTTAGTTATGTATGGAACTAATTCAGCCTAAAAGTTTTTACGCATTGCTGGACCACACTACTAAGAAAACTCTAATTGATGTGGATAAACATCACCCCTAGCATAAAATATTAAAGCCAGATGTCTGCTGTTCTACATAATGAGCAACATGCATCTGAGAATCTTCCAATTTGTTCGCTAAACAGATAGCAAATGAAGATGGAAAGGAACAGTCTCAGGTTAAAAATATCTTTTATGTCAAACATTAAATAAATAAAATCAATGATGCTCATATAACGGAAGTGAAGGAGAACAGTTTTAGGAGACTAGGTGATCACAGTCATGACATCTTTAAAAAAAGACAAACCTAAACTTTATCAGGAGAGATTTCCAGTAAAGTAGTACATGCCAGTTATAAGCATGTAGGCTGTAGCCATGTTGGTCTAAGGACATAGGCAGATAAGGTTCTTTGGGTGAATCTGATATCTTATTAGACCAACTTAAATAGAAGGAAAAAAAAAAAATCTTAGCCAGCTTTTGGGTTTAAAAACCCTTGGTTAGGCTGAGGAAGCCTCTGCAGTTGGCTGAGGAACTGTAGAGGCTTCCTCAACCTAACCAAGGGTTTTTAAACTCAACAGTTTGCTAGGAAGTTTTTTTTCCCCCAACTATTAAAGTTTGTCTAATTAAAGATATCCGATTCACCCAAAGAACCTTGCATGCCAGTTATAAGACCTTATTTGAAATAGTGCAGAATTCTGAGTCACCCAAACTAAAGGTAAATAAAATTCAAATTTAAACAGGGGCAAGAGGCCTCAAAGAGGATGAAGTGACTAGAGAGCTTATCTTACAAAATGATTAAGACAGCTTGGCCAGTTTATCCCTTTAAAAAACAAGAGCAATGAAAAACCTAAGGGAGATAGGTCTGTTTCATATATATTATATACTAGCAAACTGCCAGTCAAGAATGACGGCAGGGAACAGGTGGGGACAGAGCGCCGTCACTTATTACCCCACGGCGCTGCCGCTTCCTAGGAGCAGGAGGGAGTGGGGAGGAAGCTTGCCCCAACTCCCCTCTGCCAGCACCCAGCACTGCTGCCATCTCCAGTGCTGCTGGCCTATCCCACCCCACTACCCCCCGCTCCTTGGAGGCAGCGGAGCATCGCCACGACAGTGGGGAAGTGAGGCCAGCAGCTGCCTCCAAGGAGCAGGCCTGTCATGGCAGCACTGCACACTCTGGTTGGCTGTTTCATTAACCAATCAGAGTGCTCTAAGAGCATTATGGACAGACAGATGGACTATTATTATATAAGAATTCTCCCCCTTCTATGAGATTACATATACATACATCTCAGAGGAAGGGGAGGATAAATGCAAAGGAGAGCTAAAGAGCAATGGTAACAAAACATCATATGGGTATGAACTGGTCATGAAAGTAGGGGTGCACTGGTAGAGATTTTTGGGGCTGATACCAATAGCCAATTCTTAGGGAGGCATATTGGCTGATACCATCCATGTTTCTGATACACACCCTGGCACCTTGAAGAGCAGTGTCTGGCTCATAAGTCTGCTGTGGTGGAAGGGGAGGAGGGAGGGAAAGACTGTGGGGGGCAGATCAAGGCCCCTGCAGTGAGGGAGGGAGTGGGGCTGGGGCAGGCACTACCCAGTTGGGGTGGGGCAGGGTGTGGGACAGAGGATGAGATGCAGCTCCTGCTGCTGCACGCACCCCGGGAGGGCACAGCGGGAGTGTGGCCCTTAGATCTGTGCAGGGTGGGCTGCCGCTGCATGCTGGGGCCAGCCCGCAGCAGCAGCCCACCCCATCCCACACAGATCTGGGGGCACATGCCCCCCACACCCTCCCGGGGTGTGTGCAACTATGGAAGCCGCCCCCACTTCCCATGCATGCATGGGGCATTAAATTAGCCACATCTTTATATCAGTGTCACTCCAATATTGTACCAGTGTATTGGTGTACCTCTACATGTAAAGGTGCAAGGTTTGTTCTGGAACATACCATTTCCAATAGTAGTATGGGCAAAAAACCTACCTTGTTTTAAGAATGTGCTGAATCAGTTCATGAAAGGGAATGCAATTAGCAGGGGATTACTTAGCTGGTCTAATAAAAGATATTGCCTCTTCCTCAAGAGTTTTGGATGCCATAGCAGGGCACTGGACTTTATCCAAGAGGTCTCTTCCACTTCTGTGTATTCCATTTATAATTCAGATGTGAAAAGCATCTACTGTTACCTGCAAACCACCAGATTAAACATACTAATAAAGTTTAGAATCTGGCCCCAAGTGACTATTCCACCTACAAGGTGCCTAGGTATGGTCCTACTGACCCTACACAAATCCTTGAAAAAACAGTTAACAGAAAAAGGCGGTCGGGTCCTCCTCCTACTCATTGCTCTTCTTGACTTAGTCTTAAGACCAAAATAACAAAGTGCTACAAAGCAGGTGCAAGGACTTGAACAGTACACACCGATATCACACACAGGTGGTCTAAGCCTACTTGGATACAAAAGAATCTGGCCTTTGAAGTCTCTTGGTCATATATTAAAACAATCTGCACAACAATGCAGCCAAATTTCAACTTGCATAGTTCATATGCTCAAGGGCTCTACTAGGGACTGAAATGATGACTCTTGGCGACCAAGTCAGTCAAATGACATCTGTCACAACAAAATGTTACTGCACCACAAAACATTAAAAAGTGTAAGAGCATTGGCTCATACAAAGATTAACCCAACTGCTATGCTCATGCAATAGCCATCTTTATATCAAAGCAATATTATCCATGGCTGCCATCCAAAAAGCATTAGTTCAATTCACTGACATGATAAATTACAAGAATTTTAATCAAGTTTGATTAGCAGTACTTGTATGACCTAAGAAGTCTGAAGAAGAACACAAGTTTCCATGAATTCTTTTAGGTGCAATTTATGCTGCCACTTTATTATGTAAGGAATGATTTACTTGACAGCAACAGTTTGTTGAGGTAATAAAGGATTCAGAAACGATACCATGACACAGAGCTCATTTGCTAGTACTCAAATTATTTGGCACCATGACAGGCAGAGTAATGTGCTTTGCAGAAATATCAGTAAATGCTGTGGCTTTCAAAGATTACTGAATAAATTCAGTGGCCAGAAAAATGACCTTAAAGTTGCTAGCAGGTTTCCTTTTACCTGATTACAGCTCCATTCCAGGTACTGTAGTACAAGAAATCCTGGAAAAACTGGTGCATTCAGGCTGAACAACAATATGTACTTGAAATGCAAGAGTCTGCCATTTCACATCACTACTGACACTTCCCCTTCCTCCCTTCAAAAATGTGTCTCTCCCCATGGTTAGATACAGTTTACATGCTCATATAAATTTCAATTTCATCATTATATTTAAAACTTCTGAAATGTCGTGGAACAAGTGACCTGCTTGGAGTCTACTGTTTAATAAACCAATATAGTTAGTACCCAAAAGTTTACAATCATTTCATAAATTAAGCTTCATAACTTTTTCCATTTGAGTTGTGTCAACTATGACTAAATGGCCTGTTTTTACTGGATTACTGGGTATCTGTACATAGTGTTAACATGTTCATTCTTCTAGGGATGGATTGCATTAAGTAGCATCAATTTAAGTTTTGGGGTTTTTTCTTTAAAGGAAAAACAACAGAGAAACTGACTATATTCCAGCAATTACAGATGCTACAACCAAAACTCATTCTAATCCTATCAAGACAGCCAAAAGGAGAATGTGCCTGTTGTTAAGAATGACGACAGTAGCAGCAGCCACCTAAACAATAGGGCTGTGCGAAGCTTCAGTCCCTGATTCAATTTGGCCCGATTCAGTGGCCAAATCTCCGAATCTGAATCGAATCAGGAGACCCTTTAATCTCTCCGAATCAAATCAGAACCATCCGAATCAATTTGGAAAGATTCAGAGATTTGGACATAGACACAACTTTAAATGTTTTTTCTACATACCTCTAGGTACCAGACAGCTCGTGAATGCTGCGATGCTGGGGCACATGGAGTGTCCCACAGGAGCGCAGGGGGGGGTCCCCAACACGCTTGGCAGCAGACCCAGAAGTGGACCAGAAGCATTTCTGGTCCACTTCCAGGTCTGCCATGGAGCTCGCTGGTGAGCCCCCGACATCCCCCCAGTTTGGCAACCAGTGCCTCCTGGGTCTAGGGGGGGGACCTGGGGTCCCCCTGTAGCCAACTGCTGAGCCGAGGGGGGGGGGGCACCAGCACACTCCCCGGCAGACCTGGAATTGGACCAGAAATACTTCCGATCCACTTACGGGTTTGCCACTAAGCATGTGGGGGGGCCCCCTACACTCCTGTGGGACGCTCCATCCACCCCACCACTGCAGCATTCACGAGCCATGGTGGTACCTCAAGGTATGTAGAAAAAACATTTAAAAACTATGTCTATATCCAAACGGCTGATTCTCTGAATCAGCATCAGATCTTCAAATTCGGATCTGGCCGAATCAAAATCAGAGACAGCAATCCAAGTCAACGAACTGAATCACTGTCCCCGATTCGGGCTGAATCCGAATGGAATACGGCCCGCTTCACACACCCCTACTAAACAATACATAAATAAAACAGGAGCTTGTAATGAAAATGATCAATTTAACAGGAATGCTTACTAAATGAAGAGTACCATTGCAGAAGAGTCTCAACTAGTGTATTCTCCACCTGCCCCTCCCCCCACACACATATTGTTGGACAAATAAATGATAAAAATCCATCTATCTACTTAAACTTAGACTACAGTAAATCAGTGGTAAATGTCAACCAACGAGTCATTTATTTTAGCCACAGAAATATGGTGAATCTGAACTATATCAATTTTACAAGCATGATAAAAAGTGATACAGATAGCAAGCTGTTATAAAAGTGGTACATGCATTTAACCTAATGTACCTAGTCTAATCATAATCTACAAAGGAGAGCTAAGGGAATTAAGCAAAGAAGTGGCTGAACTCAAAAAAGATATTTGAGATTTGGCTAGTCTCAAAAGAAATTTCTAGGTATTACTAGGAAACCAATGAAGAACTATTTACTTGAACAACTGCTTTAAATTTTTCAGTTTAAACTAGCCATGTTTATAAACGGTTATTCTGTATGAGCCAGGCCTTTAGAGTATGGAGAACAACTACCTGCTGCTAGGCAGCACCTCTGTTCATATTACTAAAAGTAAGTAGAGAGTCTGGTAGAGCTATATCATGCAAAAGATAACAAACCTGTCAGAGGTCAAAGGCATAATACCCACAGATAAATCCAGCAGCAACTAAGAATTATTTATACAGACCATGAGATTGATGACAAGAAAGCAAGAAGTGAACCAGATTAATATTAGGGACAGGTTGATGGACTGCAAGTTCCTCAACTTTCTTATGCTTTTAGAAGAGAAACTTTAGTATATATAGGAATATGCAAAAAAAATAGTATTTCTACAAGGGCAGGAAGAAAAAGAGAAAGGCTAGAGGTCACATAATAAGGCCATAATATTACTGTATATGTACAAATATCTGATGTGTGTACCCCCCCCACCCAGCCTTTTGTTTTTTTTTCCAGTGGTGCATGAACGAGGGGCTGATGCTGAATATAGAAGGGCATGCTGTGGAGGTACTTGCTGGAAAAGTACAAAGGTTTAAAAGAAAGGACACAGTCTCATTTCCTCTATCTTGTCTAAAGGTAGTGAGGAGAGCAGTATTTCAAGCCAGAGAAATGCTGAAGCCAAAGGAAATGTTTCAAGCCAGAGGTTGTTGGAGGATTTTTCAATGCTTTCACATGATTCATGGCAATTACTGGATATACTTTTTCCCCCACTTATTTTCTAAGAACACATACAAAATGTATAAAATTGACAAAAATTCCTCATTGGTTGGTAATCCAGATCACTCCAGTTTTTTGGAACTGTCCTTGGACAAACAGTTTTCTATAGGCTGCCAATAAGCCACTGATAGACAAAGAATAAAGCGAAGAAACTGCAGCTGACCCTCACTTACCTTTAGTCCATTTATATGAACAGTCAAGTTATATCAACTCCCAAACTACCTAGTGGAAATGCAAAAAGGCAAATGCATGTCTGCATATTCATGGTTAATGTCTTTTTTGTAATAATTTTTGCAATTATATTATAATGTTTCTCGACTGTTGTGTCTAGTTTAGTTCCTATGTGTTCCTTTTTCTTTTGGGGATTATTTTATATTACAGAGGTCTTACACAGCTGAACATTTCATGCACCTGAAGAGGAGACAGCTCTGCAAGCTAGTCTTCAGGTAAGCAACTGTAGGGAAAATCTTTAAAAAAAAAACCAAAACCAAACCAAACCAAAAAAAGGAGTAAATCATGAAGGCAGAAGCATCAAGCCTGAGAAGAATAGAGGTATGTAATATAATAAAAGGCTTAGTCTGTCTGTAACACTTTTGCCCAACTGTGCATGCACCGGCTGTGTGGCCAGGCAACTGGGGCTGGGCCAGCTGAGTTAGAACAGGAGCCCCTCCGCCAGTGCCATCTCCTCCTGCAGCCTCTGGTGTGGCTGCTCCCTTCACCCCATCTTCATACATGGCGAAGAAAAAAATAAAGTGGCACGAGCACTTTATAAGTGGTGGGACCAGCTGAGGAAAGGCAGGAGCCCCTCCATCAGCCTGATCTCCTCCTGCAGCCTCCGGTGCAGCGGGCTCCCTCCACCACACCTCTACAGAGAAAAAAAAAAATTGGGTAGAGCACTTTAAAAGTGACCGGGCCAGCTGAGGAAGTGGGAACCCCTGGGTCGTAGCGGGATCAGACCCAAAGCAGGGGGGGCACGGGGATGGACACAGGGCTCCATCCTCACCAGTCCCGCTTCCCCCGTCATTCTTGACAGGCAATTTGCTAGTTCTGGAATATTTTTCTTTTAAAGACATCCACCCCGAAGTTATGATGCATAATGCAGGAATGGCTTGGTTAAGTCCTTTGAACTGTTAGAAAAAGACCAAGTCATCAGAATGACCATTTCTGGTTCATAAATATATTACACTGACTAGCAATTAGATTAATATGCCACTTCAAGCAAAACATTAAATGAAAAAGGGAAAACCACACCCTAAACAAAAAGTTAAAATATGATTTCCTCATATAGATGAGCAAGGCGTTCCCCAAAATAACCCTACTTTTTATTGAACCTAAATGTTGCACTGTATTATCCAATCTTTACAGCTGCCATTTTGCTCCCTTCAATTACTCAAAATATGCTAGAAACAACTCAATTAGCATAAATTACTCATTTAGACCAAATATTTAGAGGTCTGGAGACTGAATATTTAATACTACCACATATAGACATGCACTTTGAAAAGTAAAGGAAATTAAGTAACTCCCAATATTGCTTCTTATGCCATTGGGTAGAGATACGAGTCTACAGTATCTTGAGAGGAAGAGAGGGAGGAAAAAAAGTCTTAGGTTTGTTAAATGTTTTTAATTTAAAAAGTAGCCAACAGACCAGCTGGAGTGATGGCATATAGACAAGAAACTGAATAAGAGTGAGGTTCAAAGTACTTTAGGGCTATGCAGTTTAAGAAAGTGTATCTATTTTAAACAAAGAAACCAAGAAAAAAAAAGTTATCCTAAATCACCTGTCTGACAATTGTGTAGTACCAATTGTTACAGGTAATATCTATGTGTATGTGAGTGATTAGCCAGGCCTTAAAAAATAAAGTTATCATCTCTTTTATGGGCTGGGTAACCTTCCTTATTTCTCTCCTGCCATGACTCTGATGGTGGGGGAAAAAAGGTACAAAGATAAACACAATCCTGAGCAATGAGGTTGGTATCATATCTGCAGTTCATAGATTGGAAGGGACCTTGCAGATCATCTAGTCCAGCCCCTCCTGCTCTAGACAGGAAGACAACTGGGGTTAGGTGACCCTAGCGAGGTGACTGTATTCTGTTCTTGAAAACCTCCAGGGTAGGTGACTGCACCATCTCTGGAGAGAGTTTATTTCACAGTCTGGACACCCTGACTGTAGGAGTTTTTCCTGGTATTAAGCCTGAAGTGGCCTTCCAGGAGTTTGTACCCATTGGTCCTGGTCTTCCTGGGGGTGGCCTAGTGAACAGTTGTTCGTCAAGCTCCTGATGCACTCCTCTGATATAGTGGTAAGCCGCTACCAAGTCCCCTCTCAACCTTCTCTTCTTTAGGCTAAAGAGGCCCAGGTCCCTCAGCCTTTCCTCGTATGGCTTGCCTTGCAAGTCCCTGTCATACGGATGGCTCTTTTCTGGACCCCCTTCAAGGTTTTCCATGTCCTTATTGAAGTGTAGCGCCCAGAACTGGATGCAGTACTCCAGCTGCAGTCTCACCAATGCCGAGTACATCAGGAGTATCACTTCCTTAGATTTACATGAGATGCATCAGTTGATGCATGCCAGCATGTTGTTTGCTCTGCTGACTACTGCCTTGCACTGAAAGCTCATATTCATACGATGATCAATCATTACCCCTAGGTCCCTTTCAGCCGTGGCACAAGTCAAGCTGTGACCACCAAGCCTGTATGTATATTGAGGGTTGTTTGCCCCCAGATGGAGCACCTTATACTTGGAAGTGTTAAACTTCATCTGGTTCTGGTTTGCCCAACTCGAGCCTGTCCAGGTCCGTCTGTATCTGCAACCTATCTTCTGATGTGACCACACTGCCCTATAACTTGGTGTCGTCTGCAAACTTGGCCAGCAAGCTTTTCACTCCCCCATCCAAATCATGTTGAAAAGCACCGGTCCAAGCACGGACCCCTGAGGGACACCACTGGCCACATTACGCCAGGATGACACAGATCCATTCACGAGAGCGCTCTGGGTCCTGCCTTGTAGCCAGTTTCCCACCCACTGAACTGTCGAGCAGCTGAGCCCACAATCTTCTAAACAACTGACTCCTATTCACAGGGTCCACTATCCCCATGCCCTGACTTTACCACACTTGATGTTACAGCTTCATATTTACTACGTCTCCCCTAGGGAATTAACACCCTTGAAGTACTTTGTTCTGTCTCTTGCTCGGAACACTCTCACTCCTGGTCACTTGCCACGTTCTTACCCACAGATGCCAAGCAGACTGTCACTCCTGTCCTTATCTAGCAGTATCTGAACATGAGAGATCACCTCTCCTAGCTCATCTCCCCACTCGGTTTTGTATCTTTCTTTTTCTAGCTTCCCACCTGAAAGGACCCAAAGTCCACTGGAGTCGCTGACAGCGCTGTCTCCACTGCCTCGTCTCTCTGGCTTCGTAGGTAAGTCTGTCTTTAGGACTTCTTCCAGTCCCCCCTCAGCCATATGCCATCTCCCTCCTGTGTTCCCATGGATCTTGTTGGCATTTTTCTTCTCTTTTCAGGAACCGACTAAACATCCGGTTCCCCTTTAATTCTCCCCGTCTATCTACTGCGTCCCCCACAGCAGCCCCTTTCACACTGCTCTCTCCACCCCTGCAGCTCCTTGTTTTTGTTTTCATCTGGGTCCCTCTCCTCTATGTCCCGCTCTAGGTTCTCCCAGGCTCGTTGCCAAGGCAAGTTCCTTTTCTCCCTTCACTCCTTCAGAGCTCCATGACGGGGCAAGCTTGCTGCCCTGTCACAGTGTACTTTCACCAAAAGTTACAGAAAAATATATTGTCAATTTGACTGCAATGAGTCATTTTTTCCCCTGTTTGTGTAGGACACTGACAAAGCAACAAAGTGGGGGGGCAAAAGTTTAAAATGGGAAGTTAACTGCAAATACACAAATCCTGACAATGGCACTCAGGAGTAGGCACACCTGCCAACCCTATTCTTGACTCTCTTTAAAATTCGATTTCAGGTTGATTGTGTCATTTTAAAATGCCATATATAACAGGGAGGTCTTGTTCAATTAGTGGGCTGGCCTAAGATGTCACTGTAAAGCAAACAAGTCTGTTGGCAATGGTCTGTTATAAACCCCCTTAGTCCTTTCACGAATTCTTCATCTGAAACCCTTCACTGTTATTACTTAGATGCCTCCCCAAAGGAAAAGAGAACTGTTGTTTGCTACACGTGTTGCCTTCCCTTCATGGAATGCCTCCCAAGTCATTAATCTCCAGTAATTAACTGCATGTAGACAGGTTCAGTTGCTTTACTCTGCAACAGTGCTAACAGTTTTACCTCTGCTATTCAATAGCTCAAAAGATTCTCTATATTGATCTTTGTGAAACTAACTGGCTGAGATCTCACATCTCTGGAGGTATTATCAATCCTGCTGGCTTTGCTATTTGAAGTCCATGGTATGAACCACTTCCCCTCCTTCCACTGGGTGCATGTCTAACTCCACTGTTATAAGTTTTAGCTAAATCAAATATGTGATGTGGTTATTTTATGTTTATTGGGTGTGTGAGCATGGAAAAGGCTGAAAAAAATTCGTCTTTCCTACAACTGTTAACATTTTAGTCTTTTGTCCCTCCTCCATCACAGGCTCCTGTGATGTCAAACTCACATGAACAGGAATACTACCTTTCTATGTCTACAGCCTGATCAACTGCCTGCCCATGGCTTTCATTGTCACACAAAGTGACTCAGCTATTTAAGGGACTTGCAGAGAAGCAGCAGGCTGCTCAGCTTTGTATACCCCTGACTAATGACATTAAGTCAAAATTTAGAAGTTGTCATCTGATAGTTGGCCTTGACACACTGAATCATGACTCCAAACCAGTCTTTCATCTGATATTTTGCCCTGACCCCCCGCAAACATATGCTTGCTCAGCTCTGGCTTTAAAATCACAGAGTACCTCTGGAGGAAATACTGTGGCCAGGCTAATGATCTCCAGTACAACTGACTCTCTCCCCTTCAGTTCTGCCATCTTCCTAGTTAACACTATTTCAATTTAAGTAAATTCTATGACCACACAATCCCACCTCCTCCCACCTCATTAATGCGATTAACTTCTTCACCCAACCTTTCTCTCTCTCTACAGAGGATCTCAACTAGTTTTTCAAAGAGAAAAGCATGCCAAAAAAAACTCATTACACAGACTGCAGTTAATCCTTGAAGTATATCTACTGCAATTGCATTCAAAATCTCTTCCAGTCTGACTGACATCTACCTCTTGAATAGAGATCACTCTTCCCAAGATCTATAGTAAGGTGTACAAGGACAATGCTCAGCCTCCGTAGTCCATCCTTGACCAGTCAGTTGCCTTCAACAGTCCAGTGTTCTTTTCGAAACACCATCCTCTCTCTTGGTTTCTGCAACTTTGCTTTCCTGGTTCTGAGTCACCTCTATAACAGTTCCTTTACTGTGTCCTTTGGAGGATCCCCCTCCTTACTCCCTCCAGCTTTCTGTGAGAGAGTTCTACATAGCTCCTTTCTTGGTTTCCTTTTCTTCGTTGTCATATCTATGGGTAATCTCCACAAAAAAAAGAAAAAAAAGAAAAAAATCACCATCTCTACTTTACAACCATCTCCTATCCAAACTGTTCAATTTCTTTATTAGAGACTTGGACGAGGGGGTGAAAAGCACCCTGTTTAAATTCGCAGACGACACCAAGATTTGAGGTGAGGTGGGCATGCTAGGAGAAAGGGACAGGATACAGCTGGACCTGGACAGGTTACAGGGGTGGGCAAATGAGAATAGGATGGGATTCAATACTGACAAGTGCAAGATGCTGGACTTGGGCACTAAGAACCAGCAGCATACCTATAGGCTGGGGAACTCTCTTCTTGAAAGCACAGCAGCAGAAAGATCTGGAGTCATTATCGATTCTAAGATGAATATGGGCCACCAATGCCAGGACACGGTCAGTAAGACTAACTGCACCTTGTCATGCATCCATAGATGCATCACAAGCAGGTCCAAGGAGGTGATCCTCCCCATCTATGCGACACTGGTCAGGCTGCAGTTGGAATACTGCATCCAGTTCTGGGCACCACACTTCTGGAGCAATGCAGACAGCACTGAGAGGGTCCAAAGGAGGGCCACTCACATGATCCGGGGACAGCAGGGCAGGCCCTACGAGGGGAGGCTACGGGACCTGAACCTGTTCAGCCTTCACAAGAGAAGGCTGAGGGGACCTCTATAAAACTTACTAGGGGGACCAGCGGGGAATGGGAGAGACCTTGTTCCCCCAAGCGCCTCCCAGAGTAACAAGGAATAATGGCCATAAATTGTTAGAGGGTAGGTTCAGACTAGACATTAGAAGGCACTACTTCACAGTCAGGGCAGCTAGGATCTGGAACCAACTTCCAAGGGAAGTAGTGCTGGCTCCTATCTTGGGGGTTTTAAGAGGAGGCTTGACGATTACCTAGCTGGGGTCATTTGAGCCCAGTTTTCTCTCCTGCCCAGGGCAGGGGGTCGGACTAGAACATCTGCAAGGTCCCTTTCGACCCTACATCTATGAAACTAAAGCTCTTAGCCTGTATTTAAGATCTCTATGGGCAACTATACACAAGTGCAGAGACTACTCCAACATACTGGAATTCCAGTGTGTTAGAGCAGACTCGATCAATCGAATCTGCTGGGGTCTGGCAACTGCCATGCTCCTGCAGCCTCATGTATCAGTGTCCCCGCACTTATAAATGGTGGCTGGGGTATTTGAACTAAAGCTCATCAAATGAGTTTAATCCACCCCAAAACTGCCACCTGTGTAAAAAAAGTACTATCCTTCCCTCAGGAACATTACTTGTGTCTTCTTCTACTTGTCCCTCCCTCCAAAGCCACACATCCAGGCTACATAAAGCCTTGAGGATTCATTCTGCATAACACGTACTTGCAAAGTGAAAGCTATTCCCTCATGTCTAGATTACTGCAACATCTTTTGCCTGCTTTGACAACAGTGGCCTGCCCTAATCATGCATTCAAAGTGTTGCTGCAAAGATAATTTTTTTAGCTTGCCCCTTTGCCCAAAACTCCCCCACTCTCTACAGCCCTCCACTGGCTTCATCTTCTCTTTTACACTCCCTACCAGTCTTCACTTAAGGCTTTTAATGGGACTATCATTTTTTATCTGCTGACTGGCCCATGATAACAGCCTCAGTCACCCTTTAAGAGCTTCAAACAAGCACCTTAATGTTTTCTCCTTGCTGCTGCCCACACTTGAAGAGCCCCTATTTCCCTGTTATTCCTCCCCAGATCACTCAGGCTCACCTCAATCTCCTTAATATGCTCCTTTGCCACGACGCCTACAGAAAGCGTGCCAGCAATTCAGCTACTCTTGTGCCAAGTGGATAATTCTGCTGATTCATTTAGTTTTATTACTTACTTGTACTTCCCTGCCTATTTGTATCCATGTTGTCTTGTCCTAGCTGATAAGATCTAAGCACAATAAGATCATGTTTCATGTTCTAGCCCTACTTCTCTATGATTGGGGCTCTTCAGGATTCTAACAATACGAACTATAACTCTCCTCCTAATTGAAAAGTAGTTGTCCCACTTTGCTATCCCAAAACCTCATCTCCATTTAATGGAATCAAATAAAAAATAACTCCCAATAATTCTATTTAGCAAACATTCACAATTAATATTATTAGTATGCTAATATATTGTTATTTTATAATATATGCAATGCCATGACAGTCAGGAACTTGCACTAAATTGAAATGTCAACTTGAACTAAGCTATGAAGGGGCCCTCCTAAAAGCTTTTACTGCCAACTACAAAATTGTTAGCAATTATGTTGTCAAGAATAAGATAAATTAATTCAAGGCAGATTTAATGATTCACAGATTTTAAGGCCACAAGAAAATACTAATATCATTTAGTCTGGTTTCCTGTATACACAGGCTATATCAATTTTCCCCTGAAACTGTATCGAAAGCATCTTTTTTTTTTTAATCCGATTTTGTTTTTAAAAATACACAGAAAAGACACCACGAGCTCTGCCAAACTACTCTGCCTCCTCCGTGCTTGGAAACTGTATTTTATCTCAAAGCCAAAATTTGTCCAACTTCAACTTCCAGCCACGGAGCCTTTTTAAACCTTATCTGCAAGACTGGCAAGTAATTCACTATCAGATCTCTTCTTCTATGCAAATAGCTGAACATGTCTCAATTTTCCCCATTGATAACCTGAAGAATTTGAGCTTTAAAATCTGAAAGGATTGTTTACTAACCCCTGCATTATTTTTATGCCAGTCCTTTGACCTTTTTCCAGTATTTGCATATCCTTTTTTTTAAGCGTGAACAACAGAACAGGATAGCAGCCTTGCCATCCTGTGTCTGAATGCAAGACCACTTCCAGTTGATGTTCCCTTTTTATACCTGCATTGTATGTAGACATGTAAAAGGTTAGCTGTTTAAATGATAAATATATTTATACTAGTAATGCATTACCAGTTAACATTTAGCACAGGGCGCAGCCTGGCAGGAAAGGGAAGCAGCACCAGCACAGTGCCTCAGGAAAAGGCAGGCAGCAGGGCGGTCGAGAAGGAGGGAGGGAGGGAGGGAAGAGTGAGGAGGAGGAGAGGGGAAAGGACAAGCGCAAGGGCAAAGGGGAACTAGTACCCATAGTCCATGAAGTTAAAGAGGAAAACAGCAGGCAGCCTAATGGCTTGTCAATTAAGCTTGTTCACAGGTGCCCAAAAGCCAGCTTAAGAGAGATAACTAGGTACTTAAAAAGTTTAAACCTGTCCCCAACCCACACTGCCTGCTCCCTCCCTCTCACAGTGCCAGTGGACCCCAGCAGACTGGGGAAGATCAATGCCCCCCACGGTGATGGAGGGGGCAGGGGCAGGTGATGGAACGGGTAGGGGCAGGGGCAGGCACTGCCCAGGCAGGACGGAGGGGTGTGTGGATTTTGGGAGCTGGAGCCCCGATTCATTGGGGGGGGGGGGAGGGGGGCCCGGTTTTGTGGGGGGGGGGGGAAAGAGCAACTCCAGCCACTGTTTGTACCCCAGGAGGGCATGGGGAACTGTGCAGAGTGGGCTACAGTCAGGGCTGCACAGGGCTATTCTCGGCAGGGGCTGGGCTGGGAGTGGGCACTGGTGGCACTGGGAGGACGCTGCATCCACCCCAAATTTCGCTGCAGCTCTCCTCCCAATGCCACTGCCACCAACTGCCTGTTACCTCTCAGCTCCATGTTCTTCGGGAGCATGTTCGTGTTCCCCCTACCCACCTCTACCTGAGCAAGGACTGATTACGAAAGACAATGAAGATGCAGTGGGAGACGCACCTAAAGCCCTCCAAATAAGGATGACAAGAGTGAAACAACTCCCCTAGGTCTCATTTGCATCCAAGATGGAACCAGATGACAATTCATTTATATGGGAGATGGGACAGAAAGCACCTTCATTAGCATTCAGGATGGAGAACAGAAAGGCCGAAGCAAAGACCACAGTTAATTCTGGGATCAGAGAAGCAGGGGAGCGCTGCATGATGGGGAATCTGTGCTCCAAATGCTAATCAACCCACATTTACACACACCCAGCTCAGCATTTATCAGACCAATTCTAGTCTGGATTTACAAAGGACTTTTCCCCACCCCAAACACACACGCACCCCTCATCTAACCAGAACTAAGCAGAAGTAAAGTTTAATAGAGATCTCAGGCCATACATTCCCCGGTCCCACTATGGGAGGCTTATTTAAACTTGACTGACTAGAAATCAGTTGCCGGGTTAGGGAACGCGGAGGCAAGAAACCAAGTCAGAGGGAGTATGGGCAACATTTGAACAATGGTAAAGGGTTCATCACAGCATCCAGACCGTTGGAGTCCTGACCACAAATGCTGTCATACTTTTCCCGGGATGACTGGTGGAAGTCCTCCCCACAAAGTTTATGAACACTCCAAGTAATCCCCTTAAGTCTGTTAAAAGACTACAGTAAGATCTGGAAAATTCATGCTAAGCTGAGGCTTATTCACAACAGGTAAAAATATAAAACCCTGACGGGACAAGCTATCTGAGAAGAAACAATGAGGTATCCCATCCAGTATATCTCCTATCCATAAGAATTTCAAGCTGGCTCCTAAGTGTCTGGTTACTCCTTAACCTTGTGTTTTTCCTGGTTGTTAAGCAGATGCTTGATATTCCAAACCAGATAACCCCTTGTCAATAGAAAAGACAATTATTTACACAATTAAAAGAATGCTTTGAAGAAGCTAAACTGAAGGTATAAAAAAAGCTGTAAAAGCAGCAAACAAGTGTGCTTCAAGAGAGAAATCTCTCTGACACCATCCGCTATTGTTCTCGAGAAGCTGGAAGAAACAGATAGTCTCCCTTCAAGGATTGTGCTAAGAACTTTACTTGTCAGCATTGGAACCCAAGTGCCTTGGACTGGTGAGACCTCAGATCTCACTCTCTCTCTTTCTCTTCTCTCTAGGCATAGATTTCTGAACCTGAATTGCATTAGTTAAGCTTGAGCTAAGTTTCCCCAAATATTTAGTGAAACCAGGGTAGTATTGTAATTGTTTGTATTTGTTTTCCTTTGCATGTCTATTACTACTAGCACCATTATACATTTCATATACTTTGACTCTAAAAGTTATTTATTGCTAACTGGTAGTAACCAGGTGTATTTTTCCGTTGATTTGCACCCCCATGCCGTTTTCCTCCCCTGCTCTCCCCTTCCACCACACCAGATTTACCATCTGGAGGCAGCTGTATCAGAAATCAGATCAGTATCAGCCGATATGCCTCCTTAAATATCGGCTATCGGTACTGGCCCCAAAAATCTCTATCGGTGCACCCCTAAATTAAAGGAGGTTAACATGGATAATTTTTTAAACAATACTTACACATCCCTAATTGTATGCTTGAATAAGATGTGTCCAGAAGTGCTAATCTATGATGACTTTCATAAAGATGCTTTATGTTAGGGGTGCACCGATAAAGATTTTTTGGCCAATACCAATGGCAAATTATTAACCAGCCATATTGGCTGGTACTGATCTGATAGCTGACATGCAGCCCAACAGCTTGGAAAGCAGCATGCAGCAGGTAACTCTGTGGAGGGTGTTGCAGAAGGGGCATGGGGGGGCTGGGGCAGGAGCTGCCCAGTTGGGACGGCACAGAACGGAGCCATGGGGGCAGCTTGCCCAGGGGCTGCAGGGAGGCAGCTCTCCACTGCTGCACACACTCCCAGGGGGGCAGAGGGAGCATGTGCACCCCAGATTTGTGCGTGGGGCAAAGGTGGGTTGCGCTAGCCTCTTCCTGGCAGGGGGGCTGGGCCACAGCTGTGCTCGGGGCTGGCAGGGGCAAAGTGGGTGGTAACGGTGCTAGAAGGGGTGGAGACGGTGGGGAGAGGGTTATGGAGAATTTTGGAGTGGCCATAGCTCAACCCATAGCAACCTCTCCCAGCGTCACCACCACCTGCCCCGCCCCAGCCCTGAGCACAGGCCCCCCAACCATAAAGAGGCTGGTGCAGCTCCTGGCCCCAACCTCACAGCCCACCTTCACCCTGCACAGAAATCCAAGGGCACATGCACACAGTGGTGGGGATTTGCGCCCCCGCCCCAGACAAGCCACCCGCAGCTCTGTCCCACACCCCACCCCAGCTGAGCAGTACTTTCTCCATTCCCTCCCCCTCACTGTGGGGGCCTTGATCTGCCCCCCCTCACATCCCTTCCCTGCCCCATGCCCCTTCCCCCCAGACTTACCAGCTGGACACTGCTCTCCAAGCTGCCAGGCTGCATTCCTGGCTGCAAGCATGCACGCAGCAATTACTGGTGACATTATCAGGTGTACCAGCCAAAAAAAGCCAATTGCCCATAATGTCAATTTTCCTTTTATTGGTGCCAATCCAATGTGGACCAATATATCAGTGCACCTCTACTTTATATAGTTAAGTTTAATCTCATTTTGCACCGATGCTTTTATGCTTTTCTGTATTTTCTGAAAAGGCTGATTCTCCTATCTACTAAAATATGTAGATACATTTACTAAATATGGCACTTATTTTTGCTGGTCAGGAGAACACACTTATCTATACATTTCATTTAAGGTGCGTGTCAAACACGGTCCACAGGAGCCTTATGGTCCTTCCCGGTGGTTGCTGGACTGACCCTGCCCCACGTTCTACATGTGATGTGTGTGCTTTACCAGTGGTTCTCAACCTTTTTTGTACCAAGACCCATTTGTAAACATGGATGGCCAGTCCCAACCCAGTGCCCCTCCCTCCTGAGCCGCTGCCCCCAGGCCCCAGCCTCCAGTGTGTGGGGGAGGGGGTGGGTGTGTGGGGCAGAGCGGGGCCCCAACCAGCCCCATGCAGGCTGGACGGGAAAAGCCACAGTTTCTTACGTTTTTCTCCTTTAAAAGAGAATCCATTTTTAAAGTTTGTTGATCTACTTTTAAAGTTTGTTCGTGACCATTTCATATATTCTGTGACCCCTTCTGGGTCTCAACCCATGGGTTGAGAGAAATGCTGGGCTGGGCCCAGTGCTGCACATGTATCGAAAGGAGTCAGTCTGGAGCATGACCTGAATGCAGCACCCCACCAGATGGGCCCTAGGTGCTGGCTCTGGACTGATCCAATTTGAGCAATTATGAAATTTAACTTCCGGAACCTAAATGACTGTATTTTTATGCTTTGTACCATGTTAGCAAACACTGAGCAAGTTGGGGGGAGTGTGGCGAAAGTGGGGGGGAGTGTGGGGGGGGGGGGGGGGATTGTTTGTTTTTTTTAAACCAGATGAGGAGTTTTTATTTACTAAATAGAAAGCAAAACTTGAAGCACTATTTGTACCCATTTAATAGGATTCCAATTTCAATCCAAATGGAGGACAACAGCTCCTTTAAATCACCATGGGCCAACCTTTTTGCCAGGTGTGCCTCAAGGTGAGCACCACACCCCAAGTGGCACTCTGATCTTCAACCCAATCAACTGCTCTGCTCCTTACTCCCTCCCTAATCTGCCCCATGCCTTACACAGAGGCTGCCTGTGCTACTTGTTGGCTACCCCTGTTATAAATGTATTACAGGAAAGTAGCGCTGAAAGGAACCTAATCCATCCCCTGCTCAAGACAAGATCATCCCTCACGAAACCATCCCAGGCAAGTGTCTGTCCGACCTGCCCTTTGAAACTTCCAAGGATTGAGATTCTGAGGGCTTTCTAGGTAGCCTGTTCCAATACTTAACCATCCTCATAGTCAGAAAGTTTATCCTCATCTCCAACCTACATGTCCTCTGCTACAGTTTGAAGAAAACACTACCCCTAGTTCTGTCCCCTACAGCCATCCAGAGAAGCCCATCTTTGTCCTCTCTATAAAAAAAATCATGCTTCACATATCTGAAGACTTATCAAACACCCCTTCAGTCTTCTCTTCCCCTAGGAATAGCCTAGCTCTTTCAACCTTTCCTCACAAATCTTGCTTCCCAGGCCTCGAATCATTTGTATTGCTCTCCACTGGACATTTTCCAAGCTGTCCACATCTTCCTTGAAATTTGGGGCCCAACATGGGATATAAGACTCCAGGTGAGGCCTCATCAGTACCAAATACAGCAAAAGAATCACTTCCCTTGATTTGCAAATGACATTCCTTTTAATACAGTCTAGTATGCTGTTGACCTTCTATGGCAGTAATAGCACACTGTTGGCTTATACTCAGCTGATGGTCTACTTGAATCCCCAGGCCCTCTTCTGCAGTACTGCAGCCTAGCCCATCATTCCCCATTCTGTATTTGGGTATTCAATGACAGTGTCCCAAGTGCAAGACTTTGTACTACTCCTTGTTGAATTTCATGTGGTTGATTGTAGACTACTTTTCCAGTCTAAGCAGGTCATCCTGAATCCTAGGCCTACCCTCCAGAGTCTGCAAATCGACCCTACCTGGCATCAAACATTTGCTAATTGTGCACTCAATCCCATCACCCAAATATTAATTTCCTCCTCCAATAGTAAACAATGACAGACCTAGAACAAACCCCTCAGAAACCCCCTGATTGATGTACTGGATACATAAAGAAAAATGTTTGATCCTATTTTGCATTTAAAACTGCTTATTCCCTATACTAATAAAATTGTACTGGACCGTTTCTGGTCACCAAGACTTCAGACCTTTCAAAGCTGACCCTTTCCAACCTAGCTTTTACTTATATATTGAAAAAGAGGAAAATAAGCTTTCCTACATTTTTCAACGTACCAATTGGTTTCTCAACTTTAAAGACCTAGTCGTTGAACTGAACTAACTGCATAAATCAGAGATCAAGAAACTGTTTTCTCTCTAAAAACCACCTGGTTTAGCATTTTAGCAGATTTTTGTTCCCATTACTTACCTAATAAATTGAAGAAGTTCACTGTTTTGACTTTTAAGGATTAACAACTAACTTTATTTACATCTGTTTGAATAAGGCACAAAACAATCACATTTGCCATAATTTAAAAATACACTAAAATATTAATTTTAAAGAATTAATTTAAAATGTATTTCTAACAACAAAGTCATGTTTAATTTTTGCCCAAGCATTCTAAGCAGGTTTAAATAAATAAATAAATAAATAAAATCCCCAATGAACCAGTTTGTTCAGGAAGACCTTCCTACCATACAGTTAACATCAGTTAGTAGGGCTTTAGCTTTAGCCTCCAATTACTTTGTGGATTGATTATTTAATTATTCTATACTTTACCCAGTACTGAAGTTCAGTTAACGAATGTACAAATTCCTAGTTTACTCTTTTTACCAACTGATATCAGAATTGGGCTGGCAGCCCTTTAATACTTTAAAGTTTCTCTAGGCCTTTAAGATGCATTAAAAATTAACATTAGAGGTTCATACCCTTCCTCACTTAGTACCTTAAAGAAACCTGCATCTTATAAGGCATCACACCACCTGTTGATTTGAAAGTGTTCAATTATGACACATGGTGTCTCACCATGATTCAGTATATGAGGGGGTAAGCTTCGTATTCCATCCTCACTATGATCTGGGGAAGGATAAGTACTCTCATTTCATCCCAAATACATTTCTGTTTTTCCTGTAACCCTGTTAATGATAAGGAAGAGTTTGAAGACCAGTACAGTAGCGCCTGATAGGTGGTATACTAGATTTAGCTAACTGCAAGGGGAACATAATCCTAAAGCAGGAGATCTTTATGAAAGGGTCATTTCCAATCTGCAAAATTAAATTACAAAAATTATATCAAGAACATATATACCATCCAAGTGTAGAATGAAAATATTGCCTGTTCAATTTTATCTAAAGCCGCTAGCATGGGAGGAAAGGGTTACCGTTACAGTAAGAATAATAAACAGTTGAACAGAGATCAAAGAGTCCATTTGTTGTTTTCTTTTTAAGGAGCCATCATGTTGCAAAAGTCTGGAGGACAAAGAAATCTAGTTGTAAGAGGAAGAACAGAATCAGAATCAACACTGGTCCTTATGGCAGGCAGTAGGCTGCTCCAGGGCACCAAAATCCTCACCTGCAAATTGATCCAACTAATTTGTCAATCAAATGTTTAATAAAGTACCTCAATTATCTCACTAAATGAGCAAGTTTAAATAGATGAGCAAGGTTTTTGCAATATTGTAGCTTTAGGCAATGACTTTTAGAATTTCTCTCCGTGTCCTTCTGTAAACTGAAGAACACTCCATCTTTTTTTTTTTTTTTTTTTTTTTGCACAAGTTTTTTGACCTTGGGATTTCCCAGGGTCAACCCCTACAACACACACATACACTACTACCTTGCAGTGCAGAGAACAGCTGAATGTGTGGTATGTGGCACCACAGGCATGGCTGTAGCACCACATACCACAATGAGCCACGCTTGTCTGGATGCGGCCATTATGGCTGTTTTGAGTTCTTTCCAAAAAGCAGTATCGCTCTGTTACTTTTCCATAGTGAAAAATAATTGAAAGCTAAGCGCTGACACCAAGGGGAGTTTTGAGTCCAAAAAAGACTGAGAACCACTAGTTTAAAGTTCAATGTGAAAAACAGGTTTCTTCCAAGAAGAGGCCAAACCAAGTGGATCAATGTTAAAGATATAAGCAAAGGTTTTATCCATTTGTGACTTGAAAAGTGCTCCTGTACCTGTCCCTGGTCCTTCTGAGCTTAATGCCAAAACTCCCGTTGACTTTAGTAAAGCAAGCTTGAACCCAGAAAGTTTGACTGCTGATAAACACTTGTTTCCCTAC
>NW_005841900.1:537882-542855 GCF_000455745.1 Alligator sinensis | reverse complement strand
TCACAGGCAGCTTATTTACCGACTGTAAAGTGAGCAAATATGGAAAAAATAGTTACTTACAAACCTTGGGGGAGAAAAGTTCTCTGATTAAGTCACCTGTGCAAAAAACACTTTTGTAGCTCTTTTCCAGCAGTGACTAAAGGCTTCTCTTTTATAAAGAAGCACTTGAGGGGAGGCAGAGTGGCGACATGTGCTATGAAGCATTAGTACAGCCATACAATAAAACAGAAGAGTTTTAAAGGCACAGGAAAATACAATATTACCTTGCTGAGCCACTTATACTTTTACCACTTCTGAATGAGTTTGGTATTCATTTTCCTTATAAAAGGATACCCGTTTCAAGCCTCACTCATCCATGCAACGGCCACCAACAATCCCCATCAGTACAGTTATCAACCCAAAAATTAGAAACTGGAGTACAGCCTCTCAAAAACGCTATTCAGCTTTTCACTTAAATATAGCAAAGCATAAAACTGTAAGATTAATCTTAATTAGATACTCAAAGTTCTCGCCTAATGTAGCTTACATGAATTAACAACATCTAACAAGCTTCTATCAGATATAAAATGGGACTCAAGGTTTTCTCCTTAATAAATATAATTCTTACTACGGTATCTGAAGCCCTAGAATCCAGACTGCACAACACTGTCAAGGAAGCCCAAAAGAGATCAGATGATCATATGGGATCACTATCATGCCAGGAAGCATAGTAAGAGGTTGATAATGTTGTACTTAACACTATTTAAACTTTGGATACTGAGGAAAGCAGAGAGAGGCACTATGCTCTGGAACAATTTGAAAATACGTTCTAGTAAGAACAAACAATTCAAGCATATGCTTCAGAGTTATTAGAAATGTTTACCTCTAACAAAAAGCCTAAACAAGACCCCTTAAGTCTTGCAGATGCTGGTCCTAATTACTTTACAGAATAACAAAGCTCAGAGTACAAAGCAACACTGACTATGCTGGGGAAGACCAGCTCCAGGAGCAGCTTTCCCCATGCACACTGGTGTTAGAAGCAGTATAAAGTTATGTACAGATGTTCAAGTTTCTATCAGGAAAATCGCTATTCTCTAATAGAAAACAAAAGCAAGCAGACCTTTAAGTTGTGTCCTGGAGCAGAAGTGGCCACTCTGGGGAAAAAAAATAACCTTGAAAAAACAGGGTAAATCACTCCCAGAGTGAGACTGAACCTCTGCACATTTTCCCCTGGCTTAACTCCTCCTGGGGACTAGGAATAGTGAAACTAGAGAAAGGGCACCCACGCCTTCCCAAGTCTGGGGTCACTAGTCTGAAGAAGGCATGGGGAGGAGCAGCTTTTTTCCGACACCCATAGATGGGAGGGCAGAAGCAGCCCCAGCTACTTCCCATACCTGAGTTCCTTGCTCATTTCCCCTTGCCAGTAAGGCTGTGCGAAGCTTCGGTTCATGATTCAATTCAGAGAAAATTCGGAGGTCGAATCTCCAAATCGAATCGCTAGAAGCTTAAAACTTTCCAAATTGATTCAGAGCCTCCGGATTAATTTGGAAAAGATCCAGGAGAGATTCAGCGATTCGCAGATTCAGAAGGCGGTCTTTATGGGGAAACAGAAACTTAGAAGAAGGAGGGGAAGCGGGGGGGGTGCGGGGCAGGGGGGAAGGACCGACATCTCTAGCTGGCCAGTGAGTGCCATTTCTCTCTGACTGCACTTCCAAGCATAATGTCTGGGGGGAGAGACCTAGAAACAGCATAAACGCCTCTGTCTACACGCTTGCAGTGCCTTTTGAGAGCCGGTTCTGAGTGAGCAACAGTGTCAGAAAGGGACTGAACTGCCTGGCTTGCTTCCTAGTTAGTCAGTTGCCTGCTCTTTTTGTTCTTAGAAAGAATTGGATAGGATATAGTTTAACTCTTTACTTAATACTTATCCAATTCATTTCTTTCAATTTATATTTGTTCTCTTTTCTTTTCTTTTTTTTTGCAATCCTTTAAAAAAAAAAGAAAGCTCAGTGTTCTCCCTGGCAGTGTGATCCATCACTGTGCAGAGAAGCATACATTGCACACACATTCACATACACATAAAAGAAGAAAAATCAGATATTCATAGAAGATATTGTATAGTTATTGTATTAGTTATTAATATTATTAGTTGTAGGTAGTTTTAATAGTTTACATACAGACTAGAGACAACACAGAAGAACAAAAGAATTTGTCAGCTAGCCACACATTCAGATTCAGACCAGATCAAAGAACACAACACGCCATATACATATACATATACATATGACCACAGCCAACAAATCACATAGCACTCACGAACAAAAGAACTTGTCACTGACAGCCCTCCACACGTTCAGATTCAGAACAAGACCAGATCAAAGAAGAACACAACACACACACCTTTTCCAGCACAGGAAACATTAATATGAAGCGTCCTGGAAAGGCAGGTGCCAGGTCTTCTGGCAGGGGAGGGAGAGGGGGTAGAGGGAGACCTAGAGCTGCAAGTTCCTCCACAAACAGATGCATCCTCTTCCCAAGCAGCCATGAGGCTTCTGCTACCAGTGGAAGCAAGGAGGTTGAAGCAGTACCTGAGGTCCCTGCACCACCTCCAACTCCAGAAATAGGCACCAGCAGCAGAATCACCACCTCCTCCACCTCGATGTCATCTCCCAGAGTGAGCTTCCCACTGCCAGAGGAGGAGCTGGAGCTGGAACCAGGGGACCTGAGAGCCCTGGCTCAAGCAATCCTGGGGACCAAGGAGCAAATCAGAGTTTGTGCTCCACACTCAAAGATAACCTAGACCCAGGTCTCCCTTCTCCAGAAAGCAGCACCTCGGAGGAGGCTGAGGTTGTGGAGGCTCAGGCAAGTGGCTCAGCTGAGGCAGCTCCTCCTGCTGTTGTGCCTCAGCCTGCTGAGGAGAGGGATAAGGCAGCATCCCCACCCTCAACCCAGAAGCACGCGAGTAGCGTAATGTGGGAGCATTTTGAGTTGGCAGATGATCCCAGGTTTGCCATCTTCCAACACTGCCAAAGGCAGATCAGCCGGGGCAAGGAGGTAAAACACTTCACCACCACGGCGATGCTGCTGCATCTCAGGAGGCAGCACCCCCACTTGCCCTTCTTCCTGCTCAGCCTGGCACCAGTGAGAGCATGCCCAAAGAGAAGTCCCCCACTCGCTCCAAAGCCCCCATCCCCACAAAACAGAGGCAGGGCACCCTGGAGCATTGAGGGAAAGCTGCAGAGAGAATGGAGTGCATTCCCAAGGCGAGCGAGATCACCCAGACCATTACGGAGATGCTTGCTCTAGATAGCCAGCCCTTCTCCCTAGTTGAGCAGCCAGGGTTCAGGCGGCTCGTGGCGCTTGTGGCCCCATCTTACCAAGTGCCCACATGTACAACTTTAGCAGGACAGTGGTGCCCTCTCTGTATCAAGCATACAGGGAGTACTTGAGGGAGGAGCTGCGCAAGGTAGAGCCGCAGGTAGCCTTGCACTTCACCTCAGACATCTGGAGCAGCCGGGGTGGAGATCACCCCTACCTCTCCCTCACAGGGCACTGGTGCGATCAGTCAGGCCGTTGGTGGCCTCTCCTCCAAGCCGAGGTGTTGGATGAGTCCCACACAGCAAGGAAGATCATGGGGGCCATGAACCGCATGGTGCAGCGGTGGCTCGTTGGGCAAGCCGAGCTCACCCATGGCTCACCAACAGGGCCAATATGGTCAAGGCTGTCTGTAATGCCAACTTTGTTGGCATCCTCTGTGTAGCACACAGGCTGCACCTCAGTTAGGGATGCCTTGGAGGGGGACAGGGCTGCTGGTGATGACACCGCCACCACTACCTCTACAAGCCAGCTGATTTCAAAATGCAGGAAGGTGGTGGGCTACTTCCACTGCAGTATCAAGGGGGGCAAGATGCTGCGGGAGAAACAAGCAGAGCTAAATATCCTACAGCACAAAATCATGCAGAATGTGGAGACTTGGTGGAACTCCACATACCTGATGCTCGAAAGGCTGGTGGAGCAATAGAAGGCCATCCATGAGATGGCCTTGCTTGGGGAGATCAGGATCAGCGGCCCCCTAAACAGAGCTGAGTGGGATACCATCTCCCAGATCTTGGTGGTCCTAAGCCCTTCCTTGAGGTCACCAAGACCCTTAGCGCTGGCGATGCCCTCCTTAGCCAGGTGATCCCCATAGTGAGGGAACTTGAGAACCAAATGGAGAAGTTCCAGGGGATCAACGTTCCTGGCTGGGGCAGTCCACTGTCACCAGATGTGTAGGCACTGGCAAGGCGGCTGAACGAGGGCATTAAGAGACAGCTGGATCCCTTACGGTCCAATATGGTCCACGTGCTGGCGGGCATGTGCAACGGGCATGTGAACACGGGTTCATTAAGGGCAGGTCCTGTCAGACCAACCTGGTGGCCTTCTATGGCCAGGTCACAAAATCCTTAGACGCAGGGGTAGCAGTGGACATAGTCTTTCTGGACTTTAGGAAGGCCTTCGACAGTCTCTCACCCCATTCTCATTAAAAACTAGGGGACTGTGGCATCGACACTTACACCGTCAAATGGGTCGCTAACTGGCTGGAGGGCCGCACCCAGAGTGGTGGTGGATGGGTCATTTTTGACCTGGAGGGATGTGGGCAGTGGTGTCCCCCACGGCTCAGTCCTCGGACCCGCACAGTTCAGCATGTTTATCAATAACTTGGACGAGGGGGTAAAAAGCACCCTGTTCAAATTCTCAGACGACACTAAGATGTGGGCACGTTAGAAGGGAGGAATAGGCTGCAATCAGACCTAGACAAGTTACAGGGGTGGTTGGATGAGAACAGGATGGGTTTCAACACTGACAAGTGCAAGGTGCTGCACCTGGGGAGGAAGAACCAGCAGCATACCTACAGGCTGGGGAACTCCCTTCTCATCAGAGCAGAGGCAGAAAAGGATCTTGGAGTCATTATTGATGCCAAAATGAACATGGGCCGACAGTGTGGGGATGCAGTCAGG
>NW_005841900.1:529726-537349 GCF_000455745.1 Alligator sinensis | reverse complement strand
TGATGATCTGCTCAGGTCCCTTCCGACCCTACCAACTATGAAACCCCAGGAGGACTGTAGCCGACGGTGGACAGCAGAAGCATAAACCCCTGCATAAATGTAAGCTGGCGTGCTGCCTTCCTTAATCACATTGCTTTTGGTGGCAGTTATTGCCCATGGACAGGACTGTTCATATTTTTTTTGTGATTGAATAACTCCGGTGGTTTGGGCACAGCTACTGGGGAAGGAGGCGGCCTCATTGGAACCCCACTACAGCATGGGGACCCGGTGCCAATGTGGGTGCAGGATTTGGGATGCACTGACCCTGGTGCCAGAGAAGGCGCAGTATTCAGGGTACATAGGCCCCAGCACCAGTGTGAGCACAGGATTTTAGCATGTACAGACCCCGGTGCCTGAGGGCGCGATCCTAATAGGCCAGGGTGTTCTGGTGCACCCGAGATGCAGGGTTTTTTTTTGGACTGGGACAGCGTAGGTTCGAGGCCGTTCCCCGGCCTTGAGCTTGCGATCTCCACCCCCGGCTGTAGGGCCAGTGGCCGGGCCTCTGGGCCAGGGAGGCTGGACTCTGAACTGGAGCAGAAAGGAAGGTCACAAGCCTCAAGACAAGAGAAGAAAAAAAAAGGCTAGAGCCTTGGAGTCGAACCCTGTTTGGTGGTTTTAGACAGGGAGGCCTACCTAGAGAAAGGCAGGGGTCAAGGCCTGTGGTGGCAGAAGGCCCCAACATACGAAATATAATAGGCAGTCTCCTGCTTACAAGAACATCAGTATACTAATTTTCCATCAAGACATGGCTGGTAAGTAAAGTACGGGACACAAGAAACCTTAAAAGGGACTCCAAGGGCACCCCACGTACAGTGCGGATAACAGGGAAGATGGCGCTGGGGAAGGCAACCTGTTACAAGGCACCATAACCTCCAGCTAACGCATACATGCACACCGTCCTGGCTGGGGAAAGCCCAGACTTGTCACGTCTTTGACAGGCCTGAGGCTTGCTGATGGCAGTTCAGTTGTGAAGCTCCCGGTGAGTACAGTTTAACTGCCTGGGATTCATAGATGCTAGGGTCGGAAGGGACCTCAGCAGATCATTGAGTCGGACCCCCTGCCCCAGGCAGGAAAGAGCGCTGGGGTCGAAAGAGTGCGGGAGTCAGATGCCCCCAGCCACATGCCTATCCAGCCTTCTCTTAAAGACCCCCAAGGTAGGGGAGAGCAGTTCAGGAGAACTGCCTTCATGGACACTGATGCATGGTATTTCCCCTGCCAGGTTAAGAACAGGCACTAGGCTTGATCTGGGCCAAAAGGAAAAAGGGCAATGTACTACTACAAGTGTCACATCAAACCTCGTCGGGCTCTGCCGAGCTGCATCCCCATGCTGCCAGGCTCTGGTTAGCAGAGGGTGATGTGGGAGGGAGGGGAGAAAAGAGCTAAGACTCTCCTCTCAGGCTTCAAAGAAGAGCAGCCCCACAAACTCCGGGGTGGCTCAGCCCCACAGGATGCCAGCTTTGCATTGAAAAACCCTTTGTCAGGCTGAGGAAGTACCTGTAGTTGGTGCGTCTCCTGGTCCTGGATGGAAGGAATAGTAGAGAAGCCAGAGGCTGGCCTGGCATGCAATGCAGGCAAGAAAGCCAGTCAGTAAAATGGAAATGGAGATGTCAGAGGGTGAGGGACAGGCCTGGTGGTGGGAAAGTAAAAGTGCAGAGGTGCCTGGAGAATCAGATGTCCAGCAGGTTGCAGTGTGTCAGAATTCCACTGTGTATATTGAGTTCATGAGTTTCTGTACCTACCACCTAGGGGGCTGATGAAATGAAGTTCATAATCCTGGCTGTGAAAAGTGGTTTGTGATTTGTTCCCTTCTCAGGATGAGGCCTGACAGACTGGAGGCAGAGTGGGTTTTTTGGGTGAGGAATGCGCCCCCACAGGTAGTTGGGTATTGTTCTTTTTGATAGATTCTGGTGTGCAGTTTGTGGGGGTAGTGGAGATCATTGGCAGGTTTTGTGTTTTGAGCTGTAGGAAGTTGGCTTCAGTTCTGGTGATGAGGTTAGGTGCTTGTTTGAATATACAAACCACTTTTCAGAGCTGAGCCTATAAACTGCACTTCTTCAACCTCTTAAGTAGTAGGTACAGAAACTCATGGACTCAATATACACAGTGGAATTCTGGCACACTGCGGCCTGCTGGACACCTGACTCCCCAGGTACCTCTGCACTTTTACCTGTGCTGCTACATCCTGCTTTCCCACTCTGCTCCCCGCCAGGCCTGTCCCTCACCTCCTGATGCCTCCATTTCCATTTTCACTGGGCTTAGGAAAAGCCTCCAAGCCTGCCTCCCAACCCCTCCAGCTTCCTTTTGCCCCTTACCCCTACTGCTCAGCTGAACAGCAGGGGCAGCACCTTAGAAATTCGAGGGGCCAAAAACCTGGCATGCAGAAGCTCTCCCCAAGCCTGGCTCCCAGCTCCATCAGTTTCCCCTCCGTGACCCAGAACCAAAAGGGATGAAGCAGGCTGCTGTGCCCCTATGGCAAGGCTCCCCCAGAGACTTGCCATGGCAGCTAAGTGCTCCCTCCCTGTCCCTGCCCTCCTCCGAAATCAGCCCAGGAGTGGGCTCATTCTCTTGCAGGGAAGAATCATGAGGGTTCTCGCCACAGGAGAATGCCCCCCACCCTCCTGTCAATAATCAACTGACTGGGGCGGGGGGAGGAGAGCATTTCCCAGGGCTAGAACCCTATCAGGACTGCCTATGCCAACAGCTGCTTGACTGCCCACCCCCCTCCAAGGCACAGGAGAAGACAGGCTGTCAATTAATGGGCTTCACTAAAGGTAAGGGTGACCCAGCAAGCAGCCTTCTAGTGCCCCAATGGCCAGAAAGCCAGCCTTTTGAAGCTCTCCAGCCATCAAGCTAGAGGAACACCTGCACAGTTCAGCAACTGGACTATTTTTCTATGAGAAGAAATTTCTGCCAGTAGAAATAAATACCTGTATGTAATCTAGTAGCTACCCCAATAGTAAAGCATCAAAAGAAAATTAAAATCTCACGTTTGGGTTTTATTTACAAAAGCTATATTGATGCATTTTGTCATTATACCTTCTCAGCTCCTTAAACTAATATAATAATATGCCTAAGATGTTTAAATACCTAGGAGTGCCAAACTTCAAAGTTGTGGCTCTGCTGAAAGAGATATTTTGTAGTCTCTCCAAGGAAAAGAATTCAATCTCCAGTGACCACTGTACACAAAATGACTTTCTGTATTTATAAAATGCTCCTGGATTTTGAACAGCACCGCTAGTAATGGACCATGGTCACTTCCCTGGATTAAGTTTTCACTCTTGCCCTGCTGAAGCGATGTTCAAATACCAATTTAAATTTCCAGTTATTTACTACGAATTTATTCTCTTTAGGATTTACTATAGGTGAAGTTTGTTATAAACAAAACATTAAAATGAAATATGAAATGCACCTTTTTTGTCCTTTTTCCATGATCTCCGAAAGAGAGGAGGATTTTACATGCAGGAGGTCCTAAAACTGTATAATGTTATCTAAATGGCAGCTAAATCTGCAGTTATACAGGAGATCAAGACTAGCAATCAAATCCGAACCTCGCCCTACTCCACACAAGCAGCTATACCTACTTCTGTGGGTATACAAGCTCAGCCCACAGAAGTAGGGAAATTGTGTAGCATGAAACAAGCAATTGCTTCAGGTAGTTAGGATATCATCGATGGGCCAAGGAAAAATTCCCATCCTGTCCTTTTGGCCTCACATTTCATAGCTAACCAGGAAAGAGGGAGGGTAGAAGAGCAAGGCAACCCAGGCCTCAAACAGGCACACAGAGGACACCTTCACAAAGTGGTAAAAGGATATTGAAGTGAGAGGCTTGTAAGGAGTGCCACATAATAGAGTCTCACTCACTGAACCTAGATGGGTTCTGTTGACTGCAACTCACGACTAGAGAAGTTAATCTGCATTTGCATGTGCTCGCACACAGAAAGGAAACTTGAATTTCAAGATTACAGAACAAAAAGTACATTCCTGATGACAATCTAGGGAAGTCTAGGTAGTTGCATCACACTTCATTTGAAACAAACACTGAAAAGTTCAGAATCTTGCCTGATATGCTCCAAAATGTGAAGATTGCAATACCAACCTAAATCAGTCTACTAGTTGGATGCTACAGAAACAACTGAGTCCCCTGTTAAGAATAACGTTCTTGGTAAATCCAGAAAATATTTCTTCTGCAGATTATATAAAGTTACTTAGTATTTTGGTTTAAAGAAATCTTGACAGTTAAAGTTATATCTAGGGCAATTACGTTATTGTAAAGGAAATCTGGGACAGGGACACCAACATGCATGCACGCACATGTACCCCCCCCTCCCCTCTCCCCAGACTCCCCACACATGCATGTGCACACACCCTTCCCCCCACCCCCTTCTTATGCACAGGTATACGCACACCCCCCCACCCCAACCCCAAAGCTCCCAGGAACCCTGATGGTGGAGCCAAGGAGGCCAGCGGTCAGGCTCCATCCCCTGCATGCAGAAGCTGAACCTGGCTGGGAGCAGCCCCCCTCTCTTGCTGGTGCCAGCCTCCCAGAGCCACTACACACAGCCCAGGCGTAAGCAGCAGCAGAGCATGAGGCTGCTTGCAGTGGGTGGCCATCCTGACGTACCCCACGCAGGTGTCCAAGCCCCAGGCCCAGTCCCTTCACCCCGCCCATGCTGCCGATCCCACCCCTGGCAGGAGAAGCAGTGCCCACCCAGTCTGCCCCCACCCCCAGTTGCTGCTCAACAGAAGCCAGCCCAGGCACTGTGGATGGCAGCAGCGTCTGCCTCCAGCAACTGAATCCAGGACTTTTACTTCAATTTAGACCAACCAGCCAGGACAGCCTATGAAATCCAAGACTATTCCAGCCAATTCAGGATATATGGTCACTCTACTTATATCCCAAAACACAGACATATTACATAGGCATGGTGTTTGTTAGAGAGGCAGTGCTGTCTAGTGGATACAGCATTGGGGAAAAACAAAAATTCTTTGCTGACCTTGTGCAAATTGCATGTTTCTCGTTCCATCTTTTGACAGTCTGATCTGTCTATTTAGTGAACCTCTTCAGGGCAGAGATAAGAGCTGGCCTCTTTTTATGATTTTGTGCTATAGTGCCTAGTACAGCAGGAGCCTAAACTCAGTTGGGGACTCTAGATTTGTGGAATATTAATAAATGCATGCATTACTGATGTGTAGGATGGGATTGAGTGTACATTCAGCAAATCTGCAGATAATACTAAACTAGGGGGAGTTGCAGGCACTCTAGAGACTACAGAATTAGGATTCAGAAGGAACCTGGTAAACTGGAAAAATTGTTCAAAATTAATCAAATTAAATTCAATAAGGACAACTGCAAAGTTCTTCAATTAGGATAGAGCAGGAGTGGGCAAAATACAGCCTGCAGGCTGAATCCGGCCCACCAGGTCATTGCATCTGGCCCATGGGGCCCCTTAAAAAATTAAATAAATTAAAAATTAGTACTTACCTGCCCCTGGCTCCTGTCAAAGATGACAGGAACCAGGGGCAGTAAGACCCAGGGGAAGCCAGGACCCTGGAACAGCGAGGCCCACCCAACCCTGGCCCCACAGCTGGAAGCCCCTGCCTAACAGAGGCTTCTGGCCTGGGACCGTGGTACTGTTCATGCCTGCACCAGCACGGGAAATTCAGGTAAGAGCGGAGAGACAGGGAAGCAAGGGAGGACCACGGGTGATAGCTCTAGTCCTCAGGGCCAGGCTGGGCCGGGCACACAGCAAAGAGCGAGCAGGCGCACAGGAGCTAGCGATAGCCAGGATCCTTTCACTCAGACGTGCAAGCACGGGGTCGGGGCTGTGCACACTGGTCCCAGCCTGTACTGTGGGGTTGGGGTGGCGGGGCCGGGCTGGGAGCGACCAGGTGTGTTGGAGCCAGCAACAGCTGGGAAAGAACGCGGGGCTCACACCAGCAGGGTGGCAGGATTAAGAGCACAAAAGCAGCCACGGGCCCAATTCTGCTCCTGGCGGAGCCTCCCCACCTGTCCCAGGGCTGGGAGGCGAGATGCTGGTGGGCCACCAGGCCCCTGCATTGTAGGAGTGGGCTGGGCCTCCCCACCAGGGCAGCAGCGCCCACCAGGGCCTCCTGTGTGGAGGGGCAGCTGGGCTGTTGCTGTCCCAAGCCTCAGGTGTGCGACCTAAAAATTCTGTGCCTCCTTCCTGGGCTTTCAGCACCCTATGCCGTGTCCTCGTCAGCTCATGCCACCCCCCAGCAGCCCTGGGCACTCCCCAGTGCTGGACAGGCCTTTCCCCACCAGCCCCCGGCCTCCTGGCAGTGGCAGGGGGCACTGCAGTTCAAAAGCAGCTGTGGAGCTTGGGGGCGCGGGCCCGGCCCCCCCCCTGCCCCTATGGATAGCCTCGGGGGGCGGCGCCAACTCATGGGGGTGGGGGGGAGAAGGCCTGAGCCTCCCCACACACCAGGGGCTCAGCGGTCCACCGGTAACTTGCCCCCCTGGCCCCAGGATGGGCAATGAGGCTCCACCATGACCAGGATTGGGCCTGCAACTGCTTTTGAGTTCTGGGGGGGGTCTTGTGGCTGCCAGGAATCTGGGGGCTGTCCGGGAAGGGCCTGGCCAGCCCAGGGGGCAGTACGGGGAGGAACAGCCAAGGCCGCTGGGGGCAGCACAAGCCAGCAGGGACCCAGCACAGGGCGCCAGAAGCCCAGTAAGTCTCCCCCAAAGTTGGATCTGAGCGGATGCACCAGGGTGCTCAGGATCTGGGCTATTGCAGAGAGGTGGCGGGTGCTGACTAGCTCAGGGGGAAGCGCACAGGGGGCTCCCATGCACACCCCATATACCCTAAAACCCTTCCTGTAGACCCCACAGCCACACCCTCCTCTACACATCCCACAAATACAGCTCCCCACAAATCCTACACCCAGCTACCCATACCCCCCGACACCCCTGCACACCCCACACATTATACAAGAATAAGACTGCATTTTGAGTTATTATGCAATCACTTCTTCATATATAGCATAAACACACACAAATCAAGATAAAAATAATTTTGTCAATTAAATTAAAATATATTATTATGGGTATTTAATTTTTAGTACATAATTTGGGTTTTTTTCTATTTCTAGGATAGCAAACCCTCTTCCCCAAAGCAGTACTTACAGGGGCAAGGGGAGGGACTTCTGTCAGCAAAAGTCAGAGGTTAGGGGCGGGACTTCCGATCCCTAGATGGCGATGAGGGGCCAGGGCTCCTGTCAAGGGGCGGAGCTACCCATGCAGCCCTCAACAGCTTGCCAGAACTCGGTAAATGGTCCTCCACTCCAAATAATTGCCCATCCCTGGGATAGATTAACCACCTGCACAAGTACATGACTGGCTAGGCTGTAGTACTGCAGAAAAAAGATCTGGCCATTATAAATGAACTGCAAGCTGAATATAAACCAATACTATGTTCTTGCTGCAAAAAATTGCCAATTGCATACTGGGCTGTATTAACAAGAGAAGTGACACTTCCACTCTGAGCACTAGCAAAGCCATACCCAGAGTACTGTCCAGTTTGGAGCACCACACTTCAAAACAAGATGCGAGCAAACTAGAAAGAG
>NW_005841900.1:528361-529695 GCF_000455745.1 Alligator sinensis | reverse complement strand
TCAGCAGGGAGCAACAAAAAAGGTGACTGACAAGAAAAGGTTAGAAGAACAGGGATTCTTTAAAATTTGGTGAAGAGAAGATGGGGGCAATACTGAAAGAGTGATTACAGAGGATGGTGGTTGATTAGCCTCTATAGGCATAGAAAGGACAAGAAATAAGTCTTAAATTGCAACAAAAGAAGCTTAGGTTGGATATTAGGAGGAACTTTCTAATTATGAGGGCAATTAAGTACTGGGACAGATTAGAGAAGCTGTACCATCTCCATCCTTGGAAGTGTTTGAAAGGCAAATTAGACTTCAGTCCCTTTGAAATGTTTAGACAGAAATGAGCCTGCCTTGAGCCAGGAATCGGAATAGATGACCTCCTGAGGTCCCTTCCTGTCCTACTTTTCTATTATTAATTTTTTTTAAATTCTCTTATTTATTTTTTAAAAGGAAGAAAAACGTGAATACTTATAGCTTTACATATTCACATAATAATGCCCTATTTAGGCATTATTTAGTATTTCAAGCATTTAGATTAGTAAATGCAAAGTTAAAATAATCCCCTAAACATATACTCACAAACCTCCTAAGTGTTCCCATTTCTCTTCCCATTTTAAAAGGAGAAAAAACAAAAACTTTTGTATATGGATTGAACACTATTTACTTGCATAACACATGCACACTTTTTTCCCCAGAAAAAAAGATGCATCTCAATTTTGGAGTGCTATTTTAAGTGGGGAGATTGATTTTTGTTTTTGCACTGGAACAGAAATGTAGAAGAACAGAAATATGGAGACACTGTGCTCTCATGGCTGCCAAAATGGCTCTCAATTTTCTCTGGCACAGCAAGAAGAATAGGCAAAGTCCAGTGTTAACCATCCATCTCACAACAGCTAATGAAGTGGTAGTAGCTATACTGGCTAGTCAGCCAAAAGCTGCTACGAATTCCTTATCAGCTGTGAGAGAGTTAACACTATAGCTTAAACCTGAAATCAGCAGTAGGCTCGCTCAGAGCAAATAAGCTGATGTTTCCAATCAACTATGACTCTGGAAAAAAATAATCTATGTTTTCCCCTATACATTCTGCTCTCCAAAAGTTAAGGTACGCGTTTTATTTTGGGGGGGGGGGGGGGTGTGACATGCAAGAAAACATGGTGTTCTTTTCTATCATAGGATCTTTCTTTGGTATCCTTTATAGAAAACTATAAAGTTGTATTAATATGATTAATAATTTGTGAGAAATCTTTGATTATTTATGAGTAAACAATGGAGAACACATTAAGTAATACAATGAGAATTACAACATTTCCCCTTAGGGTTTGTTTCTGCAAACGATAGGATCAGCATGC
>NW_005841900.1:523531-528336 GCF_000455745.1 Alligator sinensis | reverse complement strand
GGAATCCAGACAGAACAAGACAGAAAACATGAGAGAGAGAGAGAGAGAGAGAGAGAGAGAGAGAGAGAACAAGAAAACTTTTTTTGCCCTCTAGAAATACTTCAGTTCCACTGAGTATGGTTTATTTAAAAGGTTAGAACATTTTAACGTTAACAGAAAGTGACATGCTATGCAGTTATAAGAAATATGAACAGTTTAAAATAAGTGTTCAAATTTCATTAATTTAAAACCCTCCAGATTTTAAATAAGAATTCTAATACTCACTTGTGCATATTTTCCACTCCTATTATGATCATGATAAAGTAAGAAATTCCACTTTGTATAACAAAATGTAAGGCATACCTGGGGAGAGGGGGGGGGGAAAAAAAAAAAAAAAAGTAAAAATAGTCACTTCCAGGCATTCATTTTCCATTAGCAAGAATCCAGTACGGAGGGGGGGGGGGAAAAAAAAAAAAAAAAAGTATAAATAGTCACTTCCAGGCATTCATTTTCCATTAGCAAGAATCCAGTACTGGTGTATATATATATATATTTTTTTTTAACTAAAATAAAGGTGGGCTTTTGTACGTACTTAAAGGTTACTTCTAAAATTCCTTTTTGGTTAAATAAATGAAAAGAATAATTGAATGTTTGCCCTTCATAATACCTGGGCATTTGATCAATCAAAAGTAATTGACTAGCCAAATAATGTCAAAACTAGTCTAGTATTGAAGTATGAATCTATCAGAACAGTAAAAAAAAACCCAAAAGGCTACAAAACCTCCAACCACTTAGATACCTTACTGAATTATGTTTTAAACTCAAAATGAAACATAGTTAACTGAAATTTTTAAATTATATTATTATAATACATATTTTATAATAGTATAATATATTATAATAAGTGATTTACTGTTTTAGCAGCATAGATTAGTATTTACATTTGAATGTTACTGAATATTAAAGAGCTACAACAAAATTTAATTTAAAAAATAATTAAATGCAGGTAGACAATAGGTCAATTCACCAAAATCATTTCTCTTTGCAATGCCCTCTTTATAACCATCAATGCTTTATCTATATCATGGTTATTAACAAATTCATCAGTACATCTATCTACTTCTTCATCGTGCATAATCAAATCTTCATCTGACATTTTCTTCTTCAGTCCAGAAACAAATACTTAACAATCATGAACTCTACAAAATAGTAGAGGTCTTCAATCTATTTCTGTTTTTTAAATAAAGAACTTAAATGAACCAATTCAGTTAAAGCAATAAAGAAAGAAGCAATGCCTGAATTATTCTACTATGTTATTTTCTGTTCAGCTTTTGTAAGTGAACTTTGTTCAGTATTCTCAAATGTTTCTAAATGCCTGCAAATTCATCTGGCCTCAGACACAATGTAGAGCTATTATATTCCAGAAAAGGACTAAGCTACACGTTGAAAGCTGTGAAATCAATTTTGAGATTTTTACATCCAAAATGCATCACAAGTGGCAGTACAGTTTACCTAAGACTACACAATACCCAGTTACACCTCCTTCAACAGCAGCTGATTGAAGTGAGTTGTTGCATGCCCTTCAAAATGTCTCCAAAAGTTCTGTACTTGGTGATGGTGCTACTAAGGCTGGAGCACATGAAAAATGCAAAGAAGGAAACAAATTTTGATCCAGAACAGTTTTTCCCTTTTTTGCTATTTACTTTTGGTAAACTCTCTCAGTACCTAGCAGTAGAATTCAAAGAAGCGTTTCACCACTGTATCTTACATGTGTCATACTCTGAAGTATTAGTTTTAACAGCTGTTCCCTGTCCATTTTTTACTTAAACGCATGATTTTGCCTTTCACTAACTCTCCATAGTCTATTAATGTTTCACTTGCGTTAGAATTCACCAAATTATGAAGTAACTTGTGTATTTCAGTCGACCACTAACTCCAGAACTCTGTTGTTGCAGAAGAGTCCAAAAACAAACACACAAACACTTCTCTTAAGCACTCTGCCCACTTCCTCTCAGGACCTTAGCAGATTCATAGCCCATGTTCAAGGGGAGGGGGCACACAACCCCCTTCTCCCTGCAGTAAGTGCAATAGGTCTTTGCAAGTGAGACCTATGCCAGCTAAGGGCTCCCCCCATCTCCTGTGCTGCTGAATGGAGCTACTTGCAGTTGCAACAAAAAGCCAGTAGGGAGCACCAGAACCAGCTCCAGGAGTATCCACCCCAGGTAGAAGGAAGGAGCAGGAAACTGCAAAAGTTTAAAAGAAACAGGGCAGGGGTTGCCTGACCCTAACTGGAGGGGAGAGTTACACCATGGCCAAGTGATGGGGAAGAATCCTTGCTCCTGCTGTTGACAGTCACCATGACACTATCAAAAAGGTAAGCCACCAACTCCATCAGGATGTTCTGACCTTGCTGGAATATCTGACTGGTCATTCCGCAGTCTAGCTTTTTAACACTCACCTTTTCACCTCCACATTTTATTTTATTTTTTAATTGTGCATGATAGCATGTCAAAAAGTGTTGGCTTTTTGATGAAAGATACTGTAAAATAAGATAAAAGGGACCCGTATGGTGATGTTGCAGAACACTAAAAAGCAAAGCTGGAGCTCTGCCAGCCCTAAAAACAAAAAGGAGTACATACTAGAAATCTTTACCAAGGTTGGGGTGTTGCTGTTGCCATTATGGTTCAGGAAATATGCAAGAAGCAAAGGGTTTTTGGGGACATCTTTTACTGAACCAACTATATAGGTGGAAGAGCTGCTAGATAAACTTGAAGTGCCCTTCTTCAGTCTTTTTTCAGCTTAGTTTAGGCTGCCCTTTCTTCTCCCCCATACCTGAAGAAAGGCACTTTGTGCCTTAAAGCTTGCCTAGCAACTCTCCCAACTATACAGTTGGTCCAGCAAAAGATACCACCAAAAATCCTTCCTTCTAGAAACCTATAGATATTGTGAGACTTGTACATCACATATAAACAATACAGGGTACAACTGGAATTCATGTTTCACGGTTCACTTTTTGCAAGCAGGCAGAAGGTCATAGTGACAATGATACATATGCAGTGTTTGACAGAGAGTGCGAGTGAGCACGCACATGCAAGAGCGCAAGAGAGAGAGAGAACCTTCCCAAACACATGCATCAAACCCCCATCCTGGAGTTCAGTCTCATTACCTACCAAGGTCAACACCTGCAATGGCATGACTACAAGATGCAGGTATGTGGCAACTAGGAAGTAAAGTAAGACCATAAATTTGTTTCTTAAAAGGTGATCTAACAAGTATCAGCTGGTAAAAAGTAACAGACTATACTATTCATTCTCTTCAACCAAACCCTATATCATATTTAAAAAAAGAAGGAAAGAAATTCTCTTTCAAAAGACCAGCATGGCAATGATAACATTCTTCTCCCCTTCAATTCATATCCGTAACAATCTGGATAAGGGAAGTGGGTTTGGTCTTTTGTAAACAGATTCTCTTTCACTCTGGAATCACCTTAATCTAAACAGACCCAAAAGCACTCTTCTATGCAATAAAATGTCATTTTAATTTATTTGAAAAAAAAAAATTCTCTCCCATAAATATAAAGCCTAAAATGCAGCTACTGTTTCTATTCATTTTCAGCTCAATTTTAAAATGGACAATTATAAGTATTTCTTATAAAAATCTATCCTCATCCACCATCTTCAACCTCATTCAGCAAGATGCTAATATCCATTAAACAGGACACTAATATCCATAATTCAGTACACTGAAATTGGGGGGGGGGGGGGGGGGAGAGACACGACACATGCAGAATTGAGAATGAAATAAATTTGTTTTACATAAAAAAGTACAAAACATTTTTGAATAGTAGGTTCAGTTCACATGGACTTCTATGCCTCAGCTTTAGCTAGCCTCCTTACAGATAAAAATCTGCAAAATAAAAAGAGAGCAACGTATTATAATGAGACTGAACAAGAACGCTAGAAGAGGTAGACAAAGAGCACTGAAAGGCAATCTGTCAGTCACTCTCTTCATAACAGCCACACAGTGACATAAGAGCACCAAGTAAAGAAAAAAAGTATTATTTATCCAAAGAAAAATAAAATTATGTCCCTGACTTCAGGGCAATGGAGAACATATTAAAACACCACAAGAGAAACTACAAGTTACTAGAATATTAGGTTTCATATTGTAACACTGTTGCAATGCTTTTAGAAAGAAAACAATTATACCATACATTTTTAAATGTATTGGCCTGTCCTTTCATTTGATGAAAATTAATATCTAAAGTAAAACATTATACTTAGGCTAACATTTTAAAGAAATGTTAGTAGTATGTTCTATTTTTTGTGAAGAAGAAAAGTTTGAAAATGCTAGTTTTTTTCTTCTAATTAAAAAAAAAAAAACTGCACTAAAAATCCATTATTGTAACGAAGTAAGCCTTATGGTGGAATTGTAATTCATACTGGCAAGTCAGCCTTTTGCCTTCAGCATTCAGAATAATGAATCCTGCTACACAACGCCTGCATGATAGTACTAGCAGCGGGACTGTGATGATTCACATGCAGTTCGTTTACAATAGCATTCAAATTAAAGAAAAAGAGAAACGTAAATATTTTAACTGTATGAGAGAGAGACTCCACAGCTTCAACAACATTTACATCCCAGGGCACTATGCCCTTCCTTTCTACCCCAAATCACAATTCCAATGCATTAAGTGAAATTTTAAAAAGGTAGTGCACTTCAGTTTTGAGGTAGGCAAAATAACTGTATTGATTCGATTCTAAGACAAGTTTTCCCACGTCCCCCATTTAACATGGGGGGGGGGGGGGGGGGAGGAAATCCATCTT
>NW_005841900.1:514505-523416 GCF_000455745.1 Alligator sinensis | reverse complement strand
TCCACCTCACCCCACCATGCAGCTTTTGCTCCCCTACCTCCCTGCATTACTTGCTCCACACAGGCAGGCTTGGTCCACACTGCACGCTGTAGAAGTGGCGCATAGCTGCTACGGGGGTTGAGCTCAGGTCATGCTCTGTTCCAGGCTAAAAAAGGGATGAAGCCTCCTGGCATGGAGCAAAAGGAAGGGAAGGGGAAAACTGGGTGCAGAGGCTGAGGGGGAAAGTGAGTCCCAAGGCTGGGGGAGGGAGAGTGAGGCAGGCAGAAGACAGAGGTGGCAAGGGGTCAGGCACAAGGAGGAGGCAAGTTGCTTGACCTCTCCATACCACCTGCCCCCTCACAGCAGTGGGGGGGGATGAATTAAAGATGACCTCCCAATAAGTTAGATTCTATACATGGAAAATTATGACAAATTTATACATTTTTCATGTACAGAATCTAATTATTTGGGGGGCATCTAATTCAGCATCACTTTAGATTCAACTTTATAACGTACGGTATTTGTTTTTTATGTTCCTAAGGGGCAGAATATTCCAAATTATTCCTTGTTTTCACAGCTTGTACAACTGCATCAGCAACTGGGAGGTCAAAACAGAGGCAGACGGAGGGGAAGGGGGAGAAGAAGAGGAAGAGTTGATCCTTGTGCCACTAAAACAGTGGCTCCCAACTTCTGGCCTGCAGGGCTTCCCCATGCATCTGAAAATCTAGTGGTGGGGGAGTGGTGGCAGTGTTTCATAGTTGGTAGGGTCGGAAGGGACCTGAGCAGATCATCAAGTCCGACCCCATGCCATGGGCAGGAAAGAGACAGACGACCCCAGCAAGGTTTTCGTCTAACCTCCTCTTAAAGCCCCCCAGGGTAGGAGCCAGCACCACTTCGCTTGAAAGTTGGTTCCAGATCCTAGCCGCCCCGACAGTGAAGTAGTGCCTCCTGATATCTAGCCTGAATCTACTCTGTCAACTTATGGCCATTGTTCCTTGTTACTCCCAGTAGTGCTCGGGGGAACAGGGACTCTCCCATTGCCTGCTGGTCTCCCTTGGCCAGTTTATAGACAGCCACCAGATCCCCTCTCAGCCTTCTCTTGTGGAGGCTGAACAGGTTCAGGTCCCGTAGCCTCTCCTCGTAGGGCCTGCCCTGCTGCCCCCTGATCATGCGAGCCCCCCTCTCCATGTTGTCCGCATCCCTCCTGAAGTGCAGCACCCAGAACTGGACACAGTACTCCAACTGCAGCCTGACCAACATCATATAGAGGGGGAAGATCACCTCCTTGGACCTGCTTGTGATGCATCTGTGGATGCATGACAAGGTGCGGTTAGCCTTCTTGACTGCGTCACCACATTGGTGGCCCATGTTCATCTTGGAGTCTATAATGACTCCAAGATCCTTTTCTGCCTCTGTGCTGACGAGAAGGGAGTTCCCCAGCCTGTAAGTATGCTGCTGGTTCTTTCTCCCTCAGTGCAGTACCCTGCACCTGTCAGTATTGAATCCCATCTTATTCTCATCCGCCCACCCCTATAACCTGTCCAGATCCAATTGCAGCCTGTTCTTCCCTTCTAGCGTGCCCACTTCTCCCCACATCTTAGTGACATCTGCAAATTTGAACAAGGTGCTTTTCACCCCCTCATCCAAGTTGCCGATGAAGATGTTGAACAGTGCGGACCCGAGGACTGAGCCCTGGGGGTCCCCATTGCCCACATCCCTCCAGGTCGAAAATGACCAGTACACCACCACTCTCTGGGTGTGGCCCTCCAGCCAATTGGCAACCCATCTGACTGTAGGCATCAACACCACAAACTCCTAGTTCTTTAATGAGGATGGGGTGAGAGACAGTGTCGAAGGCCTTCCTAAAGTCCAGAAAGACTATGTCCACCGCGACACCTGCGTCCAAGGATTTTATGACCTGGTCATAGAAGGCCACCAGGTTGGTCTAACAGGACCTGCCTCTAATGAACCCATGTTGGTTGCCCCTAAGCATACGCTCCCCTGTTGCCCCTAAGCATACAGTGTTAACTATTACCCCCCTGCTGCCAAGTTTCAGGACCTGTGGAGAGCCACACAGGCCAATTATGTGGCCCAAGGTGGGATCAGGCCAGCACATAGCCAGATCTGGGCATGTAGGGTCACACACGGACCAACTCCACGTAGGATCCCACACATGGAGTCAGATGATTGGGCACCACTATACTAGACTGACCATGCACCATCCAATCACACCATCAATTCTGGGCTGCAACTAAATAGCTGAAGAACAAACTGGCAGAATTTATTTGCTATTTTAATATACTGTATTGGAATTGTATTCATTTTTAAAGTATTTGGCCTTTTGAGTCTTGCATGCATAGTAAATACTGTAAACAGATTACCAGTATCCAACTTTCATCTGTACACATATGATAACAAGAGTAAATAGGCTGTGTGTATTAACAGCACTTACAGGACAGCACCATAACAAAACAGTTCTGAAACAATAGACAGGATCAAAGCCCAAAAAAGTTTAAAAACCACTCTAATTAGAAAATGTGATTGAGAAGAGAAGCACCAGAAATCTGTAATCTAATATTTTTAAATAGTTTCCTTAGACACTTGTTTAAATCCATACTGAAGCTAGTGGGGGGGTGGAAAAATCACGTGTGCATGACTAATCTCTATACCTAACTTTTAAAACTGCAATTTAAATCTCTCTAGGGAGACATACTTTTTTTCCTCCCTCTTAAAAATTTTTGTTAGTTTAGATATATATTTTTTCACCATAGAGAAGGGGGCCTCAAGACATGTATAGCAAGCCATGAGGAAACTATTTATGATAGAATTCTGAATTACTGTCAAAACTAAACACACCCCAAATCTGCTAAATCTGAAACTGTTTGGATTGCATTTCTCCAAAGTGATTTCTCCTCTCTGAGAAGACTGTCAATAAAATGACCAATCCTTAATGTAAAGAGTTTCACTTTCTATCATTAAATTTCAGATAGTCAACATTGTTTTATTTATTCTGAAACAGTGTATTAATTTGATATGTCGTGTCTGAAAGCTTATAAAATAAGAAGTAATGCTATATTTCTATTAATCTATAGCCCATTTGAAAGTATAATTGCATGGACTCACTAAATAAAGCAGATCACCACAATTGAAAGTTTACATCTCTACTACACATTTGTTGGTCATGCATGTAAAATTTTATATGGAAGCATGCACAAAGCTGACAGACAAGCAAATGCTTATCAAGTATAAAAGTTTAAAGTTTCCGGAACCTGTAAGTAACACCTGCAACAATTTGATCTTTACCTGGCATTTTGGACTGAATTAGCTAGAGGCCACAGTTACAGCTCAAAATACAGAGAGCTACGCAAAGTGGTGTAAGTAGAGGCTAGGGACAGAGTTCCACATAAACTGGTTTAAGTGATCAGAAACCAGTTTAAACCTGTAACAGAACAGAAGCTCAGTGCACATAAACCATTTTCAAGATGGCTGAAACTGGCTTAAGAAAAACCTGGCTGAATGTAGCATCAGACTTAACTGATTTAGGTCAAACAAGCTTATGGAACTTCTGTCCCAGACCCCTTCCTGGTTCAAGTTAAATCAGAGTTCCCCAGCATTCTGCAGCCCCTGGCTCGGCTGTGCTATTCACTCCAGAGAATATGGCTGGCCCCGCTCTTCTGCTCCCTAGCTGGAGCAGTGAGGACTGGCTCACTGGCCAGCTCACTGCCAGCCCATTCCAGGCAAACCCCTGCTGGGGTCTGGGAGCGGGGTTAAACTTCCCTTCCCCCAAGTACAGAGTAGAGCTGCCCTGCCCTGCCGGCTGCAAGTGTGGACTACAAATCCCACAGGCATCTGAAAGCAGGAAGTGGGAGTGATGAGCAACCCTGCAGAGACTTGCTGCTGTGATTCCAGACTGAAAATCCCAGAAACCCTAGGGGCAGCAGGAAGAGGAAGTAAACACAGCCCATGCTGGCTACGTGCCAGAAAGCTGTGCTCTAGCACCTGCTGGCTTCTGGCTTGAGCCACTGCAGGCATGTGGCTGTATTTCCTGAATCAAAAGCAAACGTCTGTTCATTTGCTTACTGATTAAATTTTTGCAGTTTAGAGTAACCTGCAAAGATTGAATCAATTCAGTCTCGGGCTTTTTGACTATCTGTACTTAGCCAGAGGACAAAATTAAGGTTATCGTTCCTTAGCAATGCTTTTAAAAGGATTGCCAGAGAAGTTCAGTCAATGAAGGAGAGGAGCCTTGTTCAAGATATATTGTCATCTGAAGAGAAAGTTAAAAAAATCTGTACTGCCACCTACTAATTAAGTCTGCCTCCTTATTTCATATTAGATAAAATAGTAAAAAAGCCACACTGCCATAAAGCAATAATTTCTGCAGCAAGATTTTGTGAATTCAAGTCAACCTTCAAATTAAGTATTTTCCTTTCATCATCCCTACTGTTTTTCTTACTACATCTAAGTCAGTGGTCTCCAACTTTTTTAAGTAGGAGATCACCTTTGGCATTTAAAAGCAACCCAAAAATCTAACATGTACTGCTGCCCCCCCCCCCCCCCCAGCAGGTAAGTCTGTGGGGAGGAAAGCGGGGGGCAGATTAAGGCAGAGGGAGAAAATTATTTGGGGGCGCACCTCCCCAGCAGGTAAGTCCCACCCAGCTGGGGTCCCACTTAACTTACCGCTGCTCCTGCGTATGTGGCACTGTCTCTCACCGCAGGGACCTCGATCTAGCCCACTTCCCTTCCCTCCCCTCCCCCACGGACTGACCTGCTGGGCTGCGGCGCGTGCATGCATGTATGCGGGCAGTCAGCCCTCAACCCCAGCCTCGGATCGACTCCAAGATCTACCACTGGATCGAGATCCACTAATCTAAGTAGTTCAAGATGGCATAGCAGCAATTGCAACTAGGCTCTTTCTTTATTGTTTCATCTTTGAGATGCACCATTCTAGACTGAGCTTCCAATCTAGACCCTTCCTTGTGCTAGAGACCCTATCAATCATGTAAGTTTTAGCCACTTCCTACCCCTTCCCAACACAGTACTTAGGTCTGTATACACTATTCAACAAAAACAAAATTAACTGGTACTTGAAATCAGTAACAATCCTAAACACCACTGAATTTCTTCATAGCGTAGTACCTAAAGGCACATTTGTGAGGTACAATAAGAGAGATATAAAGTAGTTTTAATTTTAGATTTTCCTCCCCACCTAAGACCATGCAATCCTTAGTTCATAAAAAGACCTTTAAGGAATTAGAAACAGTACTGTGACATTTAAAATATATCTAGAGTTCCTCCCAGTACAGGGCCCTGACAGCACATAACTAACAAATACTGAGCCCACTCCCCCTCACCAACCAGAAGTAGCAAAACAATGTTACTGTTATTTATTAGATGTATACGCTACCCTCTCCAAAATAGGCTCAGAGTGGTATATAATAAAATCCAGATAAAAATATTATGCAACAGAAACTTCTCCAATAATGCCCATAACTTAAACCAGCCTGCAAACACTCAAATAAGAATATATTACAATGCTTCCTTAAGATGTCCAGATTCAGGCTCTGAAGAGCCTCAAGGCAGAGTTCCAGAGCTGAATAGCAACTCCTCAGAATGACCTCCCAAGCATTTACAAAATGAACTTGAAGCATAGATGGTATTTGCAGAAGCTACTGACTTTAGGGATCATAATGGAACATAAGGAGAAGGTTCTCTCTTAAGTATGTGTAGGCCAGATGGTTTGTTTATTTATTTATTAGATTTATATGCCACCTTTTCCAAAAAAGGCTTAGGTTTTGGGCCTTACAGGTCAAAACCAGTATGTTGATTGCACCTGGAAAGCTACAAAAGTCAGTACAGACCCACAAACAATAGAGTAATGTGCTTCTGGTGACCTATCCTGTGAGAAGGCAGAATGCCACGTTCTGCATCAGCTGCAACTTCCAGATGTCAAGGGCTGCTTTACACAGAGCGCACTGTAGTAGTCTGTCCTGTTTGAGGTTACAAATATACTTACAATGATTGCCAGATGTGAACCTGAGAAAGGTTGCATGCTTATCACCCATGCAGTTGGTGAAAGGCATTCTTACTTGTCACCACAACATGAAAATAAAGGTACAGCAAAGGATCCAGGAGAACCAAGGCTGCAAATCTGAGTGACACGAGGAGATTGCACTCGAGTGATAGGTATAGGAATTATGAAATGTACTGTTATTATGCAATAGGCAATGGAATGTTTTATCTTCAGGTACAAGCATAACAACCGTTCATGAAACCAAAGTTTAAGTAGAAAGACAAAAAATGATAATGTGGACAGGATTAAGTGCAACAAGCCACAGATATGCTAATATAGGAGAAAAAGATAAGTGAACAACAGCAAGGAGACTGGCAGACCAGGGGGAGGGGCAGAGTAGGCAGTGTCAAGATTAGCTCCTGGAAGTCTAGGAGGCAACCCACCAAAAACAGAGAGAGAGAGAGAGAGAGAGAGAGAGAGAGAGAGAGAGAGAGAGAGAGAGAGAGAGAGAAGGAAAGTTGTGTGTACTGGGAATGACAAGTAGATATGGAAGTTCAGACTAGATCTGACAAGTTTTTAGAACTCAAAAGATGATGCAACAGGAAATTCAGGGGGCATAAAGAAAAGCAGGAAAGAAAAAATCTGTTAGTGTGAGCTGACCTGATGGAACTAGTCAGCATGGAACAGCTAGAATTTCCCTCACTAACCCAGCTGTAAATATTCTGATCAAATGCTTGCAACTGTAATGGTGCACATGTGGTCATTATTAGACAGCAATGTTGCAATACCTATAGTGCCTCTCTACTAGGCACTGGATAGGCCTCATCTGGAGTACTGCATGCAGTTCTGGGCTCCAGATTTTAAAACGGATGTGGAGAAGTTAGACAGGGTCCAGAAGCAGGCAAAAATAATGATCAAGGGCTTGGAGGGCAAGTCAAATGAGGAGAGGCTGAAGGAGATAGGCACGTTCAACTAGTGGAAAAGGTGATTAAAAGGAAACATGATAGCAGTGTTCAAATACTTGAAAGACTGCCATAAAGAAGAGAGAAAAATCTTTTCTCTTGCTGTGGACCAATGGCTTGAAGCTGCAACAAAGTAGATTTAGGTTGGATATCCAGGAAAAAAAAAAAAGTTCACTGTTAGAACAGTTAGAGGTAGCGGAACAGACTGCTTAGGGAAGTTGTGGACTCTCCATCACTTGAGGTAGTCAAAAAGAGGCTGGACAGCCACTGGTCAGGGATGATCTAAGCCTACATTCTACTAAGGGTATTTCCCATGCTTCTGGGCTTTCCCACCCCCAGGTTCTGCTAAATGTGTCTCAGTGTTTTTAAGCTGCACTCAGAGGCATTCGCTGGGGACTTTGACTGGAGTGTGCCAGTGCTCTTGCTGGGACCCTAGCCAGAAGTACCTGGCTAGAGCCTTGCTCTGCTCAGGGTAAAACTGATCACCATGTTTGGGGTTATGAAGGAATTTTACTCTTCCTTTACCTCAGATTGGTAAGGTCCATGGGTGTTTTTGCCTTCCTCTGTAGCAGGGGGCATGACCAAGATCTCTTGAGCATATATTAAAAACATTTCACAGAAGCAGAAAAGTTGGCTCCTATGGTTCCCCTGCTTTACCTGTGGCAGGTTAGGGTGCTAGGTCTATATTGCAGGGCTGACAGCAGTCTTACGTAGAATTTAGATTATAGGTTTTATAAGGATGGTTTGGATAGGGATGTTCACGCCTCAGGCTAGAGGTTGGACTAGATGACCTCTGGAGGTCCCTTCAAGCCCTACTTCTCTATGATTATCTAACTGGCATTTTCTTATAGTATTATTTTTTGAACTTTTATGTAAAAAATGTTTAACTGCTCTTGACCTTTGCATTTAATAATAGAGTTTTAGCTGAATTACTGATGCACCCAATCAAAATCCAACAATGCAGGTGTCCCTATCTCCCTCCCCGCCTCCCCCCATCATGAAGTCTGCCAACCACTAAGACCACTATCTTGTCTGGATTCAGTTTTAGTTAGTGCTGGACTACAACTGGGGACTAGATGTGGGGTGAACCAAGTAAGGACCAAGACTGCAGGGTAACTCTGTCCCCAGTATGGACTATTGCCGGGGTGGGCAAAGTACGGCTGTATGGATGAATGGATGGGGCTGTTTCAGCTGTGATGGGCAGGCAGCCCAAACTGCTTCTGCCCAGTGCTGATGCAGTAGCAGAAGCTGTGGACCCAGGCAAATGCCCTAATCTTTACCTAGACATGCCCAGCAGGATCCACAACAGATGCTGGCACCCACTCAGGGCTTCTTCTGCCACACAGGGGTGGGGGTTGGGGAGGTGTAAGCTGCGGACCATAGGTTACACATGGCAGGGACACAAGCACATGCCCCCCCACCCCGATTTCTGCACCTATTCTGGGGTGTGAGGCTGCAGCAAAGCCCTGAACCCAACACCTAACAGCAATAGGGGCAATGGTAGCGAAGCAGAGTTGTGCCCCCCCCACCTCCCACTGTCAGCACTTGCCTGTTGTCTATGCTGTGGATGGAGCCAACACGTTCTAGGTAGGATCAGGGTGTGCTACATCTCCAGGTTAGGTTTGTGGGGGAGGAGGAGGGGAAGGGGCTGTCAAGAAGACATCAAAACTCATGTGGCCCTCCAACCAAAAAAAAGATGCCCACCACCGACTTACTAGCTTGCACTAAGGCTAAGAACAGATTTCACATTTAATCACAGGACTGTTAGCACTTCTAATCCTGTCAATCTTTTTAAGGTTTGTCCTGAGACAGACATAGGTATCTGAACTGCACTTTGTCCTGGGATAAAAGGTATCTACAATACTCCTGGCTGGTGGAAGGAAAGATGCATTAAACATAAGGGTGCACCAATAAAGATTTTTTTGCCCGATGCTGATGGCAGATTATTAACCAGCCA
>NW_005841900.1:510007-514207 GCF_000455745.1 Alligator sinensis | reverse complement strand
ACCACCACCTGCCCCAAGCACAGCCCCAACCCAGCCCCCTGCCAGAAAGAGGCCAGCACAGCCCCCAGCCTACAACAGGCACGCCCTCACCCCACACACAAATCCAGGGGGCACATGCCCCCCACACATCCCCCAGGGATGGGTACAGCAGCAGGAGCTGCCCACCCTCCCCACTGGCTCCCAAACAAGCCGCCTGAGGCTCTATCCCGTAGAAGCCCTCCCTCCCCGAGGGGGCCTCAATCTGCACCCCCCCCATACACCTTCTCCCCGACAGACTTACTGGCTGGACACTGCTCTCCAAGGTGCCAGGCTCCATCCCTGGCCATGTGCATGCTGCGGCTACGCACGTGCACACAACACTTATCAGGGACGTTATCGGCCACGTTGGCCAAAAAAGCTGGTTGCTGGTAATGTCAAATTTCCTTTCACCTGTGCCAACAGGATATTGATTGATATAGTGGTGCACCTCTAATTAAAAACATGGTGCCATATGCCAGCATAAAATTGTCCAGTATGGAACCAAGGCACTATAAACAAACACATACTCAGTTACACTGGATGAGCTGTTACTTTGTTTTCGTCTGAATACCCTTTTTGTCTCTGCTTTGGTTCCTGGAGAAAAGTCAGTCATAAGATTCACCATAATAAAATGCAGGTATTACTACACCTCAAAAATTAAAATCCACATATAATTGAAAAGTAAAAAGAAACACTACTTACCATCCAAAACAAAAAAATGCAAGATAAAGGCCCAAAAGAGTGACAACAACATGTCTTATAAATGAGCTAGTTTTGCTTGAATGAAGGTATGTTCGAAACCAAATAGCTGCAAGCAAGGCAAACAGTTGGCACACTACGAAGTTGACCTGCACAGAAAGAAAAGAAAGTTACCCACATCATCATCATCTTCCAAGACTGCCATAGGCTTTCAAGTCAAAAAACTCCAACACCAGCAATAACTATCCTCTAATAGAAGTCTACGGAATTTGTGATTTCTCACTTAACATAAGCATTTCAATTTTAAGGAATTAAGCCTCATATCACCAATGAGGCAAGAAACCTGACTTCCATTTTCCAGGTAGTAAAGTTAAGGGCAGAGAAACCCTGATTTCACCAAGATCACACACGTTTGTCAAGTCAAAAAAAATAACTCAAATCTCTCAAGTCCTAAATTAGTGCCTTGACCACCAAGCTTTACTTATTCTTCTCCATTATGTTTTTTAATTAGGAATAACAATAAACGTGAGAGATACACAAATCACTGTTGTAGAAGCCACCTTTGCTCCTGACAGGGCAGAAAACCTACTTTGATGGTTCATGCTCAGGTCTAAAAAGAAATCAATTAAATTTCAGAGTTCAGCGAATATACTTCCAAGTCAGAACACATCAATATCATGGCTAGGCATTGAGAGTTTCTAACCTTCCTTGACCTCAACTACGGTGGATTTCAAAATCTCTCTTATCAATACATCCTTATCAATAGGAACGGATCCTCAACACGTTAACAGAAGCATATGGAAGAGGGCTTTCAGGCTTTAATATTATTTCTTCTACATTTGGGGATTTTATGTACCACCTCATTATTTAGTTCTCTTTCATTAAGAGTTTGGACACAATATTCTTTTGGTATCAGCAGACTACAAGCAACCCAAGATTGATGGCAACTCCTATATCCCATTGTTTAACTGTGAAAAATTCATCAATATGAGGTGCACCGATACATCAATCCAGTATCGGATCAGCTCCGATAGAAAAAAAATTGATCGTATCAAAAAATCGGCCTGATGTGGCTGATAATTTGGCTTGAGCATGCACACAGCCGCAATGCAGCACATAGGCAGCGAGAAGCCCAGCTCTCCATGCAGCTGGTAAGTCTGGTGTGGTGGAAAGGGAGGGGAGGGGAGGGGTGTGAGAGACAGGCTGGGGGGGGGGGGAGGGGAGGGGTGTAGCAGGGACAGAGGAAGGCCCCCACAGGGAGGGAGAAGTGGGGCAGGGGCTGGGGTAAGCACTGATCAGCCGGGGTGGGGCACACATGGGATGGATCCAGAGCTCATCCAGGGGGCACAGGGACAGCTTGCACCACTTTGCTAGACCAGTGGCCCCCAGATCTTGCCTGCTCATCTGGTGGCTCCCACCTCTCATCGGGGCAGCGGCGTGTGCCCCCGGATCTGCGTGGGTCAGAGCGGGTTGGGGCCTGGGCTGCACAGGGCTCTTCCTGGCCTGCCCCACCCTGTGCAGATCCAGGGGAGCATGCTGCCCTGCACCCCCCCCCGCCACGCCCTCCTGGATGAGTGGTGGAAGCAGCAGCAGGACCCGCTGGGCCAGCAGCTTTCAGACGAACAGTACAAAGCGGCGGAAAACACCCCCTTCTCCCACGGCACCCAGACGAGCCGTGGCTTCATCCTGTGCCCGCCCCACCCTGGGTGAGCCACACTTATCCCAGCCCCTGCCCCAGCCTACTCCTCCCTCACTGCAGGGACCTCGATATGCTTCCCCCCCACCACCACCACGCCCCTTCCACCACACCAGACTTAGCAGCTACATGCTGCTCTCCAAGCTGCTGGGTTGGTATCGGAAAGCAGATTGTATTGGCCAATGTGCCTCCTTAAATATTGGCTATTGGTATCGACCCCAAAAATCTCTATCAGTGCGCTGCTAGTCATCAAGGTATCTATCCCACTCAGAAAAAACGGGGGCAGGAAGAAGGGCAGAGGAAGATTTACTGGCACTTCTAACCATGACACTGAATTAGATAGTATAAGGCCAAGCCCTATGAGGACAGACTGGGGCACCTGGACCTCTTCAGCCTCCGCAAGAGAAGGTTGAGAGGCGACCTTGTGGCTGCCTATAAGTTCATCACGGGGGCACAGAAGGGAATTGGTGAGGTTTTATTCACCAAGGCGCCCCCGGGGGTTACAAGAAATAATGGCCACAAGCTAGCAGAGAGCAGATTTTTGTGGATTCTGCAAAATCCAGGCAATGCCTATAAGAAGGAAGAGGGGGGAGGGCGGAGTGGAGGAGCTGCCTACTAGAAGGTTACTGGTAAGATGGCTGATGCCCCCCTGACTCCTCACCACTGACTGGCTGCAAGGGCTGCCTGTCACATGGCCCTGCCCCTCCAATCAGCAGCAAGGGGCAGGGCTGCATGATGGACAACCCTTGCACCCAATCAGTGGCAAGGGGCAGGGCCACATGACAGGCAGCTCCTGCAGCCAATCAGCAGTGACGGGTGGTGCCATCGGAGCCTCTTGGTCAAAGGCATGGGAGAGCCTGCCGCACTGCCCACAAAATGGCTTCCTGGGCATGCACTTTGCTTGCGAAATTAGGGGGCAGCCCCCACGAATTAGATAGGTCTCTATGAAACATACCTGGCAAAACCTGCCAAGCCCTATTGTAATTAGGAAGATGCTGGTTGTGGCTTGTTTCCCAAAATGTCAGTCTTAGGTTGCTGCTGCTAATTAAGTGAAGGCAATTTCCCTCTCCAACAAAGCAGTCACTTGATGCAGATGCATGACATGGCTGCAGATGGTCAGAAACAGCTGTTTATAACTCAGGAGAACCAACATCAACTGGATGAAGCTACAGACATATTAACCAACCAATGGGCAGACCTAGGATTTTGAGAAGGGGAATGAAGAAGATATGGCCCATCATCCTGTACAACACAACACATTTTTTCTCCAGCGAAAAGAGAAGCTGGAAGCTTTGCTAATATGCTAGGGGGGCTAGGAATATTATTAATCTTAAGATCAAAGGAAAAACAAATATAACTATTGGAATGTGCACTAATTGCCCGATAGTATATTAAGCTTTAAAAACAACAATAAAACTAGGCAAAAATAAGCACAAATATAGTGATAAAAACAAAGATATAGTGTTATTAGTCCTGTGGTTATTATAGTTAAAGATACACCTTTCATTCAGATTCACAAAACAAAACCTAACCTGCTTGAGTATCTTGACAGTACCTTCAATAGTTCACTGTCAGTCATTTCTATGCCCGAGTTAATTTTACCACACCCAAGTTAAGGTTTTAGCTAGAGCTAAAAACCAGTCTGTAAGGGTATGAAATAGAAGTCAGACATGACCAGGAAGGGCTGACAGCGAAATTGCAGAAGAAAGGATAGTTTAAACAGTGAAACATCAAGATAATTAAAAAGGATAGGAGGTCATTAGTCCCTGTGGAGCAGATGGAGTTTA
>NW_005841900.1:499848-509976 GCF_000455745.1 Alligator sinensis | reverse complement strand
GGAATGAGGACGACGATAAGTCATGAAGTCAACTGTGCTGCCGGAATAGAAATGCCGCTGCCTCTCCTACAAAGTTGGTTTTAATGTTTGGGTGGAACAGGAATCAAAATGGGGTGCAACCGCACCACAAGACCCCCATTTCCCCAACCCAACTGCTAACATTAATCCAATATTAGGGGGAAATGAACCACATAAGAACTGTCTGTTTTTCTCATCTCTGACAAGATAAATTATGGGGAAGAGAAAAATGGATTCTTGGCAATAATCAGCTTGTTTCTGAGGCATGTTTGAAATTATTGCATTGGTATACGCTGGGATGATATTCAGCATATCATAGGAGAACAGACTAAACCCAACATAAAACATCTGGGCACATTTTTCATCATGCTACTAAAGAATCTGGGAGCAAATAAGATGCTAGTTAAGCTGGGGAAAAAAAGTAGTGATATGTAAAAATCAAACATTAGAATTTAGAGAGAGTTCCTTGTAACAGATAGAGTTGGTTGCGTGTGGGAACTGGGTGGTAAACTCTGGAGATCAAGTATAGCTGGAAGTTTTATTCTGTATTAGTTCTCCATGACAGTTAATAAAAAAAGGATTTGTTTTTTCTCATTCAGTATCTAGACTTGTCTCATGAACCCCTGAAGAACATGAGATATAATGCAGGCTCCAATAAGGTATGCCCCACTTACAAATCTCAGATATTTAACAGTTCATTTCTAATCTGAGTTGGTCCAAAAGACCACAAAGACAGACAGGCTAGCTTTGCTAATTACAGTATTTGATTAACTTTGTTAATAATTAACTGATAATTCTGTATGCTGGCGAGTAGCTGAGTGCAGCCTAGGCACTAGTAATCTGGTTTGTGTAATAAATAAGCATCAAATCCAATAAACCCTTTAAAACAGGGTTTGCTGGGCCTTTGTTCAAAATTATTGTTAAAAAGCCACAAGCATTGTGTCAACTGATACAAGTCAAGTTCAAATAAGAATAAATGTATATACATCACAGCAAGAATAACCCAAGATTCAGACTCATCAAGGGCAGCTACAAATGCCAGTAGAAGGCAGTGACTCCAGTATTCATCTTTCATTTGTCACCCCACGCAGTTACCTTTGTACAGAAACAGCCAAAACCTTGGAAGCCAGTTAAGGTCAAAGGTAAAATTAGAAGAATGTTAATGTGCAGGGAGGGGGTTGTTCTCCCCCACCCACCCACCACACTAAAACAAGAGCAACTAGAAAGAAGAAAAACAGCTCTATGGATAATGTTTCTTTTGAAGAGAAACTGGTTTGGCTAGTCAAAAACTTTGCATCTCAGACCACAAAGAAAAACATTTCCCTTCAAGCTACATACAAGTCTGGGTATTAAACAGACAAGATACTTTTCCAAGCAAAGAGCAATTTCACTAAAGGATAAATGTAATGTTTCATCACCTGCACAAACAGGTGACAGAATGCCACCACGACAAAATTTACTCAAAGATAATTAACTTCTCATCCAAGCAGCTGAGGAGCCAAATGACCGGGGAAAACTTAAATTACATCTCTCTCAACAAACCAGTAAATTAGGTCTTACAATTCAAAGAAAAGGTTTTAGGATTCCTGAAAGTTTTTATATAAGCAAACCTTTTAGTATGACTAGCACAAAATTATGACACAAACAAAACCAGATCTAGAGGGGCTGAAAGTACTACATTGGAAAGAACCTGCTTTTGAGGGTCACAAGAATCAACCGGGAAAGTGAAAGCTGTACTTGATTTATGAAATTATACTATATTTATTTTCCTTCCTTTATTCCTTAACATCTTCTATACCAATATGACTTAAATCAAGCACTTAAAGCATCATTTAAACTCTTTACTAATTCTTCCATCTCCCCTCAAAAAAAGCAAGACTAATTATGGCCTGTTATAACAGTTTTCAAGTCTTGTCCCTCAAAAGTGTTCCAAGAAAATAAATTATGGTGTAATCAATCTAAATATTTAAAAATAAAGACTTGTTTCCATATTTCTTCTTTAAAGGATCATCTGTAAAGATGGGGTCAGGACTGAGATGAGAAACATTCAGCTTCTGCTTTTTTGCCAATTTCATTTTTTTAAAAATCAAGTTCTCTCTACTTTAGAAGATGGAGACTTAAGAACCAGTACAGTTAAAATAAACATAAAAGATAGCATACTAGGAAACCGTTTTTAACTAGACTGTTTACATCCAAGATTGCATGGAGCATTGATAAAAATATATTCAAGAACCCTAAGAAGTCTTCCAACAAAATCAACCAAGATAAGACTGTTTCCTTGCTAGATCTAAAAGATAACCACTGAAGCAAAACAGATTTAGCTTAAAACTTTTATCCTCTCCATTGCTGTAATATCCAAGAACCTCATAATCTTTAACACATGCACCTTCACAATTCCCCTGCAAGGTCAGGAAATACGCTCATTCATTTTACTGATTAGGAACTAAGTTAGGCACCTAAATATCCCCTGAGATTCTAACTCTGAATAAAGTCAATAAAATATGCATACTAAAGTAGCTCTGGGATCTAGGCCCAGGAAACTTGCCATGGTCATAAGGGAGGTCTATAGCAAAGCTGGGAGACCAGACACATTTTCATCCTAAGTCAGTGGTAAACACTAGTTGTATACTGAAAAACACTCTCCACTTTAGTTGTGTCCCAGCTCAAGGGTACTGTATTTGTGGATTCAGTTACCAAGCCAATAAGGAAGCATCAATCGGGACCTACCAAAAATCATGAAATAGTGATTGTTGCAGAAACCAGGATTTTGGGCAGGCCCCACAAAAAAAAGGGTGGAGTCTTAAAAAAAAAAAAAAAAAAAAAAAAAAAAATCAAACTCCGCACTTTTAGCGGGCTTCTCCCCCTCAACAAAAAGAACGAAGGAAAGGAAGAAAAAAAAACTAACTGAAAATAAAATGCTGGCTCCCTCTGGGGAGCCACCAGTCTTTGTGGACACTATGGCCTACCACACAGCCTGCCAGGGAGGAAAAGAGAGGGGGACAAGACTTGTACAGAAAGATTGAGAGAACTGGGCTTACTTAAGTCTGGAGAAGAATAGACAGAGGGGACTTAGTAGCAGCCTTCAACTACCTGAAGGAAGGTTTGACAGAGGATGGAGCTGGACTGTTCTCAGTGGTGGCAGATGACAGAACAAGGAGCAATGATCTCAAATTGCAGCAAGGGAAGTTTAAGTTAAATATTAGTTAGCATGGGGGGGGCACCTTCCAGCAGTACCATTTTAAAAATACCCACTTGACACTGAACAAGTATGAGGGTTACACTTGTTAGTTTTACTACAACTAAGCCACAATGTTTTAAAACCAGGTTAACAATGTAATGATGTATAAATATCTCAAGTGGACAGTGATCACCTCACTAAAAAAGAGCCAGGCTTTAAAACAAGAAAGCTTAGATTGTTTTTTGTATTCAATTAGCTTCTAGGAGCCCTAATCATAGGCAAGGAACCCCTGGTACTCACTGTACAGAGAACAAAAAAGGGTCCATCTTGCAAACAGTTTAGAATCTTAATTAGTCACTCCAAAAATTAAGTCAGACCTCTGTTTTCAGTATTTCCACTAGCCATGCACGTGCCCAGGCTATGGGAGAAGTCACCAGGAAAGCTAGCGAAGGCCCTTTCTGTCACAAGAGGTTAACGACTGGGTTTCCAAAAGTTATCATCCTTAGACTTCAGTAGTAACTGAAGTCAGCGAAAGCAAAGTTTGGTCAGCAGTGATACTTTGGAGCTCAAATATACATATGGAATGCAGACATCAGAGTTCATGTTTTCTTTCCACAACTGATTCAGAAACAAGAGCTTTTAAACCAACAGGTTAGAATACATATGAAATGGTACATGATCTCAGAGTAGCCCTCTTATGGCCATCCCTCCATTTCAGGAAGGCTAAATGTTTCAATCACTCATTCAAATCACAGTGATCATGGAGGTCACTGAAAAGCAGACCTCCCAAGCCCTGTTAACCATCCCACACTCCAGAGCATTTCTAGAATATTTGGAAAGACAAGTTACAAACTAATGGGGAATTCAGTTGACAAAACAAAACAAAAGCAGAAACACAGGACTTCATGTAAAGTAGGGGTGTCAAACATACAGCTCACAAGACAGATCCAGCTGACAGAACTGCATGATCCAACCCATAGGTCTTGGCCCAACCCTGCATGCTGCCAGTCTGACACATGGGCTGGACCTGGCACTGCAGGTACTGCTCGCAGTACAGCTGTTAGTCCAGGGCATGAGTTGCATGTGGGACTCAAACCAAACCAACCGTGCACACTGGGCCCAGGGCTAGTCTGCACAAGGCTGTTCAGCAGGCCACTGCATGCAGCATATATATCCTACATTGGCCCCCCCGTGCAACAAGCAGCCCATGTGTCATGGGTGTCAGACACCCACTCTTTTTGCCATGGTTTGTGTTGTCTGTGGCACATAAGCAGGACCCGGCACCATGAGCACTACCTCCAGAGGTTGACACAGGGCACACATTGCACGTGGTGCCCCACTGGACAACCCTGAGTGTTGGCTCCAGCAAGCACAGATGGCCTGGAGCCTGATCCAGACCAACCCTGGAGCCAGCCCCAACCATGGTGTGAGCAGTGCTCATGGCACCATGTCCAACCTGCATATCCCCTGCAGTGCAAGCCCTGGAGCAGGGTTGGCACACACTGCCCATGGCATAGGTGCCCAGCCCAAGGGATTACACTGTATGCAGCACCCACCAGGCAGTCCTGTATGCTGGCTCTGGTGCACACAGACAGCCAGGGCTCAGTCCTAACCAGCCCCAAAGACAGTGCTCAGAGCCAGGTTAGTGGAACACCATATGCAGCGCAAGTCCCATACCAGGCCCCTGTGCCAGGACAGTGCTTGTGAGGGACAGGGGGCTGGCACAGGGAACACGCTGCATACAGCATGCCACCAGTCTTGCCCTGCCTACTGGCTTGGGTGCAACTGGATACAGCCGAGAGACCCTCATCTGGCCCCTGGGGCTGAATGAGTTTGATGCCCCTGTTGCAAAGGATAATATATTTCTCTGTTCTTTACAGAAGATAAAAATCAAAATTCAGTTGTCCCATGTCAAATGAAAAATAATACTAATAAAACTAAACTCACTTCATCTATGCAATTTTGGAGGGACTTCAGCAATCTTTCTGCAAAGATGGCATTTTGTTACTACGAGTACTGAAAGTGGTGCTTACAAACTGCTTATTCTGAAAAAGAAAGACAATAAGACAACCTAGTACATAAGAAGCTGTGATTTTTTTTTAAGTTAATCTTTTTCTGAAAGGTGCCAAACAAAACTAAAGTTCTGTTTATTTACAAAACAGATATTTCTCTTTATTTACAAAACAACAGTATAATTTTCTGCTCTATCAGCATGCCTGTGCTCAAGTAGTCATTAACAGGAAGAGGAAACTATTAAGTTGCTATAAACTAAGCCTTCAAGGATATGTCAATAAAGTTCATGCAGTGCTCTTGATATCCCTATTTAGAATGGCCCTGCTCATCTGCTTCTGCTCTGTATGTAGCAAACCTGGGAATGACGCTGCCCTGAAGGGACCCTCTGCTGCTCTCAAGCTCTGTCTCTGGCATGTAAGCATATTAACAAAGAAACAGCACCATCTTCACAGAGACAGGCAACCACATTCACCTTCCACAATCTACCCATGGGAAATGGGGGGTGCTGGATAACCACATGTGCCAGTTATCCGAGAGGCATCTTTGCCCCTCCCGCTGCGTCTGGTGCATCCACATTTCAGATTAACCATGCTGCACCTCCCCTGGTGCCAGTGTGCCGGGGGAAAGGGAGGGGGGTGCTCCGCGCAGGCTGCTTTACCCCAGGCTGTGGGATTCGACAAAACCAGTCCCACTTCCAGTTTTCCTTTTGCCGCATCGACCAGCATCAACTGGCATGCCGGTTAATAAAGCATGCTGGTTAATGACGTGCCGGTTAACGCGGCTTTTATTGTACTCAGAATTTTGTTTCTCTTTTTTGAATAATCAATTTATATTGAGGGTCAATTTTTTTAGCAAGCCTGTATCTTAGGCAAATCTACCTATTTACCCAACACCAAAAGCCCAGTTGAGCACAGTTTCCCTCCGGTCCAGGCAGGAGGTCAGACTTGAAGGTCTACAAGGTCCCTTCCGACCCTACTTCTATGATTCTATGAAGACAGCTTCAAATTTAAGACAACCCCCCAGTAAGAAGATTCTATCCATGGAAAATTATAAATTTTCCATGTATAGAATCGAATTATTGGAGAGTTATCTTAAATTCATACCCCCCGCCCTCTGTGCTGCTGCATCAAGGAGCTGCATGCAAGGGGGCAAGCAGCGTGGCCTTATACTATTTGTCCCACCCCATGACTGCACCTTAAAGCCTCTGTCCCTCCTGCCACTTGCCCCCCCACCTCACCATCACTTACCTTATGTGGCAGCTCTGGCTGGTGGGAGGAGCTCCCTTGCCATCACATGTTCTCCCCTGCTTTCCTCCTGGGCCACACAACACAGTATCCCCCCCATCCCCCTCCCAAGTCAGGCTCGGAATTAGAGCCGGAGCTACGGCTGCCATCTGCCCCAGGCAGTACTCAAATCCAAGACAAGGTTTCTTCCTCCCACCCCAACCCTTGTTAAATGGGGAAAAAAAAGCCTGCATTTACTTGAATTTAATACCAGTAGTTCTGCCTACAAAGCCTAAATTTACTGCTGTAAATCAAGTAGCTGCCTGACTCTTGTGGGATGTTTCTCTACAAGTATACATAAAATAAAAGATTTTGGATATGCAAACAAACAGACTCTCCCCTGCCTTAGTCTCTCTGAATAATACACTCATACCCAGGAGTGTTTAATACAAAACCCCTCTTGGAGCTATACTTTCAGTCCTGGATGCCCAGGCCTATGACCTCTCCGCTCCAGTTCAGGGTCATTGAGGCTTTCTTTTTTGGGCCTGTGGCCTGGCTGAGTTCTTCCTCCCACAAGTTCTCATTGGCAGCCCTTCTACTTCGTTTGAATTATTTGTCCCCAATCTTCTAACCACTCTCTTAATGCCTTCCAAATACCTGCATATTCTAGCTGGAGAAAAGGGAGCTTTGCCCCACCCATGCGTTCTGGCCTTCTTTCAGACACTAACTAATCCCCTGGACCATTTCTCCTTCCCCAAGGACTACCTTCATGTATTTATTGGTCTTCGCCTGCCTTCCCTAGCCTAGACACAAGGAACAGGATAACTGACCTCACGAACTCCTCTCTCTGACCTTCTGTGCCTAGTATCCCATGAAAGAGGACAATAAAGAATTTTAGGCAAATACAAGCATCTGTTTTGGGCACAATGCTGAAAAAGGTAAAGTCTAATACTAAAATCAAGAAGACTGATCAGATTTTGACTTGGCAATTTGGCACATGTTCACACATACAGGTTGGTTTCTAAATTATACAAGAATATTGTAATAAAAGGCTCAAAAGCCAACATTAAGTAATGACAAGGTTCTTTGGGTGAATCTGATATCTTTTATTAGACCAACTAAATAGTTGGAGAACAATTTTTAAGCACACTTTCGGGTTCAAAAACCCTTTGTCAGGCTAAGGAAGTTACAGCAGTTGGTGTGCGCAAGGGGAAAAGCACCCTTCTGCAGGCCGCACAGACACCCAACTTGGGGCTACAATGAATAGAATGAATGCTGCCTCACTCCACAAGATGGACACAATTCCAGACCCATGCCCCTCTTCTGCACTTCCTATTGCCTAGTCTGCACATCCTTGTTTAGTATCCTGGCAACTGTCAATCCTCACACAACAATGCTTAAATGTCTCCATTCAAGATCTGGAGACCCAGAGTGCCCAATTCAGTATTCTGAAGTTTGATGATGCCTAAATTTTAGTCAGTACGCAACTCAGCATCACTGCAACTAGATCTCTTCTCAAATCTGGGCTCGGATTATACATACGTACAGCTATATCACACATAGGTTGTGTGTTATATAATTACTCCAAGTTAGTCATAGGTAAAAAATAAAAGTATGTTTAACGTGCCTCAAATAATTCAACATGCATTCTGATCATGAAGCAGTACTTAGTTACCAACAGTAAAGAAAGCTGCAGAGTACCTTTAGTCTGTGGCTCACTGAACGCTGCTTCCTCTGCTATCCCTACCCCACAAATTCATTTCTAAACCACATGACTAGGAGCTTAGAGAGCTAAATCTTATCAGTTACACTGTTTGCATTTGAAATCCTCTTTTCCTTTCTTAGACCATGCTTTGACATAGCAATTTCTCCAGAATCTTTACACTAAAACGGTACCATAAATATAGACTGACAGTATCTGTTAACATGAGCCAAATCTTGTATGTAGCCTTATTCAGGCAAATTACCTCAAGAACTTCTAGAGGAATATTTTCATGAAAAGGATAGCAAAACGAATGAAAACCCTACGTGTAATACATACCAATTTTGACACTGATCTCTGAACACTTAGGCACACAAACATCATTTGTGTGTGAAGTTATTAAAGTATAGATTTACATAATCAAACCTGCTTTTAATGCATTATACTGAAATAAAACACAAATTAAAGTTAGCCACAAATGAAATGTATAAAATTTGATAAATCCATGTAAGGAATAAAATTTAGAATTCAAAACAGCTACCAGTTCAGTTATGTAAAAGTTTTCAGAAATCCAAGAACTACAGAAGAAAAATTACCATTTCCCCTTTCAATGTTTGCAACATCCATATTACTACATTCTGTTAATGTATGAGAACATGAGAGCAAAATTTAGCGCCAAGGTAGACGAACAGCAAAATGGTATGTGGAATATGGTAATTCTTTCATGAAAGATAATGTATTTTCTTTTATATAATACTCTTTTCCAGAATTCAGCTGCTGGAAGTTGGGGTGCATACATACTGTAAGCAAGGAAATATGGTAATAGCAAGGGGAAAGGAAAAGTAAAAGCTGAATATGTTGCACAGGGAAGGAGCAACAGTCTGTTAGACTCATACATATATTCTTGTAGGCCTACAGGGTGCTGCTGGTAGTTGAGGCAAAGCATTCTCAAACATCTCTCTTTCCAGCTCCTCAGTCTTGCAGGGCAAAAGCCTTGTCCATAAGACACTGGACTGTCATTTCACTTTTTTACTGCCACATACAAGCTTCACTACTTCTTTCATCATAGAGGCAGGAAGCAATAAAATAAAGAGCACTGTGAAGCAAACAGGTAGGTCAGAGAAAGTAAAAGTGTATCCATACGGGAAAGTTCACCAAAGTAACTACAGCACTACAGTTATAGTGCTACAGCTCCCTGTGCTCAAACCATTATTCCAAAATAGCAGTACCTTGTTCTAGTTCAGCTTATGCCACTTAAACTAATTCCTCAGAGTATCTTTTTCCTACATGGAGAAGCTGACTGGCAGAATTAGCAGTAATAATGATAATGCTATATCTATACTGGGTATAAATGCCTTCAGTGGACAATTTTCCAGAGTGAAAAATAACTGTATTTTGAAATAATTGCTCTGCTTTGGAAATCTCTGATGTTTTCAAAAGTCTTCTTAACTGTCATGCTCAAAATCTGAAGGAAGCATAACAAATGCTGTGATATATACCCACCTTTGCAAAGGACCGGAAAGTCAGTATGAGGTGTGAACCATTCATCTGAATGAATGCTAAGATGCTAACACTGATTTTTAAATTTCAGTATTATCTTTATTCCACTACTCAAAGCAAAGATCACATTTTGAAGAGTTATACAGGCAACCCCTGCTTAGCGCTCTTAATGAGTTCCAGAAAAAGCAAGTGCTAAGTGAAATCGCGTTAAGCAAAATCCATTTGCCCATAGGAATGAATGTAAATATAGGCAATTGGTTACCGCCGCTTCTTGCCGCCACCACCTCTCCCCACTAGCACGCTGGCCACTCCAGTCCTACGTGCCAGCCCGGGCCTGCACTCCTGCTGCCATGCCCTGGGCTCCCACCGGCCCTGGCTCTGGGCACCAACCCAGGCCCTGCGCTGATGCGCATCCCCCCCACACACTACTGCTGCCTCTCCCGCCCCATCTACCCGCCCACCGGCCTTACATGCCAGCCTGGGCACTGTAATTC
>NW_005841900.1:499599-499838 GCF_000455745.1 Alligator sinensis | reverse complement strand
TGCCCCCTGGCCTTCCTGCTGCCCCACTCTGGGCATGGGCCCCTGCCGGCCCTGGCCCCAGGCCCTGCACTCCTGCTGTCCCACCCTGGGTGCAGGCCCCCTGGCCCTGGGCACCCGTGCAGGCACCACACTCCTCACCATCTCCGCTGCTTCACCTGGTGAACTCAGGTGGTGGAGCATCACACAGGAGCAGGGTAGATGTTTACAGACAGCTAAGAGCAGGGGGAGGGGGGTTGCAG
>NW_005841900.1:492273-499568 GCF_000455745.1 Alligator sinensis | reverse complement strand
CTCCCCCCCATGGGACATTCCACCGCCCCACCAGTCTGTATTCACCAGCCATGCCTGGCTTCTCCCTACCCCCACCCCCCATGCTTATGCCCACAACTCGCTGCCACTCACCGCACTTGCTGCTGCTGCCACAGCTGCTTCTCCACACCTTCCTGCCAAAATTTGCTGTTCCACTGAGCACTATAGCAAAACTGGCTGAGCGCTCAGTGAAATCAAGTAACAATTTTAAGTGAGCGCTATACAAAATAGTGCTAATCGAAACCACGTTAAGCGGGGATTGCCAGCAATACTTTTTTTAATAGTATGTGGAGTATCTGCATTGGAGAAAAAGAAAAATGTATATGTAGGTAGGTAGTTCAGAAAAAACACACCACATACAAAAATCAACCCTTGCTAGACTGCAATGGACTTCCAGGCCCTGAAGAGACCTATTCATCAACTGTCTGTTTGAAAAGGCTGGCAAACAAGCAGCAATAACTTCAGAACCATTACCTCACCAAAGCATTCTACAGAGGCAAAGTAATTCAACAAAGATGTCACAAACAAGGCAGAGATGTAAAAGATCTGATAAGAACTTCTGCTCAACACAGGCAGTTAAAAATGGGACTTAAGGTTTCCAGACATCTGGGCAAATAGGCATTAGGGCTGGAAAGGACCCCGGAAGATCACTGAGGGTCAAAGGATCCCAGCAACATAAGCGTTCAAACGTTTCTTAAAAGAGTCCAGAGTAGGGGCTTGCACCAGCTCTGGAGGGAGTCTATTCCAGGCCTTGGGGGCTTGGACAGTAAAGAAGTTTTTCCTTATGTAGAAGGCTCATCTGCTTGGGTTGAGTCCCAGGCTTGAGATCCTGCTGTTTTGATTGGTGGAGCCCCATCCACCAATCAGTAGGCAGCAAGAGCAATAAAGTCACGCCCCTTTCCTGAGGGGAGAGGGAGAAGAGCTCCCCCAGACCCAATTTAAGACTGTAAACTGTCAGGCCTGGGTGACTTCAGGGGCAGAGCCCTGGAGCGTATAAAAGGAGCTGTGTGCCAGCACAACGGGCAGATGCAGTGAGGGACTCAAGAAGAGCAGAGCCAAGAACAGCTGGGGAGTTCTCCCCCAGTGGGTAATAGGCCCAAGGTTCCCGAAGCTGCCACTGAAGGAGCAGCCTTGGGAGCAGTCCGAGACTGCTTGGGCTGTTGACGGCACATAGGGACGGTGCGCAGAGACCCGGCCCTTGGAGTGGTGCGAGACTGCTCAGGCCCATCATGGTGCATGGTTCGGTGCACCGTTTGGTGCACGGGGCAAAGGCCTTGGCTCGAGCCTGCAACCCCAGCAGGGCCAGCAGGCTACACAGTGCACAGGGCAGCACACAGGGCAAAGGCCTTGGGGCTGCAGTGAGGCGGCTCAGGCTCCATCTCCCAGCAAGCGGCCAGGTCCCATGGTGCGCAGGGCAGCACACGGGCCCAAGCGTTGGGAGCCAGAGAGCAGCAGAGGCTGCTTAGGTTAGCCACCTGGCGTGAGGACAGCGGGCCGGAGCTGAAGGGCCCAGCCTGTGCCAAGAGAGCCCTTGGTGCCACGCCAGGGCACGGGGAAATGGGAGTGCTGCAGCGTTTGGTGCAGCACCCAGGAGCCAGCAGCAGTGGTGCAGCAGCTGAGAGGAGCTGAGCCCCCAGTGCCCAGAGGAGGGCACAGGTTGGAGAGGAGCCCAGTGGCGCAGGAGAGGCCTGGAGAGGCACTCCAGCAGAGAAGACCCCATCAAGCTGCGCTCTGACTAACACCACCTGCGGGAGCGTGAGTTATTGGGCTCTTGGGTCCCACAGGGGAAAGACTTTTGGAGTGGGCAAACCCAGAGAAGGGGCTGGGTGAGTGCCCCCCCATAGAGGAGGGCACAGGTTGGAGAGGAGCCCAGTGGCGCAGGAGAGGCCTGGAGAGGCACTCCAGCAGAGAAGACCCCATCAAGCTGCGCTCTGACTAACACCACCTGCGGGAGCGTGAGTTATTGGGCTCTTGGGTCCCACAGGGGAAAGACTTTTGGAGTGGGCAAACCCAGAGAAGGGGCTGGGTGAGTGCCCCCCCATCTAGTCAAGGCCCTAAGGGGAGGGACCCCTGGTGCTTCCTGGACACTCTCTCTTGCCATGGGTCAGGGACTATTAAGGAATAGATGTTATTAAGATAGTTCATGTATAGTTCATGCCTTATATTTTGTAATTGAAATGTTGTATTGTGATGTTGTAAAGAGTGTTATTTCGGGTTTGACCTTGGTTACTGGTTAGTGTTCACTGTGTAAATATATATGATATTCAGTTTTATGTTTATGTATATTATAACTTAATAAATTGAATATAGTTAAGAAGTTTGGGCTTAGGCCAACTCTAGAGAGGAAAGAGGGATCTGCTTGAAATTCTGGCATCCCTCTCACAGCACCCCCTCCTGCCTACACGTCCCATTCAACTGAGAATAGGGCACACCCTTGGGTGTAGCCGGGTTACACTTATGTCCAGCCTAAAATGGTCTTGGAGGAGTTCGTGACCATTGGACCTTATTATTCCTTGGGGCGCTCTGATGAACAGGCGTTCCCCTCCAGATCCTGATGCACACTCCTTATATACTTATAGGCTGCCACCAAGGCACCTCTGAGCCTGTGCTTTTCCAGGCTGAAGAGTCCCATGGCTCTCTTCATAAGGTCTGTTGTTCTCTTGCCCTCTGATCATGCACATGGCTCTCCTCTGGGACTCTCTCAAGCTTCTCCACATTCTTCCTGAATTGTGGAGCCCTGAATTGGATGCAGTACTACAGCTGTGGCCTTACCAAGGCCGCGTACAGCGAGAGGATGACATCCTGAAATTTGCTTGAGAAGCATTTCTGGATGCAAGCCAGAGTTTTGTTCGCTTTACCAGCTGCAACATCACACTGGTGGCTCATGTTCATCTTGTGGTCAGTCATGACCCCCAAGTCCCTTTTGGCCATGGTGCTAGCAATCACAGCACTGCCAAGCCTATCTGCACGATGTGGGTCGTCTCCCCCTCCCCCCAAGGTGGAGTACCTTGCATTTTTTAATGTTATCAGGTTTTTATCCACCCACTTTTTAAGCCTATTGAGGTCAGCCTGGATCACCAGTCTATCCTCGGGTGTGGACACTCTACCCTAAAGTTTAGTGTCATTGGCCTACTTAGCCAGGGTGCTTCTGACACCAATGTCCACATTGTTGATAAAGATGTTAAAGAGAACCGGTCTAAGGACAGAGCCTTAGGGGATACCACTGGTCACAGAGCGCCATGATTATTCACTTCAGTCGACTACCACTGTCTGGGTCTGACCTAGAAGGCTGGGGAATTGGCTCCAGACTGATGTAGCCGAGGCTGCAGTTGGCCAATTTTCCCATGAAGAGAACATGGGACACCAGATCAAAGGCTTTTTTAAAGTACACATATATGACGTCAATCTCTTCTCCCCTGTCCAGGTGATATGTCACCTGGTCATAAAAGGAAATGAGATTGGTCAGGCAAGATCTACCCACAACAAACCCAGGCTGGCTGTCCCTCAGCATGTTGCCAGTGTCTCTCAGGATAATGACCAGTTTCATCAATTGCTCATTTTACTTTCAGCCTATTGAAAAATCCTTTGTTTCAATCATTACTGATTGAAGACAGCTGCACTAAAAATATATATATACACACACACATAACAGTATTTTTTAAATAAACTATGTAACACAGCACTAGCCACCTGTTCAATGAGCAGGGTTGGTAAAAACTGATAATTTAAAGCAGTGGAGCTCAACCTTCTGACTCGGGGCCAGTCCACAGGCCGACCCCATGTGGGGTTGACGCACAGGTTGACAACCCAACCCTGTGCACTGTGACAATCCTGTGCACAGAGCCAAGTCATTCAACTCATCCCTATAGATGCAGAAATTTGGCAGTTGGGGTGCAGCGGCAGAACTAGTTGCCACAATTTCCAGAGCCATGACTATTAACACAGCACTGCCCCTTCACTGCCAAATTTCTAGACTTGTGGGAAGCCCCACAGACCGAATTCAGCCTACAGGCTGAAGGCTCAGCACTACTGATTCAAAGAACTAGTCTTTTAATAAAGCAGTCGGATTTAAATTAATTTAAAAATTATGGTTCTTTTTATGAAAATAAACCTGTTAAGAAATCTGAATTTAATATAAAATGTATTAAGGCCAAAAACTTGAAATCTATTAAACTAAGTTACACAGGGCATGCTTTTCTAGACTTAAAAAAAACAAAACAAAGAAAACCCAAACAAACTGACATGCCAGTCAGGTATTTAAGAGGATAAGATTCTTTCTACTATAGTTTAAAACACTGTGACAATGCTTTCTTAAGTTATGGTCAACCTCCAGATTAGTAGAGATGTAACTTTTTTTTTTTTTTTTAAATCCCAGAATAATTTTAGCCAATTGTGTATCCTGACCCCTGAAAGAGACCAGCTAAAGCCCCGGTACATGCAATTTTAATCCGCTATGTTAATACAGAACTTAATGGGTTAAGAATAGGGTGACCATACCTCCTGGTTTGGCCAGGACAGTCCAGGATGCTGTAGGCAGTTGGTCAAAAGTCTCAGGCCAGAGTCTGCTGGGGAGGCATTGCTGCTGCTGTGCGGAAGCAAGGAATGTAGGGACCTCAGATATGGCATCTTAGACAGCTACTCTGTCTCCCTGCCAGACTCTGGCCCAGGACTTTTGACTAACCACCCAGGACTGGCTTGTGGAATCCTGGACTATGCCGGCCAAACAAGACCATATGGTCACCCTAGTTAAGATCATGTTGAGGGCAATGAGGCAATCTCTTCTCTCCAAACCACATAAAGAAAAGGATGAACAGGAAGAAAAGGATTATCATGTTCCAAGGCCCAAAGTGAACATGACAGCCATCAAGCCTGAACTCTTCCTGCAGACATCATAGAATTTTTATTAGATCTTACGGGATCTACTTTGGAAAGCTAGAAATAAAATCAGAGACACTAGAGCTGCCTGCCATCTGCAGACTCAGGAAGATGCTATGCTGATCTACAATATTTAGCTTTTGGAAGAATTGTGTTGTTTTCGTTAAAAGCAACAAGAGCCATTTTTTTTTTTTAAAGTTTAAATCCTGAAGAGGTAGATGGATCTGGAAAATGATCTCTACTTACCACAAGCAAACTAAAACACTTAGTTCAGCTTTCCGTCTCCCCTGGCCCAGCTGATACACAGCTCACCTCTCTACTTCTCATCATCCCCTCTACCTTTGCAATATGTTTCTATGGCAACAAAGACACCTATACCAGTGCCTAGCAAAAAGTTTTGGAGCTGCAGGCTGGAAAACCTGTCTTGGGTCTGAGACGGGCCAGTCTTCCAACCCAGTTACCATCACTGCTGCCACTTCTCCCTGCTCCTTCGCTGCAACACCCTCGTGGTTCCCTGTTGCCCAGCCCCAGCAATGTACAGGTCATGCCAGCAAAAAGCTGCCACAGCCCCTAACTCTGTGGATTGAATCCAGCGGTTGTGCAGGCCAGAGTTGGCCCACGGGCCATGTTGCCAACCCCTGACCTATATAAGTCACTTGTATTAGCCACTGTACATGGCAAGGCAAAGGAGAGAAACAGATTGTCTTGAAAAGAGTTATCCTGCAGGGACCCAGAACCAATAACACCCTACTCTTTCCAACCATAAATCTCCAAGCACTTCAAAAAAGATGACAATTTCATTATTCCTACTTTACAGATGGGGAAACTGAAACATGGGGATAGAGAAGTGGCCTGCCCAACCAAAATAGTTCCTGAAGTCTCCCAGATATAGACTAGTAACCTAGAACTTGTCTTTGCTTCTGAACGAGGCCAAGGAGGAAAAGACACGAATGGAAGGGTTGACACGAGAAACCAAGGAAGAAGAGAGCACAAGAAGGTTAAAGAGAAAGGTAAATAATTAAAATTTGCAGTTTCCTCAAACATAAATTCACTCCCAATCAGTTTTTTCACACCCTTCCCCAACTTATCCACAGGGGAGAGGAAGAGATGAAGGCATGGATACCTTCCCTCAGTAAGAATTAAAGCCTTGATGTATTTTTACATTCAAATTCATTCAATATTTTTAAGAAATTTTGTAGAATTCAGTGGCCAGTGGGAGGCTTTCCCTGAAAACAGGGGACTTCAATTATGCAGAAATTGATGGGGTCAGTTTTCATTAAAAATAGTAAACATCTCCTATACAGATAGGAAAGAAACATGTATAGGATTTCTTTCCTAAAACTGCTCCTGCTGCTGCTCAGCATAAGAAAGGCAAAATTAACAGAACTCTGCTCTGTTTCTCTGCTGATATTCAGAGTCCTCAGATAAACAGTGAAATAAAAAAAAAAAAAAAAAGAGATTTTTTTTCAAACCACTTCAGTTAGTCAAAGCAGGGAACTTAAAAATAAACATCTGAGGGAGAGAAAACCTATCCCACAATGACAGTGAGATTTTTTTTATGGGAGCAGGGAAGAAAAAAACCAAAGCTATTGCTTCCAACAACTAAGGTGGTTGGAGTTCCAAGTATATTCTGCTTCTATACAAGCTAGCACTCCCACAAGAAGAGTCCAGGAACAGCTTCCCAGTAAACACGCACTCATGTGTGTGCAGACAAAGAAGCGCACAATGCACACAGACACCTGGCCTCCTTCCCCTTTTATCACCAAGATGTTACTCCTGGACTGCTTTCTAGGTAACTGGGTAGTTAATACTACCCAAACTTCAGGTTTTACTTAGTACCACCACATAAATCCCTTCTATATAAAGCCTGGTCTACATATGGATTTTGAACTGGTAAAACTATTTCCATCAAGAGATAAGGAGTCATACCCTTAGTCAAAATAAGTATTAGGCTGTCTTCACTGCCAAAAGGTGAGGTTTCCCTCTTCCCTAACCCACCCCCAACAGTAAAACAGTTCACCTGCATCCCATTATTTTTCTACCCAGGTTTACCTCCTCTCCCCATGCTAGAGTAAAAAAAAAAAATACTCTCGTCTCCATCAGGTTTTTACAGCAAGATAACCTGATGCATATTAATTGCATCATGGGGAGGCTCCACAACCACACCTACATGAGCAGTGCTGGCCATTTTTACTGCCTCCCTACTTGGAAGTTGTACCACAAACTCAACCACATAGATAATCTTTACCTCTTTCCTACTTCCTTGTTTGACCACAGCTACTTCATTTATCCCTCCTGTTTGTACAGCACTTTTAAATGGCATGTGTTTTTAAAGGTATATCAATTTATTTGAACAGTTTTTATCTCCTCTGTTTTCCCCCCTTGATTAACTTTCATATTCT
>NW_005841900.1:488923-492263 GCF_000455745.1 Alligator sinensis | reverse complement strand
TTTCCCTATTTTCAACATTTCTCTCTTAAAAAATAAATCAAATCACTCAAGGTGACACTTGTTAAGAAAAAAAAGCTTGGAGTTTGAAATTTTTATTACAAGGTCCCGCCATAATACAGCTTTTTTCTCCATGTTACATGATTTTGCAGCTTTTCAGTCCATGTTCTGATCAATATCTCATTAGTTGATACATCCATAAGAAAGACACGATCATTTAAAACAAAATGCAAAATACACATGTTTTTTCTTGCTTGTCTCTGACCTCTTAAACTAGACACGAAGTCCCTGCACTGAAATTGTCCCTGAAGGCTTTCATGTGGATTGTAGAGTCCTATGATAATACCCTGTCACTGTAAAAACATTAGTTGCTGAACACCAGCGGTGACACAGGTTACAATTTGTGCACTGACTGGGTGCATCTACACAAGATGCTTTAGCGTGCAGTTGACTGTGCGGTAAAATGTCACCACCTACACGTACAGACACTGCGTAGTCAACATGGGCATTTTTACACATGCAAGCACCGCAGTGCAGGGCACTTTGAAAAGCACCCAGTGCTGCATCGCTCGCAGTTGTACAAGTGGCAAAATGCGTGTCAGTGCACAGAAAATGGAGGTGGTACGCTTTTGAACTAAAGTACATGGAAGCAATGTTCCCTCTAACGTTTAGTGATCCATGAGCAATCCTGGCTGGAGTGCGCAGGTATCTCAGTGTACCCACCCTTACCCCCTCCTGCAGCAGCCTATGGCCGGGTTAGGTCAGGTGACGAGTGGCCAGACCTGAAGCCGCTGGCAGCAGCGGGGGGAACATCAGTGCCTCCTTGCTATGGCACTGGGTGTCTCCCCAGGCTGACACCTGGGCGCCATGGCCTCCCCACCCCCCACCTCCCCCTGTCCCCAATGGTGTGCATGGCATAAAAAAAAAAAAAGATTGTGCGGCGTGATTTTTTATTATGCGCAGCCATGTGCGCACACAGCTTAGAGGGAACGCTGCATGTAAGGTGCTTTAATTCAAAAGCGCACTGCCACCATTTTCTGCATGCTGACTCACATTTCACGCCACTTATACAACTGCACACGCTGCAGCATGGTGTATGTCAGCTTGCATGAGGAGCAGGCTCGATTAATCAAGTCTGCTCCAAAGCAGTGGATCTCCAGCATGTGGTGGGACAAAAAGGTATGTATATAAATGCCCTTAGTCAACTGCAAAGTTAAATTTGCTACCTGCAGTAATGAATCCGCAGTAGCCCAAGCAAAGCTGACCCTAACAGGGTGCACAACCTAGATACGGCCGGGGGAGGGAATCAGTTGGATGCAAAGCCAGCGGGCAGTGCAGAGTCACCAGCACTAGGCAGGCCATGCAGGGGGGGCTTCGACTGCTCCACCTGGCTCTGCAGGGGACCCCAAAAAGCACGCCTCTCCCCCCCGCCCCAGGGACAGCCCTGAGCCCATGTGTAGTAGCCCATGCAATCAGAGTCAGGGCCAGGAGCTGCCAGCTGCTGGGGCAGGGGGTCATTGTCCAGGCCCAGGCTTTGCACTCAGAGCTCGCCCTGACATTAGGCAGCTCCCAGGGGCAGGGAGCAATCTACCTGCTGACTGCAGAGCCAAGAATTGCCTGCTGCTGGAGCAGGAGGACATTGTCCCCAGCTCCAGCTCCACATTTGGAGCCCGCCCCAGCAACAGGTAGCTCCCAATCACGGAGTCGGGGCCAGGAACTCCCTGCACCAAGAGAGTTCCCCACCTAGCCCAGGGTGTCCTGGGACCTGCCCAAGAACAGGACAGGTTGCAGCCAGCCCTGGGCTATGCAGGAAAGCCCTGCTGGGCACAGGGCTTGTCTCCATGTGCATGGGGCAGGAGAGCTCTACAGCAGCAGCTCTCCTGCCCCATGCACATAAGGACCCCTCCAGATGTGTATGGTGCCAGGAGACAGCTGCTCCCTGCCAGCCCCTGGGCAAGCACCCAGGGGAGCCTGGAGCTCCCCCTGGCTGCTGCAGGGAGGCAGAGCAAGGCTGGAGCAGCCCTCTCTGGACTGCTCCCATTGGGAGCACCTGTAGACGTGCTCCCCTGACAGGCTTACTGAACAGTATTTTTACTGTGCAGTAAGCTTACTTTGAATCAGTAGCACGTGTAGACGTGCCCATTAGGAGTCTAGATGGAAGACTTCCAGTCTCTTGGATATGCACTAATTCCATAATCATTAAGTATTGCATCAACAATGCTTAAATACAAACAAAAGTTTAAACAACAGTAAAACTATACCCCAGAGCAAGAAAAGCGTAATGAATGCCTGCATCACTGAGTCGCATGTTAAAGGTACAACTCTTCAACTATTAATATTATTTTTTCAACACCCAGGAGAGCCCTACATGCTTTACAGAAGTAAAGTCACGGCTACTCTCCTGAAGAGCTTTGTAAACAAGAGGTCAAACACTGACCCACAGGCTGCCCTCGTTTCAATATGAATCAGCTAGTGATATCAATTGGACATCTGCCCATTCATATCTAGCCCACAACCTCCGTCCTAGGCTTGCCTTCTTGCCCAAATATCCCATCCAGTCACACCTCATTCATTTTTACCCTGAGCTTTAACTTCTTCTCTTTTCTATGGGTGCTGGAGAATGAGGGCAGAAAACCTAGCTGGGTCACTTCTCTCTCAAAACGACTCTCTCTGGACATCTGCCTTTTTCCTTGCTGTTCGGTCTCCTTCATTGGGTCCAGCAGCACTGCATGGAGCCCAACACATCCAAAGCGCCCTCTGCACCCAAACTCTCCAGCTTCCCCACTCGCTTGCTCCAAATCCAGGACATCTCCTCACACACTCAGAAGTTTTTCCCCTTCTGATGCAGTTTCCTAGGCTTTTTTCTTGACACAAAGCACTGCTTTTCTCTTCTCACCTTCCTTTCAAAGCCCCGGCCGCACCACCTCCTCCTGCGGCGGCTGCACAGCCCGGCGCCGGGGAGTGGGGAGATCCCTGCCCCAGTTTCCCCGGGTCATTTTCGGGTCCTTCCCCGCCCCCCGGGCAGGGCGAGGCCGGGAGCGGCCCCCCAGTAAACGTGACAGCGCTGCACGCCCGTGCCCGTGTCCCCTGACTCACCTTCCTTTCAAAGCCCCGGCCGCACCACCTCCTCCTGCGGCGGCTGCACAGCCCGGCGCCGGGGAGTGGGGAGATCCCTGCCCCAGTTTCCCCGGGTCATTTTCGGGTCCTTCCCCGCCCCCCGGGCAGGGCGAGGCCGGGAGCGGCCCCCCAGTAAACGTGACAGCGCTGCACGCCCGTGCCCGTGTCCCCTGATGAGGGGCTGCGGCGCCGATGCATGGGAGCAGCCTGCGGACTCCGCGGCGCG
>NW_005841900.1:483041-488367 GCF_000455745.1 Alligator sinensis | reverse complement strand
GGCCACAAAGGGCGGGTCCGCAGCCGCCTGCCCGCGCCCAACCCGGGGATAATGGGGATCAGGACCACGGGAGCCGGCCACGGGGTGCTGCCGGTGCGGGACTGAGCCCTGCAGCTGCCATCCACCCAAGCTGCTGCCACCTGAAGGGCTCCTAGTGCAGGGCGGGGGAGAGGGTGGATGTTTGCAGTGCGGCCAAGGTGCACCATAACCAGGGATCCGGTTTTCTCTGATTTAAAAAAAATCCCCAATTTTTGGGTTAAAACAAGGAACCCAAACTTCATTTTTCCGTAATCAAAATGAAACATCGTGCGTGTGGGTGTGTGTTAGTGATGTTTCATTTTGATCAAAGAAAAATGTGGATTTTGGGTTACAGGCAGTCCTCAGATTTACAACACAATTGGTTCCTGAAAACCGCCTCGTACGTCAAAAAGTTGTAACTAGGAACCAATTTTCTCATAAGAAATAATGTTATAAATGGGGGATTGGTTCCCGAACCAAGGCCCGATACCCTATTTTCACTAAAAAATACCCCAGAATTTTCTACTCGATCAATTATACATGAGTAATATAGCTACATTAATGTATTTATATTGCAAATAGCAATCATATTGATTTGGAAGGACTTCTTTGAGGTGACTTTGCTGGACTTTTTGAAGGGTTCTTGGCTGGAGTCTTCTCAGGAGTCTTGTCTGCAGGTTTTTCTGGAGTCTCTTCTGCTTTCTTAAAGAAAGTGTCCAAGGACGTTTGGACAGATGTTCTCCTGGGAGATGGGTGACGCGGAAAACTTGTTCGCTGGCAGGGTGTCGCATCGGATCAAGCGTTGTAAAGTCAAAACTCATGCCATAAAGTTGAAACAGGGTGTCAGTTTATAAAGGTTGTAAGTGTGAAACATAACTGTACCTTTTTTTTTTCTCTTTTAAAAAAAAAAAATCAATTTTTGGGTTAAAAAAAAGTAACCTAAATCCACATTTTTCCTTGATCAAAATGAACCGTCACTAATACATAGAGATATATATAGTGATGTTTCATTTTGATCAAGGAAACGTGGATTTTGGGTTACTTTTTTTAACCCAAAAATTGAAGATTTTTTTTTTTTTTTTTTAATCAGAGAAAACCAGGATCCCTGATGATAACTGAGTTTTCAAAAATGTTTTTTAAAGCCTGGACAGAGGGAGAGTCTCTCCCCACATGGATGTTAACAGTCTCTGTCCTAGCTGTAGCATTCTCTGGGACAGAGAACATGCTTCATTCCTGGTCTCACCATTACAAAACTATTTCCTCAGAGCACAAGCCCAGAATGACACCTATACAAGGATTAACTAAGGAGTTACAGCAGGGATGTCCAACCTTTTTGAATGTGGAGCCGGATCATGAACTTTTTATTACCCAGTGGGCCAGCGAGCCATATTCAAAGACGTCACAGGAAGTGGTATCATATCAGGAAGTGATGTCACGTGACCTTTGACACCAATGAAGTTGCAGGGGTTGACATGGTGTTGGTTGACATGGCATGCATGTGGGGGTTGACATGGTGCTGCAGGACCTGCCTGGGCAGAACTGGGTCGGCACCGGCCAGGAAAAGCAGCATGCAGCTGAAGCCAGCTTCCCATGTGCTGCTGGGGCGGGAGGAGCCCGGCCACTTCTGCTGGCCGGTGCAGACCCGGCTGGGCTCCTCCCGCCCCAGCAGCACATGAGAAGCGGCCCCCTCAGGGCCTTGCGTGCAGGCGGCCAGGCCCAGAGAGCTGCAGCGCCTGGGGGCAGACTGACCTGGGGAGCAGGTGCCGCCTTGCTGTGGGGCAGGGCAGGGCAGCAGAGCTGGCTTGGAGCAGGCAGGTGAGGAGGCAGGAGCGGGCTGGCAGTGCCAGCAGCCACTGCTTGGCCTCCCGCGTCGGGCCGCTCCCCCAGGCCCTGCGGGGGTAAGCAGCTCCCCTCCCCACCACCCGGGGCCCCTGGGCTGCCCTGCCCGCCACAGCTCTGCACCACCGCTGCCATGGCTCCGTGCTGCTGCCACCGCGGCTCCACATGCTGTGGTGGCAGCTCTGCACCCCTGCCGTGGGCCAGATAAAATGGCTTGGCGGGCTGCATGGCGGCCCGCGGGCCGTATGTTGGACAAGCCTGAGTTACAGGGTCCTTCTGAGAGAATAACAACAAGGCATGCTGTTGACCCGGTGGCAAGTCAGTGCCTGACACAGCACTTATGTTCTTCCCAGTGGATGTTATGCAGCACCGTCAGGGTTGGTATCTGCAGTGAACAAAGAATTGAGGCAGCAGGACTGGAAGCGGTCTCTGTATTACCAGACAGACAAGCTCTTGCACCCAAAGTTATTTATATTAGTTCAGTCCTTGTTTAGCAATGCCACCTACCTCTTCTAATAAAGACCTCTTCATGTTGTGTTAGTGCTAGATTTTCCCTTGTGTATACATTTTTACTCTTAATTTATTAATCTGAACATTGATGCAGTTTATATAGAATGTCCTGTTGTGATCTGTGGAGATATATATAGTTAGTTAGTTAGTGCACTTGCGCTCTCACACACTCTATATATATATATATATATATATATATATATAGTTAGTGCTGTCCTGAGGCATGATACTGCAGTGCAGATGCACATGACATGCCCTCCACCATAGCTCCTGGACAGTGGAACCACAGGAATGTTGCATTGTGCTGTGCTAGGCTCAGCCTCTCACAGAGGCAGATTTGACTGGTGCGTACCTAGCGCTGTTTGGCTCACCAAAAGCATACGGGAGCGTCTCCTGGCTAAAAGGGAGGCGTATACCCAATGGAAGGGAGGAGCCATCACCAGGGAGGACTATACCGCGGTTGCTCAGGGCTGCAGGGGGGCGGTCAGGAAGGCCAAGACGGAGAAGGAACTGGGACTAGCGACCCGGATCAAGGACAACAAGAAGTCCTTTTTTAAATACATAGTGGGTAAAAAGAAGGTACCGGGTAATGTGGGGCCTCTGCAAGACACTCTAGGAAATCTGGTCATCACACCAGACGACAAAGCTAACCTATTTAACAATTTCTTTGCCTCCATTTTCCTGAGCAGGGACCGGGTCACACCCCCCGCCCCAACCAGGACCCCCTCAGGCCCCAAGGGAGGCGCACCCAGACCTAGGGTCAGTGAGGATCTAGTCAGGGAACTTCTGGAAGGGCTGGATGTATTTAAAATAGCTGGTCCTCACGATCTCTACCACAGAGTGCTGAGAGAATTAGCAGAGGTCATTGCGGGACCCCTGGCACGGCTTTACAAGCACTTGTGGTGCTCTGGTGTGGTGCCAGATGACTGGAAAAGGGCCAATGTGGTTCCCATTTTCAAAAAAGAGGCAGGTCCTGTCAGACCAACCTGGTGGCCTTCTATGACCAGGTCACAAAATCCTTAGACGCAGGGGTAGCAGTGGACATAGTCTTTCTGGACTTTGGGAAGGCCTTTGACACTGTCTCTCCCCCCATTCTCATTAAAAAACTAGGGGACTGTGGTGTTGACACCTACACAGTCAAATAGGTCGCTAACTGGCTGGAGGGCCTCATCCAGAGAGTGGTGGTGGACGGGCCATTTTCGACCTGGAGGAATGTGGGCAGTGGGGTTCTGCAGGGCTTGGTCCTCGGGCCTGCACTGTTCAACATCTTCATCAGCGACTTGGACAAGGGGGTAAAAAGCACCCTGTTCAAATTCTCAGACGACACCAAGATGTGGGGAGAAGTGGGCATGCTAGAAGGGAGGAATAGGCTGCAATTGGACCTAGACAGGTTACAGGGGTGGGCAAATGAGAACAGGGTGGGTTTCAACACTGACAAGTGCAAGGTGCTGCACCTGGGGAGGAAGAACCAGCAGCATACCTACAGGCTGGGGAACTCCTTTCTCATCAGTGCAGAGGCAGAAAAGGATCTTGGAGTTATTATTTGTGCCAAAATGAACATGGGCCGACAGCGTGGAGACACAGTCAGGAAGGCCAACCACACCTTGTCATGCATCCACAGATGCATCTCAAGCAGATCCAAGGAGGTGATCCTCCCCCTCTATGCAACACTGGTCAGGCTGCAGTTGGAGTACTGCATCCAGTTCTGGGGGCCGCACTTCAGGAGGGATGTGGACAACACGGAGAGGGTCCAGAGCAGGGCCACTCGCATGATCAGGGGGCAGCAGGGCAGGCCCTACAAAGAAAAGCTAAGGGACCTGAACCTGTTCAGCCTCCAGAAGAGAAGGCTGTGGGGGGATCTAGTGGCCGTTTACAAACTAGTCAGAGGGGACCAGCAGGCATTGGGGGAGTCCCTGTTCCCCCAAGCACTACCAGGAGTGACAAGAAATAACGGTCACAAGCTGGCAGAGGGTAGATTTAGGTTATATATCAGGAGGTGCTCCTTACTGTCAGGGCAGCTAGGATCTGGAACCAACTTCCAAGAGAAGTGGTGCTGGCTCCTACCCTGGAGGTCTTTAAGAGGAGGTTAGATGAACACCTTGCTGGGGTCGTTTGACCCCAGTACTCTTTCCTGCCATGGCAGGGGGTCGGACTTGATGATCTGCTCAGGTCCCTTCTGACCCTACAAACTATGGAACAGCCACCTGAAGCTGGTGCACTATGTCTCAGCAGAGCACACCCTAAAACCAATCAGAGATATCAGGGACTACTAAGAGGTATTCACTTTGAATTTACAGAACACTTTTGATTAAAGGATCCCAAAAGTTCAGCAATTCATTTAATCTCTGAAATAGGAGATTATACTGTTCCTTTTTACAAGTCATAGAATCATAGAAAATTAGGGTTGGAAGGGACCTCAAGAAGCTATCTAGTCCAACCTCTTGTTCAATGCAGGACCAACCATGATCGTATCACCCCAGCCGAGACTTTGTTGACCTGTTCTTAAAAACCCAGGGATGGAGAGTCCACAACCTCTCTAGGTAACCTGTTCCAGTGCTTTACTACCCTCCTGGTGAGAAAGTTTTTTCTAACATCTAACCTAAACCCTTGCTGCAATTTGAGACCATTGCTCCTTGTTCTGTCATCTGCCCCCACTGAGAACAGTCCAGCTCCATCCTCTTTGGAACCACTCTTCAGGTAGTTACTGTTAAATCTCCCCCTTCCCCCGCCCCAGTCTTCTCTTCTGCAGACTAAATGAACCCAATTCCCTCAGCCTCTCTTCATAAGTCATGTGTCCCAGGCCCCTACCCATTACTGTTGCCCTTGGGTGGACTCCAGTTTGTCTATATGGTTTCTGTATTGGGGGCCTGTCACGGCGGGGTCCTATAAGAGGGCCATGATCTCCTTAAGGCCCTCTCTCCATGCCAATTCGGCCCAAGGGCACCCTCTATTCTCGCCC
>NW_005841900.1:482398-482860 GCF_000455745.1 Alligator sinensis | reverse complement strand
TCGCAGAGGTACTGGACGTTGGTCTGTCAAAATCAACTCGCCCGCTCTCCCGGGCCTTCTCTGTTGCACTGCCCCATCCTGAGCTCTCCGAGCCCACTGGGGGCCTTCCCCGTGATGTCGCCCCACCTTTGGGGCCTTCCCTACAATGCCACCCCCTTTCCTAGGGCCTTCCTACAATGTCACCCCCCTTCTCTGGGGTCTTCTCTAAAATAACCTAGCCCGCTCCGGGACTTGCTCCCGAGTCTCCGGTCCTCTAGGCCCACCGCACTGCTACCCTCTCTTTTGCTTGCTCACCGCACTGCTATCCCCTTTAGCCGGGGACCACCACAGCACCTTGCTCTGCTCCTGGGGTGCCGTACTGCTAACCCCTTTCGTCGGGGCCCACCGCTGTGCTAGCCTTCAAACCAGGCTCGCTACGCCTGTCTCGGGCTTCTCAATAAGGCGCTCCCCCTCTTCGGGGCT
>NW_005841900.1:481132-482165 GCF_000455745.1 Alligator sinensis | reverse complement strand
CCCCCCCTTACTCTGGGACTCTATACGCCCACACTGGGCTCCCCAATAATAATACCGCCCCCTCACTGGGGCTCGCGGTGCCCACGCTGGGCTCCCTAATAGTGCCGCCCCCTCTCTGGGGCTCGCAGTGCCCACGCTGGGCTTCTCTAAAGTGCGCTCCCCCTTCCTGGGGCTCGTCACGCCCATGCTCGGGCTTCCTGGTAGTGCCCCCTCCTGGGGCTCTCCGTGCCCGCGCTGGGGCTTCTCAAAGTGCCCCTCTCCGGGGCTGGGGTCTACGCACCCCGTAAGTTGCGCCCTTAGTGGCGCCGGGGTCCTCACACTCCCTTGTGAGTCCCCGATGAGGCCTCCTCCAACCCCTAATAGCCTCACCCAAACCACCGGTGTAATACACAACACTAAAGCAACCACAAGCCTCCTGGCTATAACCAAAACACAAGGCACTGGGCCATAACAACATAAGCCTCCTGGCTGTAATTCAACATCGTTGCTCCAGCCTCTGGAGTTCTCCCTATATCCTGGCCGAGGGAGCTCCTGCCTCTCCAGCTGCTAGCCAGGAACTGCCAGCCTGCCCTCAGCCCTGGGCTTTATAAGGGCCAGGCCCTGCCTCCTACAGGCAGCTGACTTCCTGGTTGCCCATGGCAACCCGCAGCTGTGCTCGTTACCCCTGGCAACCCCCAGCTGGGCTCGTTATGTCCAGCCAGGGCTCTCTCTCCCTGGCAGTTTCCACTCCCTAGGAGCAGAGCACTGAGGTGCCCTGCGACAGGGCCCCAAAACTGGACACAGTACTCTAGATGTGGTTTCACCAGTACCAAATAGAGGGGAATAATTACTTAGAGGGACATGTGAAAACAAGAGTTCCCCTGCAATGTTCCCTCGAAGGAGCAGCGGTCCATGAGCGCTGCATCTTGGTCCATGAGGGCACCGCCTCGGTCTGGCGTGGGACAGTTACCAAAGGGGGATGAGGGCTGGGGGCCGGAGGCCAGGGTCTGGGGCCAGGGGCCGGAGGCTGGAGCCAGAGCCTGGCACAGGCTCC
>NW_005841900.1:476024-480975 GCF_000455745.1 Alligator sinensis | reverse complement strand
TGGCTCCTCCCCAGGTGAGGCAAGGCAGGGATGGAGGCTGGCGCGGGCTCCGCCGGCTCCGGGGAAATGCTCCACTCCCGGCCCTAATGCGGGGGAGCGGAGCACTTCCCCAGAGCCGGTGGAATCTGTGCCAGGCTCCGGCTCCGGCCTCTCCCGGTGCGCGGCCTTGAAAAGGCTGTGCGCGGCCGCACTTCTAGTTGTGTGCAGCCGCACATGCGCGCACCTTAGAGGGAACCTTGTTCCGCAGGATCATGTGGGCATTCTGTGAAAAAGCTGGAAATAGAAAATTTATACTGTGAACCCTAGTATCTGGGTAAATTCATAGCTAATACTTACACTTGGGCAATGAAAGTAGGTATTATTTTGGCAGGTTTCAATAACAAACTGCTTTTATTGTCATAACTATCTGGATTACCACCAGCAATGTAACAAGGGTGGGGCAAATAGGGCACCAGCTCCAGGCACTGACTATGACGGGGTGTGTAACAGTCATCTCTCCAGGGCTGGCCATCCTGCCCCTGGAGTACCCTCTTAGCCCTCTGCCTTGCCACCTCTCAGGCAAAACTCCACTTCTTTAACCTGCCACACCTGGTTGGTATTAATCTCTAGAAAATGGAAGGCTGCCCCAGGGCTTCCCAAGCCTGAACTTGCCTTAAGGACTAATTGCATGGCTCTGTCCACCCCTACATCACACCACTTACAGGTATTATCACTCCCTGATATTCATTATGATGTTCATTCAACTCCCAGGGTGGCATGTTCCTTCCAAGCACTTCGCCTCTCCTCTCTGGGCTATTGCCAAGTGCAGCCTTCCTGCCTGGAGTCTACCTCCACCCCTCACAGGCTCTCAGACCTCCCTGGTCCCACACTCTGCCTACTGGGTTTTCAGTGTGATTTACCCCAGTTCTGAAGTTTTCCAGGGGTCCTGCAGCAGCCCTGCTGCAGGAGTTCTTCTCCCTCTGGCATTCAGGGCTAGCCTCCCCGACTAGCTCAGGCCTTTGGCTTATGGGTCTCACATCCCTGTCTGGTTAGGTGTCTCCCTTAATCAGCCCCTGCCTATGCTCTTAAAGTGACAGGTGTACCAAGTACTTTGTCACAGGGTGCTAAAATCCCCCCTACCAGGAGTCTTTGCCAAGACAGGGCCAGCTCTGGACTGCCCTGCCCAGCCATAGCAGTGGATCTGTGCAGAAGGGGGGCAAGTGGGGCAAACAGAATAGTGTCCCTCCTTTGAGAGCCCTTGACAGAGCAGGCACAGTCCTGCACCCAATATCTATGGATTTGGTGGCATGGCAGGGGAGGAGCTGGCCACAGGGATCCTGCAGCTAGAGCTGACACTGCTACAGTAGCAGCAGCCAGTATCTTACCTACCAGGTAAGAGTTCCTTCCCCACTGGGCTACAGATTGCTGGTTGCCAGCCTCTGACCTAAAGGATAACAAGATGAGCAAGAAGGACCAACATTGGTTAATCATGAGCAAGTCATGGTTAACCAACTTGATTTGCTTTTACAACAAAGTGGTGAGGTTTGTGGATGGGGAAAGAGCAATGACTGTGATTTACCTCAACTGCAGGAAAGCTTTTGACACTGCCTCCCATGGCATTCTCATTAGCTAACTGAAGAAATATAGTCAAGACCAAAGTACTATAAGGTGGATACATAATTGGTTGTATCATTTTATTCAAACAGTAGTCATCAATGACTTTGGGGACTGACAGACATGCAGGTCCCCACTGTAACTTATGGCACTTTACCTAAAGTGCCATTAGTTAGAACAACCCAAACCTCTCCCCCCACCACTCCACTGACCCAACAGACTATTGGGTCAGGGGGAGGAGGGATCTAGCTGCACTTTGCTCCACTTTGAAGCCAATCCATCAGAAAAGTCTGCCTCTAGGCAATTGCTCCTAGGTTTGTCCTCCCCTCCCAGCTCCAATGCTGTCTGCAGGAAGAGAGGGGGGAGAAGGAAGGGGAGGGAGCTGCAGGCTGGGGTTTGCCTGACCTGAGCTAGAGTGGGAGAGGGCAGGGAAGGGAGCCACAAGGTGGGGAGGCTCCAATCCACACTCCCCAGCTCAGGTTGGGAAAACCCCAACCCAGCAGCTCCCTTGCCTTCCCTTCTCCAACTTCCCTTTCAGCAGACAGCACTGGGGGCAGAGCTGGGCTGCATCAACCCAGCTCTGAACATGCTAACAAACTGGCCCTAGGGAACAGAAGTTCCCTAAGGTACTCACTCCACTTTGCAGTGCCTCCATCTGATCCCTCATTAGATGAGGATTAATTTGTCGCATGATCCGCCACTTTTAAAGTGCTCTGCAGCCACACACGTGTGTCACGGCATGGCTGTAGAGTGCTTTCAGGAGGCCAATTGCACACCAAATGTCACTTCTGTCAGTGCCCTCAAAGTTTAATTGGGAGGAAGTATCAAGTGAGGTGCCTAACAGCTTGTCCTTGATCCAGTGATATTTAATAGTTTCTTTAAGGATTTGGAAATTTGCAGAAAGCTTGCTGTGTGAAGTTGCAGACACACTGGAAGGTAGGACTGGCATTCAGAATAACGTTAATAAACTGGAAAAATTGCCCCAAATTAATGAAATGCAATTCAGTAAGGACAAACACAAAGACTGGAGCTTGGGAAAGAAAAAGCACATGCACAAATGCAAACTGGGGAACACCTGGCAAGGCAACAGAGGACCTGGGGATTATACTGGACTGCAAGCTGAACACGAGTCAACAGTGTGTTCTTGTTGAAAAAAAAGCCAGGACCATAGTGGGCTGCATTATAAGGAGTGTCACTTATAAATCAAGAAAAATAATTATTTTGCTCTCACCTCATCTGGAGCACTTTGTCTAGTTTTGGGCAACATGCTTCAGGAAAGATGTAAGCAGAAAGTGTCCAATAGAGTAAAAATAATTATTAGGGGTCTAGGAAAAGTAACTTACATGGAAAGGTTAAAAGAAAATATTCAGTCTGGATAGGAGAAGACTTGGGGGCGAGGGAGCAAGAATTGGTAACAGTTATCAAATACCTGAAGGGCAGTTCCAGAGATGATGGTGGTTGGCTAATTTCTGTGGCTGCAGGGGCAGGACAAGAAATAACAGTGAAATTTAGGTTGAATATTAGTAAGAGCTTTCTAACTATGAGTTGAGCATTGGAACAGGTTACGTAGAGAGATTGTGGAATTTCATACCTGCAGGTTTTAAAAGCAGATTAGACAAACACTTATCTGGACTGGTTTAGGCAGAAATGGTCCTGCCATGAGCAGTGGATTGGACTTGATGATCTCTTGACATCCTGTCCAGTCCTGTTTTTCTATGATGCTGATTAACAGCTTTAATCTGTGAAAAACTCACCATGCCAAAGCATAAAGTAGAAGAGTTAGAGTGTTGTAGCCTTGAAGAAACAGGGAAAGCAAGCAAGGTTTGGCAATATCTTTTATTGGACCACCTGCATTGTTGGGAGTGATTTTAGGATGGAAACAGATATTGCCTTTTGTTGTCTTTGTGCTGCCCTAAACATTTTTACAGTAGTACAAAAGCCAAACAAACAGATGTCCACACCCCTTGTCATGCCACAAATACCCCAAATCTGCGGCCACAACAAAGGTGGTGTTAATTTGTACTGCTAGGTAGTGTCAGATGTCTATTTGCTCTGTGGCAGGAGAGTGCAGGCAGCCTAACAGTACCTATACTCTCCAGCTGCCCCAAGTAAGTGTTGTGGAGGCTTGAGAGGCCCAATCCTGTGCACCCCAGAAAAAGCTGGGCAGACACTCAGCTGGGCCTACAGGGCCCAATCCTGCATGGGAATTCTTGGGGTGCACAGGACCAGGCCCCTAAAGCCCTGGGAGAACGTGTCACCTGTTGTCCTACAGCAGCAATGGACAGGACAACAGGTGATGTTTGTTTCATCCAATGAAGCAGATCAGCTGCGCTGGGACATATCCCAGCACAGCTGATTCGCTTCATTTGGTGACATTTATTTCTAATCTTAGACAAGCTTTTAGACACAAAATGTCTTTTCTCTGCTTCTTTTCCAGACCTGAGAAGGACATATTGTGCCTAAAGTTGGTCCAATAAAAGGTATTACCAAACAAACCTTGCTTCTCACAACTGAAAGTGCTAGTTTGAAAGTTATCTCAAAAGTTGTCATTTACAGGGGGAAAAACTTGTATCCTTCTATCAACATATGTGTTCAGTCAATGATAAGAAAGCAGTTTAATATTCAAGTCTAATCAAGAAAAACAATTAATCTCCAATTAGATAAAAGGCGTATCTTGTTCATAGGTTGCATGTTGATTAAACCCAGGAGAATGACTTGGAATAACAGACTCTGCTCTGCTACTGCTGTTATTTAACCTCACACTGCCTTAGGAGTTCATGGCACTTACATATAAAGCTAAATAAAAAGGCAGGCCCTTGCTCCAAAGAGGTTACATTCAATATATGGGCACAGTCTAGGAAGGTTTGAAGTGTGTCCTGAAAACAGCATCTAGTTTAATGAGAGTTTGTGGGGCGGGGGTGGTGGGGGCTGTCACAACCCAAAGTTGTGGTTTTTTGTTTTTGTGTGCTTCGGCACCGCTAAATTATGTTCCCGCCAAATTGCAGCTTTTTTGCACGGTAGAGTTTTCTGCTGCAATAGGAGAACCCGCGTGCAAAAGTGTATTTCCCGCCGTTTGTAGCCTTCTTTGCATGGTGCATTTATTTTGCATCATAGTGATGCACGGTGCAAAAGAGTTCCCGCCATTTGTATTTAGATTCGTGCCACATTATTGGCCGGTTCTAAATGTAGGCATACGTGGCGGCTAGCTATTGGCTTGCTAGCCGTACAAAAGGCTTGGGTAGTTTCCGCCCAAGTTGAAGAGAGAGGAAACCTGGAGAGATACAGAACTCGCCAGGAGGAGGAGACTTCGCGCTGTGTGAAGATCTCCAAGCGATGTGGACCCTTGCGGACCCAACGC
>NW_005841900.1:455286-473849 GCF_000455745.1 Alligator sinensis | reverse complement strand
AGAACCCGCGTGCAAAAGAGTATTTCCCGCCATTTGTAGTCTTCTTTGCATGGTGCATTTCTTTTGCATCATAGTGATGCACAGTGCAAAGGAGTTCCCGCCATTTGTATTTAGATTCATGCCACATTATTGGCCGGTTCTAAATGTAGGCATACGTGGCGGCTAGCTATTGGCTTTTTTTGCGTGCAAAAACAAGAGGAGAGGGAGAGAGAGGAAACCTGGAGAGATACAGAACTCGCCAGGAGGAGGAGACTTTGCGCTGTGTGAAGATCTCCAAGCGATGTGGACCCTTGCGGACCCAACGCACCTTTCTTAAGCAGGCAACGGAGGTCTGTTTAGCTTCTAGCCTCTCCCCGTCACCGAGCGCAATCCTAGACGTATCCCTATCCTATATACCCAATTTTCGAACCCACGGAGTCTTAACAGCTCCGGGGGACCTGGGAACCGAACAGAACCCACGGAGATTCAGCCACTCCGTGAGGAAAGAATTGCCGAACCCGCAGGGCCTAAACCACTCCGGGGTCAAAGAACCGAGTTTGTCAGAGTCCTCCAACGAGGATTCAAGCGAAGCTGCGCCTGGAAAGCTGTCCAGCCTACACCGCGACCATTTGGGTGTAAGTAAATAATCTTTTCAATCAACCATTACGCCTCTGTAACTGATTGTAGCTTGCGCGTGCCTTACCGCCCCGCGGTTTTCTTCGGCCCCGTGTGCCCGGGCTGCTGGCCACAGTCCGCGTGCGCAAAGACGGGCCCGGCTCGCACATGGTGAGGATGGGATCGGGAGCCGGCCCGCACAGGGGCAACACTTTGCAAGAATAATCCTTAAATGTGACAGGATCCCCTAGAGCAGAAGGCAGGAAAGATTCAGCTAGGGGTTTAAGAAAGCTGACACTAGGACCCAGGTGACAACACCACCACTGCCACTTCTCCCTGCTGACTGGGACCAGCACAAGTCCTGCAAAACTCCCAACCACAGTGAGGCCACAGTCCCCCATTGCCAGAAGGCTGCCAACGTTCTACGGGCTGGATCCAGCCCATCCCTGCCCTAAGGAACAAAAAACCATCTATAGCAGAGGGTGTAGCAAAGACAAGGCTTATAACAGTAAACAGTAATCTCTTGTTCTTCCTTCTGTACTACATATACATATATTCATAAAATGTAGAGGAAAATCGCTAAAAAAAATCTCAAACAGTTTATTATGAAAAGATGATTATCTCTCCATAGTTAAAGCTGCAGCCTGTTTCCACTGTAAAGTTATATTTTTTAAAGTTTTATATTCTACTATAAAATTATACTTTAGGCCTCTTATCTTCTGACTCCATAATGCATTTGGCCCCAAATGTGAGGGTTTGGCCTAGACATAGGTAGCTGGGCCTGTGGTAGGGTATTAGGAATGACTTGGGGGTGAGCAGGGCAAGGGCACATATTACCAAAGCATCTGGTTGGGGTCTAGGTCAGTAGAGCAGAGACAGTGGGACCAAGTTCCAGGGGAGCTGAGAGGGGAGATCCAAATGACATAATTCGAGCCCTAAACCAAAGTCAGGATTCAAGATCAGAGAACCAGTGGCAAGTTCCAAGGAAGATCCGAGATCAGGGTTAAGGAAGCCAGGCCAAATCAGGATGGCAAGGAAACCAGGGAGAGCTTGCCCAGCGCTGAGGTTCAGGGGAGATGCAAAATCAGGGTCAGGGAAAGCCAAAACCAAGCCAGGAGCCAGAAGAACCAGAGAGCAGTGGACACATTAGACTGAGGCTATATGAAAGCATGCCTGTAGTCTGAGGCTGGAAGTGTGCTTATAAGGGGTAGGTGGCACTTTCAGCAGCCAATCCAATTGCAGAGAACTGGGGCAGTCGCATTACTTAGGGATCAGGGGCAGGTGGGACAATTCAGGTGCTAGGCATGCCTGATCGGAAGTCCTGACACCAAAGTTGCTAACTGTGAAGGAAAAGACAAATATTTCTGCAAAAACCAAATACAGTCAAACAGATTATATATATTTAAAATTTAAAATGTTCCTATTTTGAAAGCTTAACTTCAGCTGATGTGTCTTTTTCTCCCCTTAGCTCAAAAGCAGTTTGTTGCTATCTGCCTTTGTATATTCCCTATGTTAAAATCTGGGCTCTGCTGTTACTGAAACAAAATAAGCTGTAGTTAAACAAAGTTGTATTCTGTCAGTGCAGATAGTTTGGAGCTCAGTCTTGTTCCCATTTATGACAACAGGAATTTTACCATCACTTATGATACAGTTGAGCACTGGGCATTGGTCTAAATCTCTGTTTAGAAAAAAAAACCATACTTACTCAGTTCTAAGATGTGGTGTCCGCGTCCCCCACCCCATTTAACAGGGGAGGCAGGGAAATCTGTGTCCCGACTAACCCTCACAGTGAGGTGTGCCTCAGTGTCCTAGGGCTAGAATGGGGTCAGAGCCTGCCAGCACAGAGCAAAAGTTAAGGCGGGGCAGAGGAAGCAAGGAGCAGAGGCTGGAGAGAAGGGAGGCAGGCAGAGAAGCAACCAGAAGCAGGGGGCCCCACCTGCCTCCCCACTTCTTGCCCCCCTGCAGTGATAGAGGAATGAATTAAAGATGACCCTCCACTAATCAGATTCTATACATGGAATATTATAACAAATATATACATTTCCCATGTAAAGTATCTAATTAGTGGGAGCCATCTTAAAGTCAGGGCTGTCTTAGATTCAAATAAATACAGTAAACATCTTTCAACTAATTAAGTTGCCAACAACTAATAAGATATTATCTTTTAGATTATTTGGTAGGGCCCTTTGTTTTTGGACCTTGTAAAATAAGGCTCTTGTCAAAGTCCTTTAGTGCAGAGAGGCTGCATCTGGCTTCTATTATAACTCTAATATGGATACATTCCTTTGCCTTTATGTTCCTAAACTTTGTAAATTATATGATGTTACTTGGAATATAGTTTAAAAACAATTTTCATTGATTGTTGTTGTTTTTAAAATATAGTACTTTGAGGATTATAATACAAAGTATGTTTATAAAAAAATCAATCCGCACTTATACAAAATAATCACTAACTAAAGTTTTCCTACTTTCCATCTAGGAAAACACACAGTCACAGATCATAAAGATGTTAGGAAGATATTAAGTTCATCTTCAGAGGAACTCACTTTAAATGGAACAGAGAAGGAAATAATTCATACATGAATGACAAGGTACCCTTGAACAAACCAAATGAAACAACTTCAAACTGTTATTTTTTTTTTTTAAATAAAAGAAGCATTTTAAAAGATGCCTTTTTTACAAACTATAACCCAAAATTCTTTATGACAAAATATAAGATGGAAAAGGTAGATGAAATCAAAACCTTCAGTGACCGTAAAAATCATTTGTGGCTATGACATAAAATAGTAATAAATAAAACAGTTCTGCAGAGACACTACTTATATATTTTAATAACTTTACTATAGGGGAATATGAATAATCTTCATGTTATTATTTAATAAATATGTCACTATCAAAAGTAATAAAGCTCACTGCCCCCCCTGCTGCTACTTTCTTGGGAGAGCTACTTCTTGAGAAGTAGCTGCTTTGACTTCTTGGTTGTGGCTTCTTCAAAGTTCTCCTGCCTCCTGGTGTCCCACACAAAGTACTCCTACAACTTTCTTGTCATCTTGAAGCAGGGGGACTTTGAGGTGGCCAGAGCCAAACACGGGGGGTAGATGTAAACTATAAGTGTATAGATACCAAACATAGCTTTTAAGTAGTTAGTTCATGTATCAGTAGAAAGCTAGCTATTGCAATGTAGACCTCAGCATAGGGTAATTTACCCAACTGAGAAGCAAAATAAATTAGCTCACACAGCTCTGTGCTGCCATATCTAGGCTGCTTTTTAGCTCAGGTACCCCTACACTACACTGCAGTTATAGTCCACGTTAGATATTTCGTAAGGAAACGTCTCCACAAAATAGTGCCCTATTGCCCTGCTTCTGCTTTTTGTCACCAACTCAGTTTGGAGTGGTAGCGGTAGTAATCCACATATGAGCTATCTGATGGGGGTTCCACTATTTTCTGAGTAGGGCTTCCCTCCCTCCATTACTCTAGTCATTACTCTATCCTCAGGCAGCCAGAGCTCTGTCCCAAAGATGGAATGACTACCCTCACTCAGTTTAGAAAAGAGCTTTGTGTATGAGTTCCTGATGATGACACCATCCCAAATTGGCTATGATGGGAGGAAAGCAGTGAAGAGCCCCCACACAAAGGCATGATGCCACAATCTCCACACCACTGACTTTTAAAAACCATATTTAAGTACAGCCCTGTATACAGTTCTCATGCCATATTTAAATTTTGCCAGTTAGGTAATGTTCAGCAAGGGTGGAAAGTTGCCATAGCCATCCAGGAAATATATGATAAACAAGGGTTTTTTTGGTGTTATCAACCAAATGTGTAATTGGGAGAGATGTTAAACAAACTTTCAGACACAACATTCCCTTTGCCACTTTTTGCCTATGTAACCTCCAATGCCTTTCTCCCAAGCGTCGCGCGTTTGGGTTCTTTACAAACCTCACCGTGGCTTCTTGGGCTGCACAGCCAGGCTATTGGGAGTGGCCTCAGGTCAGATCCCCAGGGGTCTCACCTGCCATGTCTTTGATGATAAGTAGTTTCCAGTCAGGAGGACGATGTCTGGTCCTGCCCCACCCCGGTACTTTCCCTTGGCTGTCCTCGCAAATGCCTCATCTCGAGGCTCCACCTCCCCTACACCCTGCCTAATGCCAACCATGGTGTTGCCTGTCGGGGCTGATGCTCAGGCCCTCCCTGGCACTCAGTTCGTTAGGGGCTGCAGTCAACGGTCACTGCTGGAGCTAATACCGAGCACTCTCTGAGGCCCCTCTTTGCTCTTCGGCTTACGCGAAGCCGGGCTTTACCCAGGCTCCAGCCTCCCTTGACACGTCGTTGGCCCCCTGAGTTCGGTACCTGCCACCTGTCATTCGGGTCAGGGTCCTGTTCTTGTTGTGTTCACCGGCGTCCCAGTCACTGCAGCTGCCAGCTTTGGTCCACACCAGGTCCATCAGTGACTCTTTGGGCCCTCGCTAGCCCAGCGTTCCCTTTGTGCTCCCTTTCTGAGGGAGCCACCAAGCCTCCTTCTCTGGATTGTCCGGCTGCTCTGGCCCCTCTGGGCCAGCCGGGGACACTGTTTCCGGTCCCCCTGGCTTCCTTCTGGCTGGGTCTTTTCTGCCGGTGTTGGCTGCCTGCCCAGCCAATCGCCCTTGGCACGCTTTTATAAAGTGCACCCAGGTGGACTTGGGAGCCATTCCCAGCTCTGCCACAGGTTTTTCCTTTGATCTTCAACCGCGGTGGCTCCAGCCGCTGTGGTTTTACTTTCGCTGCAATCAGCTGTTGGCGTGGTGTCCCACTGCCTCTCCCCCAACTCTGGTAATTTTTTCTCACAGCCTAAAGTCTTGTCTAGCTATATAATCTGTCACTAAAAACCCCCCAGTTAGGTACAGTGCAATCCCTCTAGACATTCTTACAGCATCATAACACATTCCTCTTTCTTCAAAGGAAACAGTTTGTCAGTAAAGCACATTAAAACTGACATGGGGTTGTAGTGTAATTAATGTACAGTAGTTACAACTTCTGTGTAAACAAGGCCTAAAATGAACAAAAGACACACACTTCTGAGAGCTGTCATTTCAGACTGCGATAATATTACATAAATACATAAATAGTATGCAAATTACAGATATTCTGTGATATACTTTTTCTTTTCCCCCACAAAAAAGATTTACTTAAGAAAAATGAAGAAGCTATATGGAAATATTCTAATAGATACAGAAATGAAGATGACTTTTTCCTTGATCATTCAATTAAATTATCATTATATGAGGCCTGTTTCTTCTGTAAGTACTGAATTAAAGGATATTTTTCTGCCCTACATATTGACTGTGTGTGTGCAAAATTTGGCCTAGTATTTCATTCATCATTTTTCTTATTAATGTTCATAATTATCTCCTTATCTGAAATTCTATCACTTTTTGTTTCTAAACAGTGGTAGAACTGGAGAGCATTTTAAATGGTGCACTGAAAGGTTAAATAGCATGACTCAGTTGGCAACATTCAGTCTCTTGCTCTAAATTGGCAGTAGTTTCATTTTTGCTAGGAAAACTTAAATATGTATTTCTCTCTGTAACAAAAACAATTTATAACAATTAGCCTCACCCTAGTATGAGACAGAGACATTCACGTACACTACATAATATTTCACAGACATGGGGGGAGAGGGAAGTTGGTATAGTCAACAAATAAAATGAGGGTGTCCGTGATTCTAACTGCTTCGTTTTATTTAACTGTGGATTTGGTTTTGCGTTTTACAAACAGATAGAGAAAATATTTACTATTGTTGTTCCAAGTGCAATAGAGGCATCAGCAGAATATCAATAATTAATGGGCCTGAGTAGGTCATGAAAGAACTGAATTCCTATTTGCCCCTTCAATTAAAACTAGTTATATTTATGTCAGGAAATACAAAATGGAAAAAAATATTTTTCACAATATCTAATTAATCTGTGGAATTTGCTGCCCTTGATAAATTCAAAACTTGCAGCTTAATTGGGTTGAAAAGGCTGAATTGGATTGAAAGATTTAGGCTTTATTTATACGATAACATTGTAGCCAGAGAAGTTTTGGTTCCAGCTTGTAAATAGTTAAAAGAAGATGTAATGGTTACACGTTACAACATGTGCAGTAGACACTACTCATAGAAGACTGTGGAAAGAGTTGAACTTTTGGCGTGCTGTCCCAGTCACCGGCGGAGCATGCTCAGTCAAGGTAGAATGTGTGGTGGCAGTGTGTCACGTATGTTCTGAGGTAAAGATGAGCGATTGATGTGATTGACAGGGGAATGTATCGAGTATGAGTGAGTGAAGATGATTGGTAAATGTTTAATGGACAGTGACTGACCAACCCTTTACCCAGCCTGACTGGATGCAAGGAAGTGGTGTGATTTGGGGGATTAAAAACCTGTCTTCTGAGGCATGTGCGTGTAAGTAGGCACAAGTGAGAGTGTGTGGGAGTGAGTTATTTGATGATCCCTGTCTGTGCTGCTTGGGGTTTGTGGCTTGTTGTACTTGACTGTGTCTGGAATTGTGTGACGCGAATAGCATTCAAGCTCCCCGTGGAGTGTTGAGCAGCAGCACTACTGCAAACACCCCGTCCAGTGGTGACCTCCTATCCAGCTGCATATTCTGCTCAGTTTGACTGATTCTGACCTTGAATTGACAGCATTTGACTTGACTTGACTTGTTCTTCTGGATTTGGATTGCTGTTGGTTACTGTTCTCTCTACGCCCTGTTCTTGTGTTACATTTGGTAAAGTATCACCTTGTTCTGTATCACTGTGTGTGTTCCATGCTGTTTCCTCCGTACCTTATTACTGTTATCACTGTTTTATTCTTCTTTCTTTTTATTCCCTGGTGTTTAATAAATCCTTTCCTAGTTTGCACCCTCAACGTTGTCTGTATGTGTATCATATACACTGACAAAACTCAGGTTAGGCATCTAGCACGCCATACTAAGGGGACGCCCTCACTGCTGGTCAGCCTGATTTGACCCTCTTGCTTCACCCTACTGAGACAAATTCAACTTAATTCAAGTTTCCCAGATTTGGCCCCTGCAACAATATGACTATCCAGTTACCATAGATAAGATTTCCTGCTATATGGGATAAAGCTATATGTTTCTAGGCTTTATACTTATTGTTACAACAAGCACTGACCATCTATGATTTGGAAGATACTTTCCTCATGTGTAGATTATTACATAAAACCAATATGTTGGTTTCTTGCCTTTAAAACATCTGGCTACCATCTGAAAGAGGACACAAGACTAGAGGAACCATTGATCTGTTTTCACACTGTGTGGCAGCGCACCTTTGGGTGCTTGCCACTTTAAGGGCAGAGGCAGGCAGCTAGCAGGTGCCTGATGGCAGCAGTCATTTTGAGAACCAGGTATATAAAGGCTGCAGTTTGCTGCTGCCAGCCCAGGCAGAAACATAGCCTGGCTGAGCTGTAGCAGGAACATCTACAAGGTAAAAGCAGAAGGCTCTTGGTCTTGGACATGACTTGAAACTGCACCCTGATGGGGATGGGTGGCCTGGTGGGGCTTCTAGTGGCATGGGAGCCCCCAAGAAATGCCAGGCCAGTTACCACCCTGGTGAAAGGCAGGTAGGGGCAGCTTAACCCCAGCCCCCACCATCTGGTGAATAATCATGAGAGCTGTGGGAGTAGTGGGGCCAGGTAAGCTCATGTGTAGGCACCTGACCCCAGCAGGGATGTGAGATCCTGTTGACCCCAGAGGGGATAGTGTGGAGAGTGTAGTGTGAGGCCCTGCACAGAGTAGGGCTGAATGGGGAGTAGGCCTGAAGGACAGTCCCAGGGGTGCGCTGACTAGGGCCGAACTAGGGCCGTACTGGAGTGAACCTGAAGGCCAGCGCAAGGACCAGCCCTGTGGGAAGCTAGTTGCAAGTATGAAGAGGAGGCCTCAGGGTGGGTTGTGGTGTAGAGTTACCCAGTGAAGGGCTTGGGGCAGAATCAGCCCAGGGTTTGGCACAAAGCTGGGCCATGTACAGTAGGGGAACTCGTGGGAACCAAAGGACTGCATGGTGAGGCCAACATGCAAGTAGTGAAGCCTGATGGCCCAAGAGGGGCTGCTCAAGAGGAGCAAGGGCAGTGGAGTGTGGCCCCGTAACAGGCAGTATACCAGAGGCCTCCTGTGAGTGGGGAGACGGAGTAATTGTGAGGATGAATGGAGCCTAACTTTGAACTGGGCTTGCTCCAGCCTCAGACCAGGGAGTAATCCTAATCTGGAAGCCATCTGCGAGGCATGGGCTGCAGTGTAGGAGAGGTTCAGAGCTGCAGATAGAGCCCCCTGGCATCAGGGCTGGGAATAGGCAGCCTCCCAAATTATACCACCAGTTCATGGGGACAGCAAAGTCATGGCAGGCGAGACTAGACAGACTGCCCCATAGTGGCTGGTGGATGGGTTGGCATGCGACCCGTCCCCAAGCATGCCCCGTCACACACTGGTACAAAGTTGTTTCATTTTCCTTAGAGAATTTTATTCAACACCCATTTCCAGACTGCATAGCTGGTTTTGTCTCCAAGATGCTGATATTCAGTAAGGCCCAAATCCTGGAGCTGTTGAATAGCTACACCTGTGCCTGCACATAGCCCCACTTTGCAATAGTCCATGCAGTATTTTCTGCAGGACCAAGAGTCTTACTGGATACAGTCACTAGGATTCTGAACAGGAATCTATCATATCTTCATTCCATTTCAGTAAATACATACACTTCCCTTAACTCCCTGGCAACATGATTTGAGTCTGACAAAATATATCCGTTTTTTAACATCAGATCAGAAACTTTGCAGGTCAGTCCTAGAAGATATGAAAATAGGGCTTCAAACCGCTGCATTTTCTCCAACATTTTGCTTAGAATAGCAGTGTTAAAGAAGAGTGTCACAGGGCCATCTGTGGGCTGGATCAGAGCTCACACCATGATCAGGATTACATACCTGAATCAAGAGCTGCACAGCCTCAGATGGCCCCTGTGCACTGGGATTGGTCTCCGCACTGCAGCTGCCTGGTCCTGCACACCGGGATTGGACCCTCTTCTGCTCTACATACCTGATTTAGCATGTAGGGTCATGGCCTGCAGGGCTCTCTATGAACCCACAGGCAGCCAAATGGCACTGCACTGGGGGTTGGATCAGGTCCAGGGGCAGGGGTTGAGCACCCTTGGCTTAGAACGTTGCCTCTACATTGTTTTGCAAGCTTATGTCTAAGATGAATCACATTGTACATTTTCTCTTGTTTTCTTTTCAGTGAGGAGAACCTATGCTGTGTATGGTGGGTAACATTATCTTTTAATCCTCTGGGAGATTTGTTAGTTCATTTCTAGTTTCATATTATCAATATCACTTTGTAATTTTCTGGGGAAATGTGCATTGCTATTTGTTAGAACCAAGTAGCTTGTAATATTCATAGTTCTCTGTTGAGAATAAATCTAGTTTAAAACCTTCTTCAGTGTCATGATTGTATAAAACAATATCTTTTCTGTAAAAAGATTCAGAAATCTTGGGGAAGATGCTCAGTTGATAAAAACTGTCATAGCTCCATTCATTCCCATTACAACAGTGTATGCCAGCTGAGGGCTTTCTTGCTCACCTTTCTGTCTTGCAGCTGCATGAAATATTTAGGTCATGTTAGTCAAATAGATGTTTTAGCCCTGTTTATGTTGTCTTCTCCCTTTTAACCTAATGTAATCCATTTAGAAATACTTCTTGTAAATACAGGTCATTTTTATTATCCTATTTTTTCATTTTATTAGAAACCCTTTGAAATGCAATTCTTTTTGTTGATGTTGAAAACAATAAATGATACTTTTATAATAATATTATGTATCCCCTTTTCCTATAAAACCATGTAATCTCTGAACCATTCAGCATTAAATCCAACTGATAGTGAACCATAAAACAACCACAAATTTGGCATGGCTTCTCTGCATTTTTCTTTAAAAGCTAAAATTATTTATATTTAACTTTAGATCTGTGCTCATTTCATAGGAAATTTTAAGACAATCAGTTTTTAAAGGTTTTATAAGTGAAAGAGCACATGCAGATACACACATTGATCTTCAGCTAGGATTGAACTAAAGACTTTCCATACTGAAAGCAAAAGCTCTTATCTGCTTAAACTAATAGTTGTTAAGACTGATAGTTGGAATTACTTGGCTCCCCTTGACAGGTGGGTGAAAGCATTTTTACTACAATGTTTGCTCTCTTCAGAGAATGGTTAGGTTTTAGAATATCTTTCCTGAGACTGAGAGACTGATATTGAGTTGGCTATTGTGCACATTACCACATTTCTCATTATTAAATATTATATATTATACCAAAAACTAATAGAGATCTTTTTCTCTTTGTTTTGGGAACTGAAGGCACAGTTCTGTACCCACAGTTATTGTCAAGCTCCAAATGTTGTGGTATGCTATACAGGGACAACTGTGAAGTCCTTCATGGCCATATTTTTTTTTATAATATATGAGATTGCTAACATATCCTGGGATACTGTATCTGCTTGGTAAAAATCACTGACTTACTATCTATTCTGAAAAGTAGTTCTTACAAATTCAGTTTTCAGTGTTGGTATATAGGCACCTTAAATTGAATATGGTAACATTGGTGACTAGGAGTGTTAGTCTGCCTGTACACATGCTCGTTCTCATTTAAATTAAAAGGTGTTGGAGCAGACAGGATTAATCGAGTCTGCTCCACGTTCTAATTAAAAAACTCTAGCGTCACCTCATCGTCACATCTATTAAGCCTCCATGTGTTTTAAAAGGGCCATGGGGTGCTTCAGCTAAACCTTGTTGAATGAAGTTTAGCTAAAACATTCTGCAGCCATTTTTAAACATGCAGGGGCTTAATAGACATGAAGATGAGTCATTTTAATTAGAGTGGTTCTCCAGGAACTACTCTAATTAAAACACCCTCACCCCTGAGCATGTGTAAAGAAAGCCTTACATTTCTAAAGACCCTGTAATGGGCTTGCAGCAAGACCAAGTTCCAAGGGCAGCTGTGATGCCCCCTGGTGGCCTCAGACCTCCTGCCTTACTCTTGCTTTCCAGGCACCCCACCTTTCTTGCTCTTGCCTACCACACTTTGCTGCTTTTATCTGGTTTGGGGAGTAAGGGAGGCTGCCCAAGGTCCCAGAGCGAGCCTTCATATTCTTCTAGTCTATGGGCTCCTTACAAACCCCACCTACCTCTATTCTGCTGTGGAGAAGGAGATAGGAGAGAGGGGGAGAACCCCAAGAGTGACCCACTCCTGTCACTTACCTTAGATGAAGCAGAGAACATCAGCAGAAATCAGGGCCCTGTGTACCACTTCCGGAGTCACTGCTTCATCTAGATTGGTGGTTAACAAGCCCAGGAAGGTACTTCTGGGTCTGGAGAGGGTCCATCAGGGAGAGTCCAGAGCATCAAGGAAGAAGTGACATTAGGGAGACTCTCCTCCCAGGAGCTACATGAAGCTGGTCACAGAAAAGCGGGGCCAGCTGTGTGTGCCAGCAATTGGAGGGACACTAAGTGAAGTGGATGCCAAGCACCAGAATTCCATGGCAACCTTTGGGAACCCTAAGACTGGCATCTATAAAAGGGTCAGATGTGGCTGGGGTAGGCATAAAGCATGGGGAGCAGTCCCAAGTATGGGAACCAACCCAGAAGTGTTGCCTTCGTCTTAAAGACTGAGTGAGCGCGTGCAAAGAAGACCACCTCAAGGGGTTGGTCTGTCTCATATAAACTTATATGTGAACAGAGCTGGGAGCAGCCCAGATGGGGTTGCCATCCTCCCAAGGACTTTGTTTCAATCTATAGGGCAGTGTCCGAGAGAAGTTCACCTGCCCTCAGGGATGTGGGGATTGACTGCATATAGAATTGACCCAGAGAGGCATTCCAAGGGGTGCAAGAGCAGGAGTTAAGCCCTGGAGAGGTATGCCAGGCATTAGTCTTTTTTTTTCATGGGTGGGGGGGAGGTTTGGAAGTTTGGACTGCTTATTTCTTTTGCCTTTGGCAGGGCTGAATTAGAAGGGCCCTAAGTCAGAGGGCCAACCTTAACCCAGCCTGCCTGGGGAGATGTAGGGCTGTCAGTGGGGACCAGTGTAAATAACAGAAGTCATTGTTGGTGTCAGCCCAGAGCCATGGGAGAAGCAAGGAAAAATGATGAACTTTGCATCCTCCCTCCTACCAGTTCTAGAATATCATCCAATAACAAGGAAATGGTTATGGTGGAGTACAGGGGAGGTGGAGCCCCACAAAGAGATCAGGGTGGCAGACTTAGAGTGTTACTCAAAGGGGAACTGGTTCCCAATGTAAAATCAAGTCATGGCAGGAAAGAAGAAAACCTACCAGAACAAATGAGTGACACTTCCTAGGTCCCCACCCTATCATCGCTTCATAGAAGGCCACCTGTCCAGAAGGGATATAGGCCATATAACACCTACCGGCGACATCTGCCCTCAGAAACTAATCCTGGCCCCTCCGGCCCATCTGCACCTTTCAGGACACTAATCACCTTAATAGCTATTCACAGCCTCTAACCTCTTTTACAGCCATACCCATGCCTTGCAGGTATTACTGGTTATCACTCATGTTGGGCACTTTGCCCCAAGACAGTTCAGGCCTTTACACACTTATAGGGGCCTTGGCCTTCTTGGCCTCTGCCCCAGTTTTCTAGCTGGACCTTTACACCTAGGCTCATTACCCTGGACCTGACTTCTAGGCTCCAGTCACAGTCTTGCCCTCTTGGGTTCTGGTTTTTCCCCTTTCAGGCTTCTTGCCTGTCTTGGTCTACAGGCTCCTGGCTATCATTTCACCCTACTGGGCACTCACCCCCTGCTTGGGCTTTGGGCCCTGAATCCTGGTTCTCACCCCTCTTGAACTTGTTCTCCAGTTCTCTCAGCTTCAGGCTTGCTATTGCCTGCTTGCATCCTTATCCCACCCCTGGCAGGGCTCCCGACCTCATGTGCCCCATCAGCACTAAACTGCAATGCACCCATGAGGCCATAGGTGCTGAGTACATGCCCCACCCCCTCTGAGGGCCCTGACCCCCCTCAGGAAGAGTGTAGGGTCCCTAATTGAGTGGGACAGTCCCAAAATGGGAACATCAAGTCCTAGTCCCAGGCTGCATGACTCCAGCACAGCATTTGTCCTGGATTCCCAATATTGTGCAGGGATCTGGGTTTTCTGTTCACCATGGAAAAGACACAGGAAATGGCATGTTTCCCCTTGCAGGCTGACAGAGTTCCAGCCTTCAAGGGGCTGTAGGGAATGGCAGGCAGGAGAAACCACATGGCCTGAAATATAGCTGCAGGCAGCACTGAAAAGCAGTTCCCCCAGCTGCCTGCAGGTAAGTCTAGAGGGAGGGGCAGATTGAGGCCCCCATGGTGAGGGAGGGAGTGGGGCAGGGGCTGAGCTGGGGACATTGAACAGCCAGGGCGGTGCATGGGGCCTGAGGTGGGTAGTGGGACAGAGCTATGGGCAGTTCATCCAGGGGCTGGCTCCCTGGTGCTGTACTCACTCCCAGGGAGGGGGACATGGGGGGCACATGCCCCCCAGATTTGTGTGTGGGGCAGGGGCATATGTGGGCTGCCCGATGCAGACTCAGTGGTTCCTGCACTGCCCTCTGACTCAGGAACCCCACACCAGCTGCACCACCATGGCAAGGTGCCCCCTGCTTGCCCAGCTGCACCAGAGGTGGCAGTATGATGTTGTACCCTCTGCTGCTGCCAGGCATGCAGGAGGTGCCTTGCCATGGCAGCACAGCCAGCACAGGGCTCCAGGAGCAGGGCAGGGAGCCCCGAGCCTGCCATGGGCAGTCCACATCCACCCCTGCTCCCCCATGGGCTCTACTTGGCTCTACCTCTGAATGCATAGTGGCCTTTACCTATTTTATAAGCCTCCCACCCCTGCTTGTAGCCTGTTTAGTAGTTGGGATCTCCCAGGCAGTCTCCCCAGCATCATGAAGGAGCTGTTTCCCTGGCAGCCTGCCAAGACAGAGTGCCTCCTGGGCTCAAGCCCTGAGCTTCTATGCTGCTTAAATCCAGACCCTCTGGGTCACGTGACTTCCCCCCCACAGCTGCCACAGATGTTCTCTTTTAGGCTGTTTTAGGCTTTGACCTCTACAGAAGCTTACATTGCTGGGCTAGGAGCTATAGACCTACTTCCCGGTACTACTGCAGAGCAACTAGCTCTGCAGTACAGTAAGCACTCTGCTGTCCCAAGCAGTCTCTGCCCTATTGTACTCTGCTCTGCAGTAATCATTCTCAGACTAAAGTATCCAGGCAGCTTGTTCTTCTGCTGCTCTTAACAAGCAGACTATCCCACCTGGAGCTCTCCCTACTGCTGGGGTTTCCTTAAAGTAACAGGAAGCCTCTGGTTCCCTGTTACAGGGCTTAACAGTCGGAGTTCTTGACATCTTTGACTCAAACAGAGTAAACCTGTCTTGATCCCTTCTGATATGTTCAAATATTTAAAAAATATTTTACACTAAGACAAGAAATATGTCAATAACTTTAATTTGGGGGATGATGACATACTTTGTCAAGGAAGGGAATGTAGGCCTAATGAGATTACATACTTCTGTTTTAGGGAAGGGAACATACCTAGAGGTCTAATGAATTATAATATCTTTTTCAGATTTATCTGAAAATAGTTTTTGTTTCCAGAAAAAAATAAGACATCTTGAAATACACAATGCCCTAAATTTAAGAAGCACAATCTTTTGGCTAGGAATTGCCCTGTGCCCTTCCTGTCCTTGCCTTCCAACCTGAGGAAATAAAAGGCAAGACAGAGCCAATAATCCCTAAGACTGAGAGAACTGTTTAAGCATATTAGTCTAAAGTCAGGCAGAAGTCAGGGTAGAGTTGCAGCTTATGGATTAAATGAATCAGAGAATAGCTCATATCTGTTTGCTCATGAAAGCTTATGCATCTCCGATTCAGTTACTCTATAAGGGGCAACCCTCATTTGGGTACCCAAGGTCTTATTGACATAAGAGGGCATTCAGAGATGATGTGGCCAGTTGGTCATCTGAGCTTGAGTGCCACAGTGCATCATTGGAGAGGCCCCAAGAGTGCATGCTTTCCTTAAACTGTCCAACACCCATTCTGGGATGGTTAAGAGCAGTCCAGGCCCTGCCAGGCAGCTGCCAGCCTGAGGGGTGGAAGCTGGTGTTGGGGATTAAGTTCTTTAGCCACAGTTCTTGTGTAGTTTATTGCCTGCTCCACTGATAGGAAGTCCATGCTGTAGGTGACATGCATCTGCAGATTTGATGAGCTTATTGGCCTGAGTAGAGAACAGGTTCCAAGACTTCAGGCAGTAGTTGGTTTTCTGGCTTGCAGCTACTTGGCTGAAGTGCAAAGAATAGCCCAGGTCTTGGGCTTTGAGGCCTAAAGCCCGACTATCAGTTTGCTTGCTCTAGGAGGACTCCTTCTCCCTTGGCTGCCAGCAGAGAACTCACTCCTAGTCCCCGTCCTGGCGTTGATATGGGCCCAGGGCCCTGCCCCTTCCGGCCAGCTGACCAGGTGCAGGTGCAGGCTAATTTCCTGATTAGCTAGCTGCCATGGTAACCTGCACCTGGGCTCCTATCTGGCTCTTTGGGCTCTCCCCAGGCAGTTTCTGCTCTTTTAGGAGCAGACACCTAAGTGCCCTGTGACAAATATGAACACCGATCAACACTTTAATCACACACATTAACCGTGATTAATTGACAGCTCTACTTAATTTTCATTTTAAAAGTTTCAGTTGACTTTTTTCCGACAAAAAGTATTTGACTCTTTCTTTCGCTCAGCAGTATACTAGACATCATTGGCCCCAGTGGAGATGGTACCAGTGATATCAATACTGATATAGCCAATGCCATTACCAAACATCATGGTGACTTAACACAGAATTAGCATCCAAACATGCCTAAGTTTGATCCTTAGCAGGTACCATAAATTGGCAACCAGACTCTCTCAGGGTGCCACGGAAAAACATTTCAGGGCTTAACCTTTTAAGGATGTAGAGCGCAACAGCCTGTGTTGTGCCTATATTCTCTAAAAGATTGCTGTTCTCTCCTACAGCTTCAGCAATTAGTGAAAAGAAAGCATATCATCAATCACAGCTTAGGAAAGCTTCTTAGAGAAAAGGTCCCAGGAGTTGGCAGTTAAGCCAGCACTTATCAAAACAATTTTAGGCATAGGCTTCTCAGATTCAGGACAGTCTAGGTTTATCCAGATTGGAAGCAGCCCTCATTGAGCTATTCATCATACAAAGCTTCAGGCAAACCTTCTTCACTTTCTGGGCTCATTTGGAAAGCCAATGTCAAGTGGAGAACTTTTCAAAAACATGCATCTGCTTGAGACAAAGCAAGCATACCATGCAATTGTCATTAAGGGGCATAATTGCTTCACAAAAGGAGTTATATGTAAAACTTGAAACCCTGGGCTTAGCCATATGGGCTAAAATCCAGCACCAGGTGCCAATACTGTTTTTTTTTAATTAACAAGCTAATCCTAACACTGTATCTACAATATACAAACTAAACATTAAGATTATATATTATTAGATAAATTCCATTGCAAAATGCACAAGAGAAAATTAACACTGCTAGCAAGGGACTGAGGGATGGTTATCCCTGCTCCATACCCCTTCTGCATCTTTTATGCCTTCAGGTATAGGGCACAAAGGCTAAAGGTAAGACCCTCCCAACAGATGCTGCCAGCCAAAAGAGACAAGTCAATCAAGGGCTCATGTACACCACAGGTGGATCTGACATAGACTAGTACTTCAATAGACTTCAAACAGCTGCATTTGGTAGTCCATGCTAATACATTATTTGCTTCCATCCACCTCTGAACTGTTATTTCCAACACTACATAAGCCTTTAACTGGGAGATTCATGTAATCCTTCTTAATTTCTGTTAAATAATGACTCAAGAAACTGCACTCGATATTTCATGGCTGCAAAACATATTGTGAACTAAACACACACAGACTTTTATCTTCTAAATGTGTGTCAAGGACCTGATTAAACTATGAACTCCAGGAAACAGCTAATTATAGCTTTGCGTGTATAAAAACATTATTACTAAATAACACTGAGACACTCCCACCCTTTCCCCCGCCCAACATGCCTATTTACTATCTCATTTACAGCTCAGGCCCCCTGAGCATATCTTGGTTCATATCCAGTTCTCAGGGAACATTACAGGTGGTGACCAGGGAAGTGATTCATTGGTCTGTTTCTCCTGGGAAGGCAGATGAGCTCTATCAGTAGCTCTAGCCATACACATTCTGGCTCACATTTTCACCCTTACTTTTATTCTTTGTTTCCTAATTTGCCCTTCTTCCTCCTTTTCACTCTTAAGGTTTTCCTTCACCTTGTGGCATTTTGCTATCCCAGAGCACCTCTCTGCTGGCACATTTCATAGACATCAGGGCTGGAACGGACCTCGGAAGATCATCGAGTCCAGCCCCCCGCCCAAAGGGCAGGAAGTCAGCTGGGGTCATAGGATCCCAGCAAGATAAGCATCCAGTTTCATCTTGAAGGTGTTCAATGAAGGCGCTTGAACCACCTCCGGTGGCAGGCTGTTCCAGACCTTGGGGGCTCGGACAGTAAAGAAATTCTTCCTTATGTCCAGCCTGAAACGATCTTGAAGTAGTTTGTGACCATTCGACCTCGTCATCCCTTGGGGCGCTCTGGTGAACAAACGTTCCCCCAGATACTGGTGGTCACCCCTGATAAACTTGTAGGTGGCCATCAGATCACCCCTGAGCCTGCGCTTTTCCAGACTAAAGAGCCCCAGGGCTCTCAGCCTGTCATCGTAGGGTCTGCTTCCCTGACCTCTGATCATGCGTGTGGCTCTTCTCTGGACTCTGTCAAGCTTCTCCACATCCTTTTTGAATTGTGGAGCCCAAAACTGGACGCAGTACTCCAGCTGTGGCCTCACTAAGGCCGAGTACAGGGGTAGAATGACATCCCGGGATTTGCT
>NW_005841900.1:450308-451122 GCF_000455745.1 Alligator sinensis | reverse complement strand
CCGCCCCGCTCCCCCCCGCCCGCCCCCTCCCACTCACTAAGGGGTTAGCCCCCTCTCTCCACGGGCCCCGCTTACCTCCGGCTGTGCTGGGGGTCGGCGGGGGGCTCCGCGGCTGCTGGAGTGTTTCTGGGGGGCTTCGAGGGAGCGGGGGCGCAGCGAGCTATCACCTGCGCGTCTCTCGCCGCTTCCGAGCCTAACTGGGCTTTTTTCCCGGTCGGCGGGCCCTTTTAAACTGCGCGCATGCGCAGTGGGCCTGCCGTCGAGGAAGCTGCTCTTAGGGCACAGCTTGGCACTGGAAGAAAACCACCTTCTATTCCTTCCAGGGTCTCCCAATAAATTACTCAAAGGCCTGAGTATTTAAAGAAATATTCCCCATGGTGTTTAAATTATTCTCTACAAAACACAGTCTCTCTTGGCCCTTCCAGTCTATCCCTTCCACCTTCAGGTTTCTAGCTTAGCCCTTTTCCTAGGCTTCCAAATGCCTATGAGCAAGTGAGCTCTGCCAGTCTCATTTCATCCCCACCTGCCCTTCCTCCCATGTCTTTCTGGCAGATCTCCTGCCCTTATCCTTGGACTCTCCCCTTCTTCAACAGCAGTGGTGACATGTAGGGGGTGAACAGGGGTGCATGTGCACCCCCTGAGAGCATCAGTGCACCCCTTGACCGTCCGTGCTCGCTGCTTAGGTGATGGGCGGGGGGTGGTGGCAGATGGGAACACTGGTCCCCCACCCTGCAAGCGCTGGCCAATCTCTGCAATCAGCCAGCACTTGCTCCCAGAAGTGGCTGGGGGCACCCCCCCGAAGGGGGGGGGGCGA
>NW_005841900.1:434372-450277 GCF_000455745.1 Alligator sinensis | reverse complement strand
ATTGCAGTGATCGGCTGTGGGATTGCCTGCGGGGAGCCCCCCCCCAGTCTGCAGGATCAGCCACGGGGGACCCCCTCCCAGTTGGTGGGACTGGTTGTATGGGGGGGGGCACATGCCTTCCCCCCCCCCCGACTAAAGTGGCACCAGTCGCCCATATTTGACAGCCCTTTTTCTTCCATCTATGCAGCAATTTAGGCAGGCTTCCACAGCCCACAAATATTCAGGTTTCAGTCCAGCTCCATAGAGTTTTCCTTGTTCCTTGGAGACACATACTTCTTCCTTTTGGTTCAGAGGCTCCACAGACTTCCTTCTTGGAGTTATGTTATGACTCCAGCAGATTTCTCCTGTTATTTTTGTCTATCAGCTGTTGGCTCTTTCTGTCTGTCTATGTGTGTCTTTCTCTCCTTCCTAACATCTGGATGTTCCCATGTACAAGAGGTGAATACTTGATTAACACCTGATCCACATTCCCCAAAGGATGTAGAGAGAATATGTGGAGAGAAGAGTTGAAAAGTTATGTTCATATAAAGATTATAATGAGTGATCGCTAGCCTTTAAGGAATAATAGCTGTCAGTCCTGGGCTGTCCACATGCTTAATCTGTTCTTTGACTCTGTTAAATGCCACTTGCCAGTATTACTAATACGATAAAAGTTGATATCTGCCATGGCTATGCTTGTCCTGGCATGTTTCTGACTTGTATCAATAATATAATCCAGATGATCCAAACTCTGTTGGTATGCTCCTTCTGTTTTATTGCTTATATGTTAATTCCAGGTTTGTTTGTTTAATTTTGCTGAATATTGCGGAGGCCCAAAGTGACTGGCATTATATGTGCATGTAAAATGACATGGTCCTTGTTTTAAGAATTTACAATTAAGTTACATAACACTCGATTGACCTCAGTTGGGTTCTGCATAGATATAAGATCATGACTTGATGATTTTGTCTTACCCCAAGGCTTCAAAACCATACTATGAAGGGAAGAAAGATTTCTTCCCTCTTCTTCCCTCTCCAGTGTACCCAGCTAACAAAGGGCAACATTTAAATCTAATGATTCATTTTCATGTCTTAAAGAGGAGTTAGTAGAGCAGTTAAATAAGCCCCTCATGAACAGTGCTCAGCTGAACTGCTAATAGGCCTGTAGACCCATCCACCACAACTAAGAAATGGAACCGACCTAAAAATGCCTACCTTGGTCAACTCAACAGTAGTCAATATAAATTTAGAATGTTATATGTAGTGCATGGGTTGGCAACCTATGGCCTGCAGAACCATTTGATCCAGCCTGCAGGTGTGGGGCTTCAGCAGCCAGATTGACCCAACTGGGTCAAAGATAGAAAGCTGGGCAGGTGCACAACTAGCAGGCACCAGGACCCAGTCACTACCGCCACTTTTCCCAGTAGCTGCACAGGGAAAGCACCCATTGCTGCTGCTTTTTCTCACTGTGGCACAGGCAGAGTGTCCACAGCTGGCACGCATCCCCACAACAATGGGGGAAAGCAACTGCTGCTGAAGCCCCCCGCCACTGTGGGGAAAAGGGCCAGATGTGGACATTTTCCCCATGCCACAGCAGATAAAAGGAGCAGTGATGGGTATTTTCCCTGTGCAGCTGCTGAAAAAGTGGTGGTAGTGGCAGCTGAGTCTCACCACCTTCCTTCCATGCACTGACCTGCCTCTAACCCAGGCATTGGCAATGCATCAGGACGCATGGGGAGGCATGTGCATTTGGGGTGGTGGTGGCAGTGTGATGTCTGTGCCAACAGTGGGGCATGGGGCTGCAACCTAGCTGGACCCAACGCCCAGCAGCAGCAGGGGTGGCAGGGGTGGTGGCAGCAGTGGCAACAGCACAGAGTTGTGCCCCACCACTATCAGCACTTGCACATCACCTATGAACCCAGGCCTGAAGCCTGAAAAGGTTGCCAACCCATGACCTAGTGGGTCACATCCTGAGGTTTGTCTAAATAAAAACTAAGCAGCACAAAATTTGTTTCATAGAATGTTGTATGCATTGTATTTGTAACATTCTTAAATATGCTACTGATGATAGAGTAGCTTAATAAAAGTGTAACTATATACTTATATGTAATAATGAAATGTCACTGTCATAAATTTCCTCTTCCTTGTTCCTTTAAGGTTTGGGGCTGTGTAGAAGAGGTCAAAGAAGTATAGCACTGGTGAGCAGAGTGTAATCAAAAAGAGTTTGATGCTCTTGCTGTATTTTCTAGCAGTGGGCTTGTACAAAATGTTTGGTGTTTTCATATGATAATCATGCTTTGCATAAAGCACTTTGTAGAACATTCTCATTTTAGCTTCAATCATACAAAAGCAAATATGTTACTGTTCCATAGACAGAGAGAGAGAGAGAGACAAGGAATTATATTTAGTCACTTATAATTTGATACATGACCAATTAAGCAATTTCATAAAATCATTGTACTTACCTAAATAAACTTATCATCCATATAATGCAGTGATTCTCAGCCAGGATGATGTGGCACTCTGAGGTACCTTGAGATCCTTTCAAGGGTGTCTTAGGGTGCCACACATTGTTAGCACTGTGTGCAAACATGATTCACAAGATAAACCTGGAGATTTCAAATAGGAATCTATAGTGTTAAAAGCATTCTGTTCTGTTGTGGTCTTTCTGAGTTTTCTAGAAAATGGCTCTATTATTTTTCTACATACAAAAAACCAGTGAAAACTAAGAACTGGCATTTTCTGAAAAGTGCCCTGAATCTAAAAAAGATTGAGAACCACTGGTAAAATGAATATATCAGCATCCTTTTTTCTTTCCAAAGAGAAAGCTACATCTACCTTACCTGGCAACATTACCATACAAAGCTGTAAAAGTAAAAAAAAAATCTATCAAAGAGATGTCAAGTAAGCTTTTAAAAAATAGATATGAAAATAATTGAGGAAATCAGAGTGAAAAGAGAGGTAGGAGTATAGAAACCAAAATCTGCTCTCTAATCAGATAGGAAAATATTTGTCAGTTATTTTACTCATTTTATTTATACAGTATCTCTGTTCAAGGATCTTGAAAGACTTTACAAATCACAGAGAGGTAGGTACATATAGTTGCGGTACTAGGCTTTCCCTCTTTGTATGAAACCTGTCTGTTAGCAGATGTGGATATAATGAATGGTTTAATAAATCAGAATACATCACTTAAGCCTTTCTCCACCCTGGACTTAAAAAAAAGACGGAAGTAGCTTTGTGGTACTAAAGGCATGATAGATAGCTACAAACTCTGTGAGCCTGATTAACACAAACCTCCCTTTTGTCCAATCACATGCCAAGCCCTTCTTACCTGTGTATTCACTGCTCTTGTGGAGCACTGAATACCCCTGTATTCACAACCCCTCATACACATGGGCATACATGAGACACATACATGAATGACACTGAATACAGGGGTATTCAGTGGCATTCATGTATGCGTCTCATGTATGCCCATGTGTATGAGGGGTTGTCAGTCCAAATGCAGGAGCACGGGCACAACTGGTCAGCATGGCAATGCCACATAAAGGGCAAGGCCTTGTGGGCACAGTGGGTCACTGTGAATTACCACAATCATCAGTCGGGGAGTTCCTGCAAGTTCAGGCCCCTTATTCAGCAAGTGACAGAGATCCTTGTGCCCCAGGTCCCAGGCCATAGCTGTGCTGTGTACAGCAACACGGGTGGCCTGCCCAAGTCCCCAACCCAGCCTGGCACCTGTAGTGATGTGCCACCGGGGGAGGGCCCCTCAGGGCACCAGCAGCACATCCCACTGAGCTCCCCTCCTGCAGCCACCACCAGCAGCTTGGGGAGCCTGGGTCAGCACCTGTCTCAACAGCTGTGCAGTCTCAGCCTGAGCAATGAGTTTTGTCTGGCCATGTCACAGCCCTGGCCACATAGTAAGCCCCACACTGGGTTGGGGGGGGGCCTCCATGCCCCTGCCCTGGCTGGCCTGTAGGAGGAGGAAGAGGGGCAGCAGGGTCTGGAGCTGTGGCAGCAGGTGCTGCCAGAAGCCTGGCCTGTCCTACCCTGGGAATGGAGTGGGGGAGGTAGGCTGCCTATGGTCAGCACCCAGCAGCCCACCTGCCCTGGGGGAGTAAGCAGAGATAGGGCCAAGCTTGGCTGGTGGCCATCTGGGCCTGGGCCTGCCTGGTTGACTTACCATGGTCCCTGGGCACCCATTCACACCTGACCCAATCTGAGGCCAGGCATCTCACAGTCCCTGGTACAAAGCATCTTATCTCAGAAATGTTGAAAGCTCTCACAAAAAGCTTCTTTCTCATGGCTCTGCAGGCCCTGCAGCTGCATGCAGGGGAGAAGCCACAGCTGGCAGCCAGGACATGGGTTCAGGGTCTCTGCTGCATGCAGCCGGGGCCCTAAAGATGCACTGGCTCTGCCAGAGGAGGACCCAGGATTGCAACATCCTCCTGGATCTGCTGGTGATGGCGTCAGAGGACCATATGGCAGACACCTGGGCCTGGCAGGAAAAGGACATTGCCTAGCAGGAGAGGTGGCAGTTGGAGAACATGGCCCAGTTAGAGACCATGTTAGGAGGCACAGAACCAGGTGGACCGGGAGTTCAGGGCACAGCTCCTGGCCCCGAAGCACAAACACATGGAGGCCCTGTGGGAGTGTGCCGCGGTCATGGCCAGGGCAGTGCAGGCCATGGCGGAGGACCACCCAGTGCTGGACACCATCCTGGGTCTGGCGGTTGCCTTTGTGCTGACCACTGCCCTGTCCCTGCCCCTAGCCCCACCTGCCCCCTGGCATCTGCCCACTGCCCAGCAGCAGGCCCCCTCATGGGTCTAGGTGGAGGTCCAGCACTGGCTCCACCAGCCAGGAACCCCTGCTCTGGCCCCCAGCTTGGGTCCCCCTGCCTGGGCCCAGCCCTGCTGCTCCCCCTAACTCAACATGGGTGCAGAGCAGATGCTATCTGCAGTGGGGCCAGGACTGTGCGCCAGCATTGCTGGCCCTCAACACCAGCTGCTGGAGGGTAAACTGCCTGTGCCGTTTGGTGGCTTGGTTGGTGGGGAGACTCTGGTGTTGGGGAGGGAGGGGAAGTCTGAGGAGAATACATTTTTTTTCTGAGAACTGACTGCAATGAATGTGGTGCTAGGGGCAGGTGGTGGGGTGCAGGTCCATGGCTGGCTATCTAGGTGGGCTACAGCAGGGAGTGCAGGAGCATGTGGTTGGCTAGCACCTCTCACACCCAGTACCCTGGCTCCTGGTGGTGGGTATGCAGCTTGCCTGGGGCCTTGGTGTAGGGGGTCCACAATTGTCGCTGCTGCATCTGGTGCTCCTGCTGCTAGGCATCCTCCCTCCACCTGCACAGACCTCATGAAAGAGCTGTCCACTCAGGCCTCATGAAAGAGCTGTCCCCAGGCCTTGCAGATGTTATGCAGTACACAAGCTGTAACAATGTTCTAGGGTATATTGTCCTTGTTGAACTTGAGGTGGGAAGTGAAGGTGTGCCAACATCCCTTGAGGTAGCCAAAGGCACAGTCCACCAGTGTGCAGGTCTGGCCCAGGCATTAGTTGAAGTGGACCTGGCCGGGGTCCAGCTGGCCGGTGTAGAGCCACATGAGCCAGCGAAGGAGCAGGTAGGTGGGGTCCCTGATGAGAAGGGGCAGAACCACCATAGATAGATTCATAGATTCATAGATGTTAGGGTTGGAAGGGACCTCAATAGATCATTGAGTCCAAGACCCCCAGGGTAGGGGAGAGCACCACCTCCCTTGGGAGCCCGTTCCAGACCTTGGCCACTCTAACTGTGAAGAAGTTCTTCCTAATGTCTAGTCTAAATCTGCTCTCTGCTAGCTTGTGGCCATTATTTCTTGTAACCCCCAGAGGCGCCTTGGTGAGTAAAACCTCACCAATTCCCTTCTGTGCCCCCATGATGAACTTATAGGCAGCCACAAGGTTGCCTCTCAACCTTCTCTTGCGGAGGCTGAAGAGGTCCAGGTGCCCTAGTCTCTCCTCATAGGGCTTGGGCTGCAAGCCCTTAACCATACGAGTGACCCTTCTCTGGACCCTCTCCATGTTATCTACATCCCTCTTGAAGTGCGGGGCCCAAAATTGCACGCGGTATTCCAACTGCAGTCTGACCAGCGCCTGATAGAGGGGAAGTATCACCTCCTTGGTTCTGTTCGTCATGCATCTGCTGATGCACGATAAAGTGCCATTAGCTTTTCTGATTACTTCGTTACACTGACGACTCATGTTCATCTTGGAGTCTACTAGGACTCCAAGATCCCTTTCCACTTCCGTGCCACCAAGCAGGTCATTTCCTAGGCAGTAGGTATGCTGGACATTTTTCCTACCTAGGTGCAGCACTTTGCATTTCTCCTTGTTGAATTGCATTCTGTTGTTCTCTGCCCACTTGTCCAACCTGTCCAGGTCTGCTTGTAGCTGTTCCCTGCCCTCTGGTGTGTCCACTTCTCCCCAGTTTTGTGTCATCTGCAAACTTGGACAGAGTACACTTCACTCCCTCCCATGGCACCCAGCTTCTGTCACCTCTGGCATGAAGCACCTGCTCTGCACCAGGGCTGGCAGGGTAGAGTTCTGAAACATGTGGTCATCATGGGCACTGCCCACCCAGTCAGCACTCACATTGGTAAAGGCACTGTGGTGGTCGAAGATGTCCTGAATACAATGGCGTGAAAGCCCCTCAGACTGTACTAGGGGTGGTCAGCATGGGGCAGGCAGGTGAAAGGTATGTGGTTCCTATCCAGGGCCCTGGGATGGTGAGGTGGGGCCGAGCCGGTGGGTGCTGCACATGGGGGAGCTGGTAGGGCCCAGAAGGCTGTGGGCTGGCCGGCAGCAAGTCAGCAGGGCCAGTGTGGTGGCCAGCAGGAGCCCAGGGCACTGGGTGTTGTTGCCAGGGACAGGGGCTGGAGCAGCCATGGCACAGGTAGGCAGAGGCTACAGTACAAGAATGAACACTAGGAAAATCTTCTTCACAGTCAGGGTGTCCAGACTATGGAATAAACTCCCTCCAGAGGTGGTGCAATCACCTACCCTAGAAATCTTCAAGAGGAGATTGGACGGTCACCTCGCTGGGGTCACCTGACCCCCGTTGTCTTTCCTGCCTAGTGCAGTGGGGCTGGACCCGATGATCTTATGAAGTCCCTTCCAGCCCCTTACAATCTATGAACATGCTGCCCCCATGCTATGCATGCTGCTCCTGGCCAGAAACATAGCTGGCCAGGGAGCAGGGGTTGGGGCTGCCTTTTAAAGATGGCCCCCTGCTGCAGGCAGCTATGGCCAGAGCATCCAGCTTCTTCTGGTGGTAGCAGGGGCCCATTACAGGGCCCCAGGAAGCAGGAGCAGTTTGCTGCTGTGTAAATGCCTGCCCAGGAGTGTTTCCTTGCATGTAGTTTACTCACAAGTAAACTGGTCCTGCATCAAATGCATGTGTAGACACACCCAGAGCAACTCCGTTAGTTCCAGGTAGCAACGGCAAGGAGTTGGGAGACCCACATTCTCTGCCTTTTCACACACTTGGTTCATACATTTGATGGACTTGTGGTGCCACAAGTCAACCTAATGAAGAGAAAACTGCTTCCAAATGGCATTGTAATAGTGGTGGATGTTAATACATTGGCTGAAATCATAGTGTTTGCTCTACCATCCCCAGACACTGATCAGGATTTGACTATCTTCCTCTGGCGCACTACCTGCATTTTACAGCATGTAATGTGACTGACAGAACAAGAGTTAGGTGACTATCCGCAACTGGTGGTGGGCTGTGGTGGCTAATCAAGAATAGTCCCGCCTGTAACTCTGTTACAATGTGAAGAATTTCCCTTGACACCTGCAGGAGGGAGGAAAACTTACCTGTATGTAAAAGGCAAATTAAAGAATGTGGCTGCACACTCTGTCAGGATCCCAGGTGTCTTTGATTACACATTGCTCAGCCAGTGGCAAGGGAACATGGAGGAGCAGTGCCAGCTTCTCGTTGGCTCTGGGACAGAACCTGGAAGTTAAAACCCTGAGTTGGCCTGGAGGGTCAGATGCCCCAGGAAGGGGATACACAGGATTGCTGAAGCTCATGCATGCCATGCAGTGGCATGGCAGGTCAACTGGATTAATCACCGTGAAGACTAGGAGACAGTCCAGTGACTAAGGCAAAAAGAGATGCACTTACTTCGGACAATGATATGGCATGGAAATCTTTCATTGTGGTGAGGGAACTGCGATCTCTGGTGAGTCCTGCTCACTTGGCTTACCTCCTGCAGGGAAGAGGAGAGTGACCAGCCTCCATAGAATCTTCAAGGAGGAAGGTCTTGCTATCTAGCTTGGGGAATGAATAGGAGAACCTAGTGGGCCCTACTAAGTAAGAGTGATTGAGTTGTAACATTGGCAAGGCCATGGGCTTCTAAGTCAGAGAGCTAGAAGATAAAATGGGACTGGAACTAAAGGACTAAGACTTGGCGAAAACTCAAACATGATGCAGGGAGTGTGAGGGTGGCTGATGAGACACCAACAGATTGGTCACGTGATAGGATAAGGAAACCATATTATCCTGCGAAGGGATGTTTGGATTGTAGGAATGAATAATGCATATGGCCAGATAATTAGCGGAACCCAAGTGGACCATGTGAGTCTTGCATGGACTTATTCAAGAAGGAAAGGATAAAGGGTGTTAATACTTGGAATAAAAGGGACTAAGCAACTTGGAGGCCTCATGGCAGCTGACGTAAAGAATAGCATGGACAAATAGGCTGTTGCTAATCACCTTGATGTGCTTGTTATGAGGACAGTGTTGAATGAAATCATCAGCCTTGATTGACTCTGTGGTGTGGTGAGGATAGGGTGTAGGGGCAGAGGAGCCCTGTGAAGAGGCCCATGGCCCCTACCCAAATATTAAGCAGGAAGAAGATCTCACCTACCAATACTTATTCCTCTTTCTTTGTTTTTTTTTAACATCAAGGGCATGGTGGGTGAACATTGAGAGAGAGTAAACAAAGAAGATGGGTAGTGGCTGATCTATCACCATCAAGTGGGAGGCCTTCACAGTTGTGTTTATACAGCCTCTCCTAATAAGGATCTTACAACATTTTACAAACATGAAGGGATTAGGTTTTACACCTATCACAGAAGAGTAGAGAGGTAGTACATATACTACAGATCTTACACAGGGCATGTTAAAACAGCCCTGTTAGCAGGTACTGATCCTGTAGTGAAAAAAAAGTAGTGCTTTATGCTGACTCTTCTATCCAGAGGCAGGAGATAAAAATAACAAAGGGCTTGGAAGCCATGCCGTGTGAGGACAGGTCGAGAGCTTTAGGCAGGCTTAGCTTGGAGAAAAGGCTATTAAGGGAGGATGTGACAGCAGTCTTCAAATATCTGAAAGGCTGCTGTGAAGAAGAGGGAGAACAGCTGCAAAGTAGATTTAGTTTATAGCAGGGTAGATTTAGATTAGTTCAGAACAGTGAGGCAGTGGAAGAGACTGCCCTGGGAAGCTGTGGAATCTTCTTCACTGGAGGTTCTCAAGAGGAGGATGAATAACTATCACACAGCGATAATTTAGGGCAAGTACATCCTGCATTTGTTCAGGTAGTTGGACCACTCTGGAGAGTGGTGATTCTGTGATTTACTAAGCCAGCTGACTCATCTTAGTTCTGGGTTTACGTAGATAAGAGTGGCGAGTCACCAAGAGTGGCTTAGGTGTGCCCTGAGAAACTATGAGGAAAGAAGTCTCTGAATGCAGGGCAAAATGCAGGCATTTACTTTTACTTTATCTCTATTGTTTTGTTATCTAAGGAAGCCAAGCCCAAAGAAGGGGTAAATTACACTTAGTGAATTATGTTTGTAGTGTAGGTTAAGTCTAGTGCCTGTTCTTATCATTATTTCATCTGCTTTAAAGATTAGGAAACAGAAGCTCAGAGAGTGTGACATGACCAGTGGCTAGTAAGATTGGGAATAGGATCTGAGAATTATAAGGGACCACCTGGCTCATTGAATACAGTTCACTGAATTAAGACACCACATCATGTGATCCCAAAATGATGATCAAACTCAGTCTTAAAAGTACACATACAAAATACTAGAACTCTTGGTTCCAAAATTATACCTTTTATTAAACCAACTGGAAAATGGCTCCTGGCTCCTACCTTGGGGGTCTTTAAGAAGCCGCTCGATGCCTACCTGGCTGCGGTCACTTGAGCCCAGTTTCCCTCCTGCCTAGGCAGGGGGTCGGACTTGAAGAACTACAAGGTCCCTTCTGACCCTACTTCTGTGATTCTATGGCAAGAAAATTGTCCTTTTCTGCAAGCTTTTGGGATCAAAGTCCCTTTGTCAGGCTCTGGGAAAGGCGTAGTGGGTACAAGATGGTAGGACAGGGTATAAGGGGAGGCAGGAAAGGTATAAAAGGAAACTCCCCGAATGACCAGGGAGTGAGCGAACAGGGGCAGTAAATAGGACAGTTTGCAAGCAGTTCACAGGTCAAATTACTGCCCCCCTCTTTGAAGGGGAGCCTTTAAGGTAAGCTCTTTCTTTAATTAAGAGTAACTAACCTACATACATTTAGTGTAAGTAGGTAAAACTTAGCAGTTAAACCAGTACTTAAGCCTCTCACTTAACTACAGTCCTAAGCAAGAGAGAGTTTGCTAGGGAGTTTTCCTGGAAACTTTCACCTTCCTTCACTGCAAGCTTGGTGAGAGGAAGCAGGTTAACATGGAAAAGGAAACTTTTTGGGATCATGGAGCAGTGAACAGGCCAGCTTACAGGGGAGTTTGCTAGGAAAGGTCTGCGTGGAAAGAAGGGCAGGAAGAGAGAGGCAATGGATTAAGAAACCCAGAGAAATGGCTAGAGGACATTGCAATGCCAGAGCCGCTGACACTGCTGGCTCTTCAGCTGCTTGCACCTGTGAGGTGTCTGTCCAGGCAGGACCACTTGCCATCGAGGCTTCTACCCAGGTCCTGGTTTGGTGCTGTGGAGACTGCAGCTTGCAGGTTCCTTCCACTGATGGCCAGGTGGAGGAATGCTTGTGATGTGACTGGTCCCTTCTGACGGTGTCCCTCAGGAGAGCTACAGGAGGAAGGGCAAGCCTCTGAAGAGTCCTCCACCAAAAGGACTTCATCCATTCAATGCTGGAGGACACCTCTAGGACTGTGGTGGAGGGCCTATGTCAGGCATGGGCAAAATGCGGCCCGCGGGCCGGATGCAGCCCGCCAGGCCATTCCATCTGGCCTGCGGGACCCCTAAAAAATTTAGAAAATTAATATTTATCTGCCCCTGGCTGCCTGTTATGTGGCCCTCAATGGCTTGCCAAAACTCAGTAAGTGGCCCTCTGCCCAAAATAATTGCCTGTCCCTGGCCTATGTAGAAGCCACTCTCTTGATGTGGTACAGTTAGGTGCACCAGCATGTACTTCTATTTGGTGTGGGTCTTCCTAGCAATCAATAAATATATTCGTTGCCTGTGCCTGAGTGGTGTCTTCTGTTCTTTCCTGTCATGACTTAGATTATACCTATTTTGAGCAGAAGGCTTCCCCTGGGTTTAAATACTCAGGCAGGCTGATGATTGTCTTCCCAGGGCTGCTACCTCCCCTTATGCCCTGTCCTATCACCAACCAGATGTTTCACATATAAGCAAGATGAAATCTTCAGCATTAAACTCAAAAGTCCTCTCTCACTCTCTTGAGGGTCAAAATGTATCAATAGTTAGTCCCGTTCCAAAATAATCTTAAAAACCTTTATAACAGAAATAGCAATAGAAATAAACTCACATTCAGTCTTTTGAATGCCTATACGATGCTCATTCTTTCCAGGCTCTTGTATCCCTCTTTGTGGGGGTCTTATTCTTTTGCCCCTATTGCCAGCCACTCCTCTGACTGGTTGGACTTAATCTGCTCCTCTTTTATCTCCTCTCTGGGGCAGGCTGTTGTGTTGCTGCCAGCCTTCCCCAATGCATAGATGCCTCTGCCACTGACAGTCTTCTTTGGTGCACCACCTCTCCTGGCACTACCAGTCTTCCCTGGTGTGCAGGTTCTCCTGGCACTACCAGTCTTCCCTGGTGTGCAGGTTCTCCTGCCACTGCCAGGCTGCCCCAGCATGCAGGATCTCCTGCTGCTGCCAGGCTTTCCCGGTGTGCAGGGTCTCTTGCTGATGCCAGGCTTCTCCAGCATGCCAGCTGTCAGCTGTTTGGTGGCTTCCTTCTCCAGCCAGCTTGTTACTTCTGGTTATACCAGAAACAACCAGATGTCTACCCACCTGTACCCAGCACATGCTTTTAAAGAACATCTGGGGCTTAGTAGAAGCTGTTTGGTGCTGCCCCGATGCTGGCAGGACCCCTGCCCCAAGGTGAGCAGCTCTCATTGCCCTTCCCAGGCCTTTCATCCCATTCTTGGGGTCCGGTGCCATTCCCCCCTCTTCTCTCCTGTTCCATGTTCTTTAGGACAGTGAGAGATGCACTCCCCTAGACTACCAGAGGCAATGCTAAAGAATGAAGAGGATATGGGCTTCCAGGTAGCTGGAAGCTGGAAGCTTATGATCTCTGTCATCAAGCAAATTCTTCATCCCCAACTTTCAGCAGTTTGTTGAAGAACTGATATGGAGCCCTAGCAACAGAGGAGGAGCAGCAGGTTCCATAGGTAGGAGAGGCCAGGCCAGGAATCAACAAGTTTAGAAGGATCAAGACCATTGCCACCAAGAAGAAATGACAGGTGGTGGTGGTAGTTGGAAACTCCCTTCTGTGGAGGACAGAGGCATCCATCTGCTGGCCTGACCAGTTGTCTCAAGAGGTCTGCTGTTTGCCCAGAGCCCAGATCCAAGTTGTCATGGAAAGATTACCAAGGCTCATTCAGCCCTCTGACCCCATGCTGATCATCCATGTGGGCACCAATGATACTGCCGGGGGCGAATCTGAACAGATCAAAAGTGACTACAGGGCTCTGGGTGCAAGGGTAAAGGGGACGGGCTCAGGTGGTGTTTTCCTCGATCCTTATAGTGAAGGTGAAGGCCCTCGGGAGAAGCAGATGCATCCTGAAGATCAATGCATGGCTGCACAGATGGAGTCACCAGCAGGGCTTTGGCTTCTTTGACACAAGATATTGTCCCAAGAAGAAGGATTGCTAGGAAGGGATGGGATCCACCTGATGAAGAGTGGGAAGAGCATGTTCGCAGACAGGCTGACTAACCTAGTGAGGAGAGGTTTGCTAGGGGGTGGAGATCAAAGCCCTGAGGTATGTAGGGAAGATACCTCAGGTGTCTATACACAAAAGCACAAAGCCTGGGAAACAATCAGAAATAATCAGAAGTCCTTGCACAGTCACAGAACTACGATGTAATTGGAATAACAAAGACTTGATCAGATAGTTTGCATGACTGTAGCTCTCATGGATGGGTATAAACTGTTCAGAGAGGACAGGCGGGGAGAAGAGGAAGAGGAGGAGTTGCACTTTATGTAAAAGAGCCATATGATTGCTCAGAGGTACAGTATGAAACTGGAGACCAGCCTGTTGAAAATCTCTTGATTGGCATCAAAAGGGAGAGCAACAAAGATGATACCATGGTGAGTGTCTGCTATAGACCACCAGACTAGGAGGATGAGATAGATGAGGCTTTCTTCAAACAGATAGTGCAAGTTTCCTAATCATAGGCTCTGGTTCTCCTGGGGGGGTCTTTAATCACCCTGACATCTGCTGGGAGGACAATACAGCCATTCACAGGCAATCCAGCAAGTTTTGGAGACTGTTGGGGACAACTTCCTGGTGCAAGTGCTGGAGAGACCAACTAAGGGCTGTGCTCTTCTTGACCAGCTGCTCATGAACAGGAAGAAATTGGTGGGGAAGGTAGAAGTGTATGGCAACTTGGGCAGCAGCAACCATGAGATGATTGAGATCAGGTTCCTGAGGAAAGGAAGGAGAGCAGCGGAGTAAGGACATTGTACTTCAGAAAAGCAGACTTCAACTCACTCAGGTAACTGATAAGTAGGATCCCCTGGGATGTCAGTCTGAGAGGGAAAGGAGTCCAAGAGAACTGGTTGTAATTTTTTAAAACCTTACTGAAGGTGCAAACCTGCTGCTGTGGTTCAGTGGTAAAATCCTTATCCGCTATGTGGAAGACCTGGATTTAGTTTCCAGATGCACATATAACTACAGCCATCAAGGCACTGAACATCTGGACTTGGTCTTGCATTTGGATTCTGTCTTAATGGTCTAAAGGTCGGATGGAAGGTCTGGGCAGCCTCCACTTCTCCATAGTCCTGCCTAGGCATATGAATCAAAGGTCCTGGTGATCTTCCATACATACACCATGATCCAGAAGGATTGACAGTTGCAAACTACTGATGAAGATACAGGAATGAACCATCCCGATGCACAGGAAGACTAGCAGGTACAGCAGAAGACCAGATTGGCTTAGCAGGGAATTCATCAATAAATTAAAAAAAAGGGAAGCTTACAAGAAACAGAAATTTGGACAAATAACTAGGGAGGAGTATAAGAGTACTGTTCGGGCATGCGGGGATGAAATCAGGAGGGCAAAAGTGCAAGTGGAGTTGTAGCTAGCAAGGAATGTGAAGGGTAACAAGAAGGTTTTCTATAAGTATGTTAGCAACAAGAGGAAGGTCAGGGAAAATGTGGGTTCCTTACTGAATGGGGAAGGCAAACTAGTGACAGATGAAGTAGAAAAGGCTGAAGAACTCGATGCCTTTTTCACCTGTCTTCATAGGCAAGGTCAGCTCCCAGACTACTGCATCTGGCAGCACAGTTTGGGGAGGAGGTAAACACCCAACAGTGGTGAAAGAACAGGTTAGGGACTATTTAGAAAAGTTGGATGTGCACAAGTCCATGGGGCAGGATGCAATGCACCCAGGGTGCTGAGGGAGTGGGCTGATGTGATTGCAGAGCCACTGGCCATTGTCTTTGAAAAGTTGTGGTGGTTGTGAGAGGTTCTGGATGATTGGAAAAAAGGCAAATACAGTTCCCATCTTGAAGAAAGAGAAGAAGGAGGATGTGGGGAATTACAAACCAATTAGCCTCACCTCAGTCCCTGGAAAAATCAAGGAGCAGATCCTCAATAAATCCATTTCTAAGCACTTGGAGGAGAAGAAGGTGATTAGGAGCAGTCAGCATGGATTCACCAAGGGCAAGTCATAGTTTCATAGTTTCATAGTTTTAGGGTCAGAAGGGACCTAATAGATCTTCTAGCCCGACCCCCTGCCAGGGCGGGAGAACAACAAAAAAAACCCCTAAAAACAAAAACGGGACTCAAATGAGTCCAGCCAGGTAGGTATCCAGCCTCTTCTTAAAGATCCCCAGGGTAGGGGCCATGACCAACCTAATTGCCTTCTCTGATAACTGTCTCTGTGGATGCAGGAAGAGCAGTGGATGTAATATACCTTGACTTTAGCAAAGCTTTTGTTACAGTCTCCCACAACATTCTTGCCACATTGGCAGCTGGTCTCAAATGGATTGCCCCAGGGGTCAGTTCTGGGTCTAGTTTTGTACAATGTCTTGATCTATGATCTGGAAAATGCAATGGAGTGCACCCTCAGCAAGTTTCGAGGGCGTTGGTTGTAGCTGTGTTGTAGATCTATGACTAAATATAGAAACTGGATTTATGACACATTATATCCTGCCTACTATCTGATAACCCCAGGTAGACTCTATACATTTTACCAGCTACACATTATCACCTGTTGACATTCCACTCTAATTTCCCTACCCCCATCTACCTATCTCACACCAATTAACACAAGTCCCACCGTTCACGCAGGTTTCTAACCTGTGTACAGGACCTCCACCTGACACAGGAGGTACACGGTCCCACTAGGGGGAATGCCTTACTGGATCTGGTATTGGCAACGGGGGACGACATGGTAGGGGACCTACAGATCGGTAGCCATCTGAGGGACAGTGATCACCTAATAATAGAATTCTTCATAAGACGTCGAGTGGGT
>NW_005841900.1:433882-434347 GCF_000455745.1 Alligator sinensis | reverse complement strand
AATGAACTCAGGCGATTAGTCAAGGATGCACTGCAGAGTAGGAGTTTTGAAGTGATGGGAGCCCAAGAAGGGTGGCTGTGCCTTAAGGAAATGATCCTTCGGGCACAAAGCGAGACAATCCCAATGCGAGGAAAATGAGGGAAAGGGGCCAGGAGGCTTCCTTGGCTGACCAGAGAAATCCAGGGCAGCCTACGGGCTAAAAGGGGAGCATATAAAAAGTGGAAACGGGAGGGAGAGATTAACAAAGAGGAGTATACCTCCTCTGCTCGCGCTTGGAGGGAGGCAGTTAGATGGGCCAAAGCTACCATGGAGCTGAGGATGGCATCCCAAGTTAAGGATAACAAGAAATTTTTTTTTAGATACATAGGGAGTAAAAGGAAGGCCCAGGGTGGAATAGGACCCCTACTAAATGGGCAGAAGCAATTGGTGACAGACAGGGGGGACAAGGCTGAACTCCTCAACGAG
>NW_005841900.1:421907-432503 GCF_000455745.1 Alligator sinensis | reverse complement strand
CTTTCCTGCCTATGCAGGGGGTTGGACTCGATGATCTATTGAGGTCCCTTCCGACCCTAACATCTATGAATCTATGAATCTATGAAACTCCTATGCCCTCTGATCTTCCCTGTCACACATTTGCATTGTCACAGACCTGAATTTTGCATGTTGACTTAAGCTTCTATTTGACCCCAGAGAGAACACCAGCAGACTCCCCATGCCTGAAGAACAACTTTTCCAACTCTTCAGTTGGTCTAATAAAAGATATCACATTTACCCAAATAACCCTGGAGGCCATGGAGGCGCAGTTGAGGGAGCTCCAGGAAGAGGTTAGCAGGCTGAGGGGAATCAGGGAGGTGGAGGATGACATTGATGGGTATTTCCTTTCCCTGCAGGGCCATGCACCCAAGGAAGAAGCACCTTGGAAGATGCCCTCCACTGCAGAGTGGCAGACGGTCCCCTCCAGAACCAGGGCTGCTCGCAGCAAAGCAGTACCAGTTCCTTCAGTCTGACTGGAGACCAGGTACGAGGCCCTGGCAACACTGCAGGAGAAGGAAGGAGAGGAGGAAACCTCCGGAGAGGAGGCAACTCCACACTCTCCACACTCTGAACAGGCCAAAGGAGATAAGCAGACCTGGAGGAGGAAACATTGAGTGATCATCATAGGTGACTCCATCCTGAGAGGTACAGAAGGTCCCATCTGTCGCCAGGACCCCTCGACATGTGAGGTCTACTGCCTGCCTTGATCAAAGATTCAGGACATGACGGGGATGATCCAGGCCTTGATCCAGCCCGCCGATTACTACACCATGGTCCGAATCCATGTGGGTACCAATGATGCGGCCAGGAGAACCCCTGATCACCTGATGACGGACTACCATGCTCTGGGGGGCATGTTGAGGGAGATAGGGGCACAGGTGGTATTCTCTTCTGTCCTACCAGTGAGTAGACATGGCTACCAGTGAGCAGATGTGGAAGACAACATGAGACCTGCATCAGAGAGACCAACTGGCGGCTTCGGGAATGGTGTCTCGAGGCAGGCTTCGGCTTCCTAGACCCACACATCATGACAAAAGACATGCTCGGGTGGGATGGGCTTCACCTTTCTCCCAAAGGTAAGCGTGTGTTCTCTTCTAGGTAGGTGGATCTCCTCCAGTGGGCTTTAAACTAGGCTCGTTGAGGGAAGGGGAAGATGAGGGCAGAGGAAGCCTTGGACCACTAATCCAAGCATCACCCACAAGAACAGCCCAGCCTAGACTGACAATGAGCAGTACAAATACCCAGATAAGCAACAGGGGCCAAGGAAGTACAGGGAGTAGGGGGCTAGTGCACACATCTTCAGGAGGCCTCAAATGCCTCTACATAAATGGTCGTAGCATGGGGAAAAAGCAGGAGGAATTTACCCTCCTGCTAGCTGACACCAACCCAGACATAGTGGGTCTCACAGAAACACAGTGGGACCCAACGCACGACTGGGCAGTGAATATCAAGGGCTATAGGCTGTACAGGAGGGATAGGACAGGGAGGAAAGGTGGGGGTGTGGTGTTCTACGTCAAGGAGGAATACACATCCTCAATGAGTAGCACTGGGTCAGAGGAGGGGCACACTGAAGTGCTCTGGGTTAGAATACAAGGAAGCCGAGGGGAAAGGGACTTAACGGTGGGGGTCCATTACAGACCACCCATCCAAGGGGAAGAGCTAGACCAGGAATTAAGGAGACGATTCTCCAAGCCCAAAGGGAAGTAATCCCAATACGGATCAAAGTGGGCAAGAGGGCGCAAAAGCCCCCTTGGCTAACCAAAAGCATACGGGAACATCTCCTGGCTAAAAGGGAGGCGTATACCCAATGGAAGGGTGGGGCCATCACCAGGGAGGACTATACCGCGGTTGCTCAGGGCTGCAGGGGGGCGGTCAGGAAGGCCAAGGCGGAGAAGGAACTGGGACTAGCGACCTGGATCAAGGACAACAAGAAGTCCTTTTTTAAATACATAGCGGGTAAAAAGAAGGTACCAAGTAAGGTGGGGCCTCTGCAAGACACACTAGGATATCTGGTCATCACACCAGACGACAAAGCTAACCTATTTAACACTTTCTTTGCCTCCATTTTCCTGAGCAGGGACCGGATCACCCCTCCACCAGGACCTCCGTAGGCCCCAGGGGGGGCGCACCCAGACCTAGGGTCAGTGAGGATCTAGTCAGGAAACTTCTGGAGGGACTGGATGTATTTAAATCAGCTGGTTCTGACGACCTCCACCCCAGAGTGCTGAGGGAATTAGCAGATGTCATTGCAGGACCCCTGGCACGGCTTTACAAGCACTTGTGGTGCTTTGGTGTGGTGCCAGAGGACTGGAAAATGGTCAATGTGGTTCCCATTTTCAAAAAAGGGAGGAAGGAGGACCCAGGAAACTAGTTTACAAACTAGTCAGAGGGGACCAGCAGGCACTGGGGGAGTCCCTGTTCCCCTGAGCACTACCAGGAGTGACAAGGAATAACGGTCACAAGCTGGCAGAGGGTAAATTTAGGCTGGATATTAGGAGGCACTACTCCACGGTCAGGGCGGCTAGGATCTGAACCAACTTCCAAGAGAAGTGGTGCTGGCTCCTACCCTGGGGTTCTTTAAGAGGAGGCTAGACGAACACCTTGCTGGGGTCATTTGACCCCAGTGCTCCTTCCTGCCCAAGGCAGGGGGTCGGACTTGATGATCTGCTCAGGTCCCTTCCGACCCTACCAACTACGAAACTATGAAACTATGAAACCAAAGAAGTGCATGAAGAGTGGTCGTTCCTTAAGGACATGATCCTTGAAGCACAAAGGAAGTCCATTCCCACGCACAGGAAAGCTGGCAAAAGGGCTGGAAAGCAAGCAGGAACAGTGCAAGGCGGCATGACCCCGGCACTTTCCCTGGTAAGTAGGGACTGGGAGTTGGGGGATATTAGGGGTGGGGCTGTGGATGTGTGGGAGGACTTATGGGGGGGGTGTGGGGGTGGGATGGCCGGTTGGGGGGCATGGGTCCCCCGCTGGGCTCACAGCCTCCCTGCAGCAGCAGCAACCATTGGGCCCTCAGGGCCCGCTGCTGCCAGAGCCCAGTGGTGCGGTGTGGTGCAGTGCGGTGCAGCATGGCCCCAGCTGCCTCAGACCTGGCACCCCCTGTGCCGCTTGTTTCATAGACATTAAGATTTCATAGACATTAGGGCTGGAAGTGACCTCGGAAGATCATTGAGTCCAGCCCCCATGTTGCAGGTCTGGCCCGGCTTGGCGCAGGGCCATTAGCCATCAGGCAGCACTGAGGCCACTCAGGCTGTCACCCAGGGCCCAGCACCGCTCACAGAGACTGCACATTGTGCCGGGCTGGGTCCTGTCTCCAGGAAACCAGCCTGGCCCACGCGGGGCCCGTGGAGGCCTGACATGGCCCGGTGCAATGCGCGGTCCCTGCGAGTGGTGCTGAGCCCCAGATGACAGCCCAAGTGGCCCCGGCACTGCTTGAAAGCTCACAGCCCCGTGCCGAGCCGGGCCAGACCCACGACAAGCGGCACAGCCAGTGCTGGGTCTGAGGTTGCTGGGGCTATGCTGCACTGCAGGGGGCTGTAGCAGCAGCGGGCCCTGAGGGCACAATGGCTGCTGCTGCTGGGGGGTGGGGGGGGGCAGGACTGTGGCCCCTGTGGGGGGGAGCTGTGGGTCCTGTGGTGGGGGCAGACCATGAGTGAAGGGGGCAGGGACAGCTCGGATTTTTCTATGACAGAAAAACCCCAAAAGTAAATGCCAAAGTGTATAGATATTTAGAATTTATTGTATTATGATGATAGAGGCACTGATAGGCTTCCAAATTGCTTTAAACTTGTAAATATATCTATCAAACATTGCCCAACAGATCCCTCTCTATATAGTGGCATTTCATTTTAATAGTGGAAGAACACTACTCCTGAGTATTTTAATGAGAGAATTTGGGTTTCTTATCAGAGAATTTGCAATTTTTAAACAGGGAACACCAGGATCTCTGTCCTGGGCCAGCACTGGGGACCCAGCCGGAAGGCAGATGAGGTGGCTGACTTCTTGGTCATTTGGGGCCAAGAGGACATGCTTTGACTGTTCAAAGTGGGCCACCACATGGAGCACATCTGGGTGAAAGCTACCCAGATGGCAGAGTTGGGGCACCCCATTTGGGTCTGGCAGGCATGCAGCCATGGGGCATGCTGTCACAGGTGGCAGCAGGTGGCACACAGCCAGGCAGCAGCCCCTGCTGACAGACTGCTGCAGTGGGTAGAGGATGCAAGGGCCATTCTAGGTTAGGGCTGCTTCAGCAGTCCAGCGGGCACAAAGGATGACCAGATACCAACTGGATGGGCCTCAGAAGCTCCCTGAGCTGCTCACCAGGGCAGCTTTTTATAGCTGCAGATGCAGGAGGAGCTGGGCAGGGTCATTATGCCCCAAGTGACACAACTTGCCCCACACCAGAGTGCATATCCAGGCATGTGTACTGAGGCAAAAATCTCTGACAAAAATTTGTTGCTCCTATTTGAGCTCCTGTGAGTGCATGTGTGGATGCACCCAGTGTCGGTAATTAGAGTTTTGCTATTTACTCCAACAGGAATAGACCTATAATTAATTAATATTTGCTACATGCTTGGAGATTCTTAGGCAATGGATATTACAAACGTTCATTTAATATTATATTATCAGATATTTTAATTCACTGTACATCTCTTCAGTAGAATTAATCACCTGCCTGAAGTTAAGTATATGCATTTGTGTTGTAGAACTGAGATCTTAGAAGGTATGTTCCTCTTGAAATATGGTGGTAATTGAGCTTTTTATTTCTGGTACAATTCTAAAACAAGTGATTAAGTGTGAATATGTTATATGCTTGAGCTATCAAAAATATACAGAGGATATCAGTGGAATAATAGACATGGATAAGCAATTAGTATTTAATGCTGATCATTCAACTTTTCTTGGACACTAGTTTTTTTCTACTTAATTATGTAATTATATCTTCAGTGATATAAAGAAAATCAGATAACAGAAAGAATTTTGGTGACACTGAATAGTAATTTTTACATGTAACTTATACTAAAAGTGATGTCTTTATCATGCTTGTATAGTATAGTAATATCTACATAACTTAAATACCAAAATGTCTTAATGATTTATCATTAGTATTATTTAAGTTTTGATCATGGTCTTAGCAAAATCAATACCAGAATTCTCATTTTCTTCAGCTGGAGTAGACTAGAAGCTTCCCATGAAGCCTTCAGGCTTTCTGAGAACTTGCTGAGTAGGCTGCAAAGAAAAGACCCTAAACTTGAACAATTTCAGACACACTTCCAGCACTATAGAATCTATGATAAAAAATAGGTTTTTTTGTAATGCTTTTATTTAATCTTAGGAACACAAAACTAAGATGGATTCCCAGTGGCTCTACAATTCAGGTTCCTCAAAGGGTTATGTTTATGCTTAATTTTAAAATGCAGGCAGCCCCAGTGGCCTTAAAGGAACTACTCATGCTTGAAGTTAAGGACATGTGTAAGTGTTTGCAAGTAATTCACCAATTATTATATTGGCAGCCAGTTCAAACACTGTAAGGCAGATGAAGTATATTTACCGAAAGCTTCAAAACTAGTGCTGACCAGACACTTAATAGGAGAAGGCAAGTTTCATAAGACCTATAAGGTCTTGCAGTGCAAGCAATAGCAATATCCTGTTCAGGAAAATTAGTTATCTGGAAAGATAAGTCAAGAGAGAAGAGAAGGCCTAAGACTGTGTTCCAAGTTAAATAGCCAGTGTTGTCATGCACTGTCCAGGCTATAATTAATGTCAACTGATTGATTTAGTTATGTTTAATGAACCATTGATTTGCTTCCAGAAATGCATTCAACAAGATACAATCCAGTGGACAAAGGTCTTTTATGGATTAATTAATAAGATATACATTCCTGTTTTGTAGCTGAGTCATGTCTCTATAGTTTTCCTAATCTTTATGAGTTCGTGTTGCTTAGACTCTGAAATGAATATTTTATCATAAATTCTTTGTTTTCTGTATACATTTTGTTGTCATGTGATAAAAGGATTGTGTACTCAAATGTAGTAATCAAAGACATTAACATACAAAATGAAAGTAGATCATATCAGAGGTAAGGAAAATATAAAATCAGTTTCTTTGAACTATCTTTGGCTACACATAAACTATGTAAAGCTATGGAAAAATATAAACTCTGGGATTAATTCTACCTTCAGTACACAGAATGTTTACAAATGGTATCGAAAGTTAATTACATTAGTAGGATTGACACACATAAATGTCCTAAGTGGTAAACTAACCTGAGAGTTCTGAGTTGTCTGACCTGATCAGTTAAGCATGTAATCCCTTTCACATGACTATTTTCTAAATACCATCTTTATATGGCTGAGCTGTTATTTTGTCATTTGGATTTTTTTTCACATATTAAACATTTTAGATCAGATGGTTTTTGTTTTGCCTAAGAATGTTGGTTAGAAACTAAATATCTGAAATTAAGCATATAGATATTGTATCAAAAATAGTAAGTGCCCAAATATATACAGTAGCTTGGGCATTTTTACACATGCTCCGGGGGTGGGGATGGCAGCACATTAATTAAAGTGGCTCTGATAGCCACTCTAATTAAAGCACCATGGCATCCCATGTGTCAGTGTTCCTGTGCTTCAGAATGGTGGGGAAGGCACTTAAACTAAAGCTTGTTTGATGAGCTTTAGTCCAAGTGCCCTCGCCACCATTTTGAAGTGCAGGGATGCTGATGCATGAAACATGGGAGGCTGCTGGAGCTCTGCGCTTGTGTCCAGGCAGCCAATGGTTATGTCTACATGAGACCGCATCGCCAGGAAGAGAGACCTGAAGTATCTTTCAGTAACATAATGCCTTTAGTATATAAGCCAATGAATTCTGGGGATTATTATAAATGTTATTCAAAGAAACAGGATTCCAGTAGAAATCTGATGCTATAGTGATGAATTCAGTAGTACAGTAAGAACTCAAGGACAAGAGTAGAAAGAAACTGAGTACAAGAAGGGGGAAAACTTTGCACACTATCAAATCGAATATTATTTCCATTTATATAACCAGTTTCATATGTGATTCTCAAAGCTCTTTAAAAATTTAATTCTCATGAAGCATGTTCAAGATAGATTGGAATTAGGTTCTGAATCATGTTACTGATAGGGAACCTGAGGTGCTTGAATGATTTGGCCAACATTTTCAAAATTGGCTTACAATCTGGGTCATTTCATTTCTTAGATACCCAAACTGAGACACTCGCACACATTCACACATGCACAGTATGTTACTCCTGGGGTGCACCAATAGAGATTTTTGAGGCCGATACCAATAGCCGATTTTTAAGGAGGTATATTGGTCAATCCTGATCTGATTTCCAATACAGCTGTGTGTAGCTGGTAAGCCTGTTGTGGTGAAAGGGGAGGGGGGAGGGAAGGGGCATGGTGGGGCAGATTAATGTCCCCCATGGTGAGGGAGCAGTGAGGCTGGGGCTGGGGTAGGCACTGCCCCACCAGGGCAGGGCAGGGCAGGCATGGGACAGAGCCATGGCTCATCCGGAGAGCACAGGGAGTGGGCACTGGCTCCTGCCACCGTGCACTGCTGGTCCAGGAGGGGCTCACATCCAGTTGGTTCATCTGCTAGTCTGGCAGTCCTGCTGCTGCTCCTGCTGCTGATCTGGGAGGGCATGGGTGGGAAGGGTGCAGCGGGGGCCAGGTGGGCTGCAGCTGTGGGCTGGGGCCAGAGTCCGCAAATGGACTCTGGCCCCAGAGCACATAGAGCAAATAGAGAGGGAGTTTGCCCAAGAAGTTCACCCTAGGAGGGATCAGGGAGTAGGAGACTCAGAGCATGTGCATGGGTGTGAGCGTGAGCAAGGGCCCTGGTGTGGGTGTTTGTGCAGGTTCATGGGGTATGTCTTCTTTCCCCCTTCCCCTTCTTTTTTTCCTTGCAGCATAGATGTTCTCCAGGAAGCAAAGGAGGCACAAATGGAGACTGGGTCAGCTGTTGTGCCCTGTGTAGGATGTTGTATGCTGCTATGGGTAGCTCTGGGGCACAGAAGAGCTAGACATGTTTGGTTGGGCACCCTGAGCTGACCACTTTTACTTTTGCTGCTGGCTTTAGCTAAGGACCCACTATTCAGCGTCCTCACCTCTGCTACCACCAAGCCAGGCTATAGCACCCCAAAGCCACCCTGGATTCATAAGAACTACAAAAGAAAAATAAAATCCAGTGAATAAATTGCCACTTTGTTTTTGGAGTGATTCCTTGCTGGCTCCATGTGTCCCTGGCCCATAGGGCAATTCCTGGGGGCTTTACTTTTTCCCAGTTGCCTCTTATCCCTTGGAGGTTTTGAAGGAAGCATGCATAGCTCCCATGCAAACAAAATAAAAAAACAGCAGAAGAGCCCTGGTCCCGGTCCCTCCTGGCAGCTGCTTGATCCCTACTGGCCCTGAGCTCATGACAGGCTGATGCAGCCTCCCTGAGAGCTTGCTACAGGTGCTTTTTATTTCCCTTCCTGGCCCATGAGGGCTGGCTTCTCCTCATCCCTATATCTGGCACAGGGCTATTTAGTCTCTGCCGCATCCATAGTAAGAGGGCCTGGCCTGGGTCAGGAGTACTTCATCTGCACCAAGTGTAAGTTGGTGTCTTCCCTGGAGGAGAAGATTCAAAGACTGGAAGCATGGGTATCCTTGCTGCTTTGCATCTGGGACCAGGAACATTGCAATGCAAAATACACTTGGTGCATGTATACAAATGCAAGAAGTATGGGGAATAAACAAAATGAGTTGGAAGCTGCAGTCTGTGAAAAGAACTATGATATGATTGGTATCACCAGAGGCGACATGTAGGGGAATACAGGGGGGCCTGAGATTGGCCCTCGCCAGCAGAAGAGTGGGGGGCGATGGCTGGTGCCCCCCCGCCCCAAGAATGTGGGACTGCAGAGATTGGTGCTGGAGGCACCTCTGGGTTGGCAATCAGCTGCTGAGGACCCCCTCCAGTCAGCAATCAGCCGCTGGGAGACCCCCTCTGGTCAGCGATTGGCCACTGATGCCCCACCCCAGGATCAGGAGGCACCAGTCACCCACGGTATCACAAGATCTGGTGGGACAACTCTTATGACAAGAATGGCAACATCAAGGGTTACGCTCTGTTTTGGAAGGACAGGGTTGGGAGAAAAGGTGGTGGTTTTGCCTTGTATGTCAAAAACACATACACTTCTTCCCTAGGTCAGGAGGAAGATGACAGCAAAGCAGGGCAGTGGGGGCAGAGGAGCCAAAGGGCAGCCCAGCACAGGCTACACGCAGCTCCTGCAGGAAGTGCTAGGCAGCACTGATGGGGAGGGGCTGCTTTTCCCCCATGCCAAGCACACTTCTGCTCCACTGGTGCTGCTGCTGCTGCAGCTGTTCAGCGTGAGCAGGTAAGTCTGCAGCAGGTCCAGGGCAGGTCAGTGCTGTGCACAGGGCTGGCTACCTAGAAAGGCAGTCAAAACAGAGCTGCCCCAACCCCACTGCATGCCCAGGGGGCAGCAGGATGCACCATGGGTGGGTGGTATGGTTAGGTTTCATCTGGAGTACTGTGTGCAGTTCTGGGCTCCACATTTTAAAAGACCATAGAAAACTTAGAGAGAGTCCAGAGGCAAGCAACAAAGATGATCAAGGGCTTGGAAGGCAAGTCATATGAGGAGAGACTGAAGGAGCTAGACATGTTCAGCTTATGGAAAAGGTACTTAAGAGAGGACATGAAGCAGTCTTCAAATAACTAAAGAACTGCCATCAAGAAGAGGGAAAGCACCTTTTCTCTCTTTCTTCAGAGAGGAGGATGTGGACCAATGGCATGAAGTTGCAGCAAAGCAAGTTTAAATTGGGTATCCAGAAAAACTTCTTCACTGTGAGAATAGTCAGGCAGTGGAATAGACTGCTTAGGGAAGTTGTGGACTCTACCCCTGGAGTTGTTCAATAAGAGGTTGGATAGCCACTGGTTGGGGATGATCTAGGTGTAGCTCTATGTATGTGCTACAAGGGGTATTCTCATGCTTCTGAGCTTTGTTGGTTGCAGCCAACTCCCCTTTCTGCTGCATGTGTCACAGTGTTTTTAAGCCTCCCTCAGAGGCACTGGGTACTGGCTCTAGCCAAGGCTGAGGACTCTGACTTATCCAGAAGCACATCTGCAATGGACCAGCAGGGGAGCTCATGCTTAGGGGCAACCAGCATGGGTTCATTTGAGGCAGGTCCTGTCAGACCAACCTGGTGGCCTTCTATGACCAGGTCACAAAATCCTTGGATGCAGGTGTCACGGTGGACGTAGTCTTTCTGGACTTTAGGAAGGCCTTCAACACTGTCTCTCACCCAATTCTCATTAAAAAATTAGGCAACTGTGGTGTCGATGCCTACACAGTCAGATGGGTTGCAAATTGGCTGGAGGGCCACACCCAGACAGTGGTGGTGGATGGGTCATTTTCGACCTGGAGGGATGTGGGGTTCATAGATTTCATAGACATTAGGGCTGGAAGGGACCTCGGAAGATCATCGAGTCCAGCCCCCTGCCCAAAGGGCAGGAAGTCAGCTGGGGTCATAGGATCCCAGCAAGAT
>NW_005841900.1:413764-419179 GCF_000455745.1 Alligator sinensis | reverse complement strand
GCCCCCCCATTCCCCAGCGGGCTTAGTTTAAAGCCCGGTGGAGCAGGTCAGCCAGTCTGGCTGAGAAGAGCCACATCCCCAGGGCTCGGTCCTTGGTCCCGCACTGTTCAACATCTTCATCAGAGACTTGGATGAGGGGGTGACAAGCACCTTGTTCAAATTCGCAGATGAAACCAAAATGTGGGGAGAAGTGGGCATGCTAGAGGAGAGGGACAGGCTGCAACTAGATCTGGACAGGTTACAGGGGTGGGTGGATGAGAACAGGATGGGTTTTACTATTGACAAGTGCAAGGTGCTGCACCTGGGGAGGAAGAACCAGCAACATACCTACAGGCTGGGGAACTCCCTTCTCGTCAGCACAGAGGCAGAAAAGTATCCTGGAGTCATTATTGATTCCAAGATGAACATGGGCCACCAATGTGGGGATGCGATCAGGAAGGCTAACCGCACCTTGTCATGCATCCACAGATGCATCATGAGCAGGTCCAAGGAGGTGATCCTCCCCCTCTATGCGACACTGGTCAGGTCGCAGTTGGAGTACTGCGTCCAGTTCTGGGCGCCGCACTTCAGGAGGGATGTGGCCAGCATGGAGAGGGTCCAGAGGAGGACCACCTGCATGATCAGGAGGCAGCAAGGCATTCCCTACGACGGGAGGCTATGGGACCTGAACCTGTTCAGCCTCCACAAGAGAAGGTCTGAGGGGATCTGGTGGCTGTCTATAAACTGGCCAAGGGGGACCAGCAGGCATTGGGAGAGTCCCTGTTCCCCTGAGCACTACTGGGAGTAACAAGGAATAACGGCCATAAGTTGACTGAGGGTAGATTCAGGCTAGATATCAGGAGGCACTACTTCGCTATCAGGGTGGCTAGGATCTGAAACCAACTTCCAAGGGATCTGGAACCAACTACCCTCGGGTTCTTCCAAAGGAGGCTAGATAATCACCTAGCCGGGATCATTTGATCCCAGCATTCTTTCCTGCCATGGCAGGGGGTCGGACTTGATGATCTGCTCAGGTCCCTTCTGAACCTACCAACTATGAAACTATGACTGGGGTAGGCCAATGCTCCAAAGCTGGAGGTTCCTAGCTAGGAGTCTTGCCCTTTTGCTCAGGGTCAAACTGATCACCATATTTAGGGTCAGGAAGCAATTCTACCCCATAGTCAGATTGGTAAAGACAATGGGGGTTTGCCTTCCCCTGTGGTGGGGGGGCATGGCCCCTCTACCCAGGATCTCTTGAGCATGTATTGACAACATTTCATAGAAGCAGGACCTTGGCTGCTGTATTTCTCCTGCTTTACCTGTGGCAGATTAGGTTGTTAGGTCTGTGTTGTGTCAGGGTTGACAGTAGTCTTTTGTAGTTTAGGTCATGGTTTGTACAGGACAGTTTGAAAAGAATGATCCTGCCTCAGGCAGGGGGTTGGAGTAGATGACCAGTGGAGGTCCCCTCCAGCCCATTCTCTGTGATCAGCTTCCACACTTAATGAATGCACCAGAATTTTGAGGGTCTGATTTTGTAGTTAAGGTGCATGGTGTGTGTATGAGGGTATACAAGGGATAGATGACCCCTTGTTGTTTCCTCAGCTTTCTGGAAGAGAAAGTTTTCATTTCCACATGTTAAGAACTTGATTTATGTTATTACTATGCAGATAACATTATGCAAGAGAAGACAAGAATGACCATCAGAAAGAAGAGTGGCTGACTGTGTGGTACATATATTAGATAGTTCTAAAGGTTCTAGTTTATGTTGCTTCAGTACATTCCAGAAATGTAATAAACTATTTCATACACATGCTTTATTGATTCAGATAGCTATTTTGGGCTGCATAGCCAAATACACACTCTGATAGTAGTGAAGAAGATAAATACATTAGTCACTATGCCAACCATTAGGAGTACATTGTACTAAAAAATGACACTGTAATTATGACTAACTAGCAGGGTAATAATTACTAATTACTAAAGCTTCTTCCTAGTCATGCTGTTATTCCCTGTGTTAAATTTTAAATAAAAATCATTGTTTTTTAAATAATATATATCTTAAGTGTTCTTAGACACTAAACACTTATTTTCCCTGCAGTTCTTGTACTCATTGACCAACAGCTTCAGCTTGTTAGCAGTCCTCTACATTATGAATTACCTTGCAGAGGGCATGGTATGAACAAGGCTATAGATCATAAATCACACAGATGCAGTCATATAGGTGCTGCTTGGCTTTAGACAGCAGCTTTAGCAACTGAGCAAAAAGGAAGCCTTTTGGGTATATATGCTAAATTTTTCTTATCCACAAGGCTCAACAGCTCTTGACCCAATCCATGCTTATTTTAATATGCATGTATCAGTTTTTTGTTCACCAGTATTTCTAAAGGACCCTTTTTGTTCTTTTCTTGTATATATGTTTATTTCTAATTCTTGAGCAGTGAATTCCAACCCAAATTCTGGCTATAAGGAAACAATCAAGCGTGGTGTTAGCAATGTCTGAAACAAAGTCTAACTTTTCTGATTGGCCAGAGATGTGCCAATCATCTTGGCATGCAGCATCATCATATAATTCAACAAGAGGCTATCAGGTCTCTATCCACAGTTAAGTAAGAGCATAAATGTTTTTTATGTGTCACACTGGCAGATGGCAATGAGGGAGTGATGCTGAATTGCATAATGGCCCCAATGTCTTTATTTACAGAGCTAAATTCTTGCTGACCTACAATCTTCAGAGTTAACACCTGAATTGCAGAGGGGGTGGGATCCTGAAGCCAAAATTCCATTCTAAAGACTTTATTGTTAAATTTTGACAGAACAAGTATTGGATTTTAGTTATTATAGACTTAGTGAAGTCACCATGATACCTTAATTAGGCATAAGGACAGGCACTGCCCTGAGAGAGAATCATTTAATGCCTTTGGTAAATTGTTCAACATAAAGTCAAAGGCTTTCAACTACCAAAGAACAACAATCCCTGAGACATACACACACTATTGTGTTCAGTGAAGAAAGCAATGGAATTTGTTTTAAGAAAAAATATATATTAATCATATTGTCTTATATTTTGCAAACAGTGCTCAAGTTTCCCAGTTTTTTTTATCACCCCTCAAATCTCCATTTCTGTCCTGAATTCTGGATCCATTACTCATAATCCAGGATGCAGGTTTTCTGTTTGCTGTGGAAAAACATGGATTTTCTCCTTTAAATGAGAAAAATGCAGAAGACAACAGGTTTCCCCTTGTGGGATGGCAGAGTCCTAGCCTGCAAGGGTCTGCTTGGGGCTGGAGAGAGCAGGAGGAGGGCAATCACAGGAAGGGGTGCCATATGCATGCACACGTGCACAAATGCAGCCTGGCTGGATCAGCGCAGGCAGGAGCTGCCTGTGTGGCCCAGTAGGAGGGAACAGTGTGGGAAGGCAGAGTGGGGCGGCAAGACTCGTTGCTGCCACTGCCGTCACCACTGGGACCACTGTACTAGTCATGCTGTCAGCAGCACAAGGCATAACGGATTGGGGGGAGGGGGAGCATACTGCCCTCACCTCCTCCCATCACCAACTGCTCACATGCTGGGCCATGGCTCTATCCTGGAGGGGAGGTAGGGGGCAGTGCACAATTCTGGGGGGGGGCATGTGCCTATGGTGTCACCTTTGGTGTCACTCCCTGCCCTACATAAACTCCTCTTCCTCACCCCCCCCACCCCACACACTGGGGGGGCTGAGGCCTGGGGGACAGTGGTTCTGGAGTGAGGGGCACCAACAGGGCAGGAGAAGGTGGAGGCGGGGTGTAGGTCAGGAGTGAGGGGCACTGGTAGGCCCAGGGGGTGCAGTTTGGGAGCAAGGGGCACTGGCATACCAGGGCTGCTCAGTTCCTCAAAGCAGCACAGCAGGACTTTCACAGCTGAACCCATGTCCTGGTGAGTGAAGGGGGCAAGGGGAGCTCCTTTTTGCTATAAAAGCCAAAATCAAAACCCAAAATATATAGGTATTTAGAATGTATTCACTGGTAGGCTTTCATAATTTCATGGTTGGTAGGGTCAAAAGGGACCCAAGCAGATCATCAAGTCCAAACCCCTGCCATGGAAGGAAAGAGTACTGGGGTCAAATGACCCCGGCAAGGTGTTCATCTACCCTCCTCTTAAAGACCCCCAAGGTAGGATCCAGCACCACTTCGCTTGGAAGTTGGTTCCAGATCCTAGCCGCCCTGACAGTGAAGTAGTGCTGCCTGATATCTAGCCTGAAGCTACCCTCTGCCAGCTTGTGGCCGTTATTCCTTGTCACTCCTGGTAGTGCTCGGGGGAACAGGGACTCCCCCAATGCCTGCTGGTCCCCCCTGACTAGTTTGTAACAGGCCACTAGATCCCCCCTCAGCCTTCTCTTGTGGAGGCTGAACAGGTTCAGGTCCCTTAGCCTCTCCTCATATGGCCTGCCCTGCTGACTCCTGATCATGCGGTTGGCCCTCCTCTGGACCCTCTCCATGCTGTCCACATCCCTCCTGAAGTGCGGCCCCCAGAACTGGATGCAGTACTCCAACTGAGGCCTGACCAGTGTTGCATAGAGGGGGAGGATCACCTCCTTGGACCTGCTTGAGGTGCATCTGTGCATGCATGACAAGGTGTGGTTGGCCTTCCTGACCACGTCCCCACACTGTCGGTTCATGTTCATTTTGGCATCAATAATGACTCCAGGATACTTTTCTGCCTCTGCACTGATGAGAAGGGAGTTCCCCAGCCTGTAGGTATGCTGCTAGTTCTTCCTCCCCAGGTGCAGCACCTTGGACTTGTCAGTGTTGAAACCCATCCTGTTCTCATCCGCCCACCCCTGTAACCTGTCCTGGTCTAATTGCAGCCTATTGCGTGCCCACTTCTCCCCACATCTTAGTGTCGTGTGCAAATTTGAACAGGGTGCTTTTTACACCCCCGTCCAAGTCGCTGATGAGGTGTTGCTTTAAAATTGTAAACATATCAATAAAACATTGTGTTCAACTTATACCTATATATATTGTGGTGTTTCATTTTAATCACGGGAAATGCAGATATTGCAAGTTTTAATCAGAGAATTTTGGGGTTTTATCAGAGAATTTGGGATTTTTAAACAGAGAAAACCAGGATCCCTGCATCATAATTATACTTGTATGGTACTTTTTGTCCCAGGATCACATAGGAATTGGCAAACACTAATTAGCTTTATGAGATCCATCCAACATACTCTGGAGAGGACAAATTGTTTCATTACCTGGCATTGCAAGGCAGAGAAATAGGCAGGCTAAGAGTTAACTGAGTACAGCTGAGCCTACTTAGGCCTGGTCTACACTACAGGCTTTGGATGGCACACCTGTGTTGGTCTCAAACATGGTGAAGTCTGCTTTAGTTTATATTTGATATAGCTATAATAGTAAAAGCCCCTAGTACAGATGCAGCTATATCGGCAAACATACACTC
>NW_005841900.1:395201-413733 GCF_000455745.1 Alligator sinensis | reverse complement strand
CATTTATCACCTATTTCACTGTGACTAGGTTTGGAATAAGTTATGCCAGTAAAATCACATGTTATCGGTATAAGTTTTTATAATCTAGCATTTTATATATTATATAGTATGTGTAATATATAAATACCATATTATATAGGCCTCCAAACCAGGAGGAAGGTATGGAGGAGGCTTTCTTTAAACAACTGACAGAAGGTTCCAAATGACAGGGCCTGGTTCTCATGATGGATTTTAATTGCCAGGACATCTGCTGGGAGGGAAACACAGCAGTGCACTGTCAGGGACCCTAAGAGGCAGCCCAACCAGGACTAATTGCTCAGCTGGCCAAATGTGCTGGAGTATCTAACTGGCCATCCAACCCTGGCTGATGAACCAGCTAGCCACTGTTAGGGCTTACTAATTGGCTGCTGAGGAGAGCAGTCTTGGCATTTAAGTCCACCTATATCGCAAACAAGTGGTAAGCCAACTATTCTGCCTAAAGGACTGCTATATTAAGCCTCCCTGGATCCTGTATCATTGGTTCTGACTTCTGAGCCTTCCCAGCTCTGCTTTTGGACTATGGCTTTCTGGAAGTTTCCCTTTGCTTTAATAACTCTGTTTCTGACTCCAGAACCCTGATTTGAACCGTGACGGGGACTCTGTTCCTGGATTCCCTTGTTGGAATTGGTGATTTGGTCTCTGATTCAAGAACCCTGACTCAGCCTGTAACTTGGACTCTGCTCCTGGAATTCCCCTTGATTTGGGTACCTTGGACTCAAGCTTCTGGCTCTTGCTCTGCCCTGGTGCCCCCTAACCATTAGGCAAGACCACCCAGGTCCCTACATGCACAAACAGTCCACCAAATTCCTGGAGATAACTTTTTGGAACACATGTCAGACAGGACAGCTAGGGAGGGGAAGGTCTTCTTGACCTAGTGCTCACAGTGAGGAATTGGTTGTAAATGCGAAGGTGGAAGGCAACTTGGGTTACAGCAACCATGAACTGATAGAGTTCAAGATCCTAAGGGGAGGAAGGAAGTAGAGTAGCAGAATAAGGAAACTAGACTTCAAAAAAAGCAGACTTTGACAAATTTAGGGAACTGGTGGGCAGGATCTCCCGGGAGGCAAGTCTGAGGGGAACAGAAGTCCAGGAAAGCTGGCTGTACTTTAAGGAGGTCCTTTTAGGGGCATAGAAACAAGCTATCCCAATGTGATGGAAGAATGGGAAGTGCAACAGCAAGCTAGCCTGGCTAGACAGCAATCTCTTCCATGAGCTGAAACTCAAAGAGGAATCCTATAAATAGTGGAAACTTGGTCATAGTATGAGGGAATGGTATGAGAGTATCACAAGGGCATGCAGAAAGAAAATTAGGAAGGCCAAGGCACAGTGTGAGATGTAGCTGGCAAGGGCCACACAAAGCAATAAAAAGGGAGTTTATATCAAAAGCAAGAGGAATTGTAGGTCTCTTATGGAATGCAGAAAGCAATCTAGTCACAAATGATGCAGAGAAGGCTGAAACATTTAATCCCTTTTTTTACTTCAGGCTTCACAAGTAGGAGCAGCTACAAGATGACAAGTGCAGTTGGCATTAAAATAGGGAAGGAGAGAAACAAGCTTAGAGCAGTGGAAGAACAGGTTAGTCAGTGATATAACTAGGGTGGTGTCAGGATCAAACAGGCTGTGGGCAGTCACACCAGGTATCCATTGCAGACTGAGTTATCAAATGGAGGGTTTTGGCAGCATATTGGTCAGGACTGATGGTAGATCAGAGCCAGAAAGTCCAAACAAGGCTGGGGCAGGGACTGTGGTGAGTCTGGGGGCAGGGAAAAACAGATAGGAGTAGGGCTAGTCAGGCTGGAGCGAGGCAGAGATACAAGAAGCACACGCAGCTGTGTTGTCGCTGGGACAAGTCCCACAAGGAATAGGAGGGGCTTTATAGTCCCCTGTCAGGGGCTCACAGTTTCCCATAGGTTCCTCCTGGCCACCTGACTCCTTATCTCATTGGAGGGACCAGGCTGGGCTGGGGCTCGTGTCTGACCATCTGCCTGGTGGCACCATGGACTTTGCGTCTGCCTATTAGCTTGGCCACTCTGCGTTCAAATCTCAGTGGTCTTAACAGGTGGGGCAACCACCCTGGACAATAACTTAAGGGTGGAAGAGGAGGGGATATGAAAAAAATCAGCTGCTGCTGGTAGCTGCACAATGGTAATGCCATCTGCTTTAGCAACGTGGTGGCAACCAGAAGTCACCTGTGCCTCAGGTGCCTAGCTGCATCACTGCTCTGCTGAAGTTAGGGGTCACTTAGAGAAGCTAGATGTGCACCAGGTTTCTTAAGGAATTGGCTGAAGTAAATTCAGAGCTATTGGCTATCCTCTCTGATAATTTGTGGAAGTTAAGCAAGGTCCCAGATGATCGGAAAAAGTCACATATAAAGTGCCCATTTTTAAGAAAAGTAAAAAGGAGGATCCAGGGAATTACAGATTAGTTTTCTGACCTCAATACACCAAAAAATCATGGAACAAGTGCTCCAGGAATCCATGTCAAAGCATCTAGAAGAGAACAAGGTAATCAGGAATAGTTGGCATGGATTTACCCAGAGCAAGTCAGGCCTGACCATCTTCATTTTCTTTTATGAAAGATGACAGGCCCTGTGGATCAGGGGGCAGGGAGGGGAGAGCGTGGATGCAGTATACTTTAGAAAGGTTTTGACAGTCTCCCATGACATTCTCATTAAAAAATTAAGAAAATATAGACCAGAAAAAGTACTATAAGGTGGATACAAAATTGGTTGATCGTCATGCTCAATGCAATGAGGAGTTATCAGTGACCCAGTATTTGGGAGGAGGTATCAAGTGGAGTTTTCCAGGAGTCTGTCCTGAGTTCAGTATTATTTAATATCTTCATTAATGATTTGCATGATAGGATTGAGTGCACTCTTGGAAAATTTGCTGATGACACCAAGTTGGGTTCAGTTGCACACATTCTGGAGGCTGGGGTTAGGATCCTGAATGACCTGGATAGACTGGAGATCAATCAACTGAATCAAATTCAACAGGGACAAAGTCCTGCTCTCAGAATAGAATAACTGCATGCACAAATGCAAATTGGGAGAGACTGGCTAGGCTACAATACTGCAGAGAAGGACCTGAGGGTTACAATGAAACACAAGCTAAATGTGCGTCAACAGTATGCTCTTGGTGCAAAAACTAACAGCATACTAGGTTGTATTTAGGGCTGTGTTAATGAGTCACTTCTGTTTTCAGCACTGGTGAGGCTCTGGAGTAGTGTCCAGTTTTTGACCCCACCCTTCAAGAAAGATGTGGACATATTGGAAAAAGAGCCCAGCAGAGAGTGACAAAAATGATTAGAGGCCTGGGAAACAGGAGTTATGAGAACAGGCTGATAGAACTAGTATTATTTAGGCTAAGGAAGAGAAGACTGAGAGGGGATTTGATAAAAGTCTTTAAATACCTGAAGGGCAACTACGTAGAGCATGAATCTAGACTTTTCTCTGTGGCCATAAGGGCCAGAACCAAAAATTGTTGTTGACAAAAGCTCAAGTCCCTCTGAAGCAGTTACTCTAAGGTTCCCCCCTGCCCTACTTTGTACCTGCTTATTCCAAGGCATCTTTCCATCAGGGGCTCAAGCCACCCCTGTTGCATCTGGTAGAAATAACTGTGCCTGCCAGAATGAATGTTCAGGCTTGTGTAACACTGCTGAGTAATTCTCATGGCTGGTTACAAGGTGGGCCAGAAGAGCCTTTTTATATATGTGTTTACATCACTTTGTGTTCTTTACCTTGTCTGAGTAAAAGACTAGATGTGCTGTCCCTTGTGTTATTTCCCAGGCTTGATTGCTCTTTTTTCTGCCTTGCCCAATAATAGGAAAACCCAAACAAGATAGCAGAAAATACAGTAATTTGCCTCACATCCGAGCTAATTAATGGCTGAGTTGAAGGAGGGGCCAATTTTGCCTAACTGACATCTGATAGCCATACGTTGGTGGTATTGGAGTGATATTGTAGCCACAGCAGTCCAGGAGATATGAAAGAGGCAAGGGTTTTTGTAGGTGATATCTTTTATTGGACCAACTGCATGGTTGGGTTAGACTGAGGCAAACTTTCAAACAAAGAAAAATACATTGCATTTGAAAATATCTCAGTCTATCCCGATCATTCAGTCCAATAAAAGATATCGCCCACAGAAGTCCTTGCCTCTTGCATCTGAATAGCCACTCAGAAGTGTCATATCCTGGTAATGGACACTGAGTCATTATGTGATAATGGAGCATTCGTCACAATATTCCTAAATGTCATGGCAGAGGAGAAAGATTGAATGCTCCTACCTTCCCTATATCAGAGCTAGGACTGCGGTCCTCCCTTTTAGCTTCCTTTACTTTTGCCCTTGGATCTCACTTAATTGATCTGAGAATAATCTTATTGAGTTTATATATTGGCTGATATGTTTACATGTACACTTTACTAAGGGTAAGTAAAATTATCACCGTATCAAAGTTAGGCATAGAAGGACAAAATAATGTGCTTAATGTCACCTGCCAAATCATGTATCTAAATATTTATTTAATCTTATTAATGTCTTAGTCTCAATGCTTCCTTGGAGCATGAGGTCCACATGAGGCTAACTATGACCTATATTTTAAATATTTTATTTAAAATCCTACATTTCTGGATCATACAGCTGTGTGAATAAAGAGTATTTACAATCTCATTGGATAGGATTTAAAATTATTTAAAAGATATATGAATATTAATGCTACAGAGTGGCATATTAGGAAACGAAGAAATTAGCTCTCTGGGGAGGTTATTCCCTAAATTGTCCATAGTTTTTTTTAATTTTGCTCTCAAGCATCCAAATTTTTCTATTGTCAGACTAGATTAGGAACTAGCTGAAGTGTTGGTTTGATCTTGTATGGCAATTCCCCTGTCAATGGCAAAGGTGAAGAACTTTGATCTCTTGAATCTCACTCCAACTGGCTGTTTTGAAGACAAGAGAGGGGGTGTGGTAGGGCTGGGCTTGGGCAGCGCTGTAGCACCCTCTAGTAAGCCTGATTCCTGCCCCCTCCAGTCACTTGGGCTCTTCCCTCTCACTTTTCTACCAAACCTTGATGTTGTTTGGAAATAAACAAGTTGGGAGACTGCCCAAGGCCCTGAGGGAACCCAGTCCACTGTCACGTCACTCTCTGTTGGTGTCCTCAGACACCCAGTACCTTAATGGCTGTCCATGTCCTCCGAACTTCCCCTACACCCTTGCCTCACAGGTGTTACCAGTCATAATCACAATGGAACCACTTGCCCCACTTGCTGGTTGCCCCTTAAAGCCTCAGAGTCTGTGTAGGAGCCTCAGCCCTCTTGGCCTTGGCTCCTTTTATCTAGCTAGCTTCTCTTACCTTAGGTCCACTGTCTGGGGCTCCAGCTTCTGGGCCTAGCCCTGTAGGGCACCATCAGCCTGGCTTGTGCACAGCCCTGGAAGGACCCAGGACCTGTATACTTCTTGCCTCTAGTATCCCTGTTCCCTGGCAGGGCTCAGAGCTCAGTGTGTCCCTCTAGGCACCCAACCCTATGGCCTCATCTTCAACCCCTTCATAGCCACTCCCTGTTCTCTGGTTAGCTATAATAAAGGCAGGCTTTCCCCTGAACCAAAACCTCCCTGCTTTTGAGTAAGCAAACACCATGAAAGAAAAAAGTAAGCTCTCTCTTTAAAGGAACCCATTCCTACTCTGATTAAGGAACATAAAGGAAAGGCAAGCTACTGCTTTAAACAAAAAACCACCCCTCACTCTGGGTAAATGCCAAAGCCAGCCTTCCCTGGGTCTCCCCACTCTGCCCAAGGTGTCCTGGCTCCTGCCAGGCTTCCTGAGCAGCTGCTCCTTCTCCAGATTGCTTGGCTCCTGGTCAGTCTCTCTCTCTCTCTCTCTCCTCACCCTTCAAGGCATCCCCTTATCTATTCCCAGGGTGCTGTCTTATCTGAGGCAGGTGAGTCACAGGCTCACACAAGTGTTTGCCCTTAGGGCTAATGATTCTCTTGGTCCTCCCCACTGCAGCTTAGGTCTGCAGCCCTTATCTCCACTGCCCATTTGCTTATGCAGCAGGCTAGTCAGTGGAGTTTCCCTCTTCTAGTAACAGGAGCCTCTGACTCCTTGTTACAGGTGACTAGGGTACACATGGCTTTCTCTTCAGACCTGTTGGAACTTGGTTCTCTTGCTGCTGTCCTAGGCAGTGATCACCACCAAAGTGATCTCTGGTGGCAGGAGTTATCTGAAACATTCAGTGCTGTCAAAATGAAAATATATGATGAGATTAGATCAATTTCACAGAAATTTAATTAGGTAGGAAAATGTTTAAAAAGCCAAGTTGAAACACAATGCATTAAATCAACTTGATGTTATTTTTCTCATTTTTAATTTTCCTTCAGAGGATGTTGAATTTTGGGTTTTAGTATTAATGCAGAACCAGGGCAGCTTTTGTAAATTGTGAAACTCTTCACAAAAAAGAATTTCTGTCTGAGCAAAATACTCTGTCCTGTCATCTCCTATCTTTTCTGGGACAAGGACAGAAACCCTTTGAAAATGTTTACTTTTAATTCAACTCCTATAGCCGTACAGTCAGGATATACTGAATAAAAGGAACCTTATGTTGCTACTTCATTTTAATTATTATATTTACTTGAATCCAAAATTACTTTGAATTTAAGACAACCCCCAATAATTAGATTTTAAACATAGAACATGTATAAATTTGTTAGAATTTTCCATGTCTAATATCTAATTCTTGGAGAGTTGTATTAAATTTGATCCTCCCCGCAAAAATCCTGTAGTGGGACAAGCAGCAGCAGGGAGGCCAAGTGGCATTATCCCTACCACTCACCCCAGGGGTGGGCAGTCATTTGGGTTGGAGGGCCACTTAACAAGTTTTGATGAGCTGTTGAGGGCTGGACACACAAAATCTTTCAGAAGATATAATTTAAACAAATTATAGATAAAAAAACAGATCATATACTAAAAATCAAATATCTACTATACAATATTTATAAAAAAATCAAACCCAGACCATTGAACATTTCAGTGAGCTGTTATGAGTTAAATAGCTTACAGATGACCTGGGTGGAGTGTGTTTGTGTTTGTATGTGGGTATGTGTGTCCATTGTGTGTCTGTCCTCTGTGTGTGTGTGTCCTGTGTGTGTGTCCACCCTGTTTATTCTACATGTGCCTGTTCTCTGTGTCCTGTGTCTGCCGCATGTTTTTCCTGTGTGTGTGTTCATCCTGCATGTGTCTGTCCTGCATATGTCTGTCCTGGATGTCCATCTATTTATTTTGTGTCCATCCTGTGTCCTATGTGTATGTGTCTATCCTGTGTGTCCTACGCCTATCCCATGTTTTTCCTCTGCGTGTGTCCATCCTGTGTGTCCCTGTGTCTGTCCTTGTTTATTTTTCATGTGTCTGTCCTGTGTGTCCTTTGTCTGTCCTATGTTTTTCCTGTGTATGTCTGTGCGGCAGCCTCATGATTGCCATGCTGTTGATGGCATGCCCTGCCTCATTAGTTTTCCCACACTGTGGTCTACTCATCCAGCACAACTTGTTGTTGTTTGAGGGTGAAGGCAGTGTGGCTTCATTCATGCTTTCCTTCCCCTCCCAGCCCAGCCCACCCATGGCTCCCTGCCCCCTTTCCCCTTCCTCTGCCCACTAGTCCCGTTGCAGGGAGATGGCAGAAGCCTGGCCAGAAGTTTCCAGCTCCTTGTCTTCCTTGTCTCCCCTGCTTGGAGGGGAGTGGCTGCCTGACCACTGGAGCTGCTGCATCTGCTGCTGCAGCCAGCACCTACTCCATGGGAGAAGAAGGAGGTGGGAGAGGAGCCAGCTTTCAAAAGGGCAGCCCTGGACGGATATAATTCTCCTTTGAAGGGGCAGATGTGGACTGGATAGAATCACTTTGTGGGCCAGCCCACGGGCTGTCTTTTGCCTACCCCTGCCTTACACCCTGCTGCCTGTCCCTTCCCCCAGCCACCCCATCTTTGCCCCCACCTTCCTGCTGCCTGCCCTCTTCTTCCTCCCCCCCGGCTGTTGCTTACCCTCTGTTGCAGCTCCAGCTCTGACTCCAGTCCTTGTCCAGCCCCACAGCAGCAGCTGCAGTGGCAGCAGCCCCAGTCCCAACCCCAGGTCAGAGTTAGAGCTGAAGTTGTTGCTGCCACTGCTGCTGCATGGCTGGCGTGGGGCCAGAGCCACCATGTGCTCTGTGCTTTAGGCCAGAGTGGGACCAGAGCTGCAGCTGTGAGGGAAAGTAAATGGTGGTAAGGGGGAGGGGGAGGAAATGGGCTACAAGGTGCAGGTTGCAGAGGTTTGGGGGCAGCAATGGCAGCTCTGACTCCAACCCCAAGCCCAAGTCGGGCCCAGAGCTGGAGCTGCAGCAACTGTCTGCCCCACCCCCCTGCTTGTATTCAAATCCAAGACAAGGGGCTTCCCCCCACCCCTGCCATGTTGAATGGGGGGAAAACCTCATCTTGGATTCAAGTAAATATGGCAGTTAGTTTTATTTTGAAAGTATTGTCCCTCTCAGCACAATTAGGTAAGTTTGTGGCCCACTATCCCATTTTATATAGTGATAAATGGAAGAACACAGGTCCAATGATTCAAGACTACAGCCTAGGACTCCTGAATCCCACCCCCCAGCTGGTTCCTAAGCACATGCCCTCTTATCATTAGCAATTGCAAATGATATTTTTAATACACAATTAATTAAAAAATTAACATTCTCTCTTTCCAGTTCAACTTCAGCTTGATTTGAACATGGAAACCTTTACCAAATGTTCTGTGGCAATACCCTCAGTGAAAGCATATGTATTTAATAGCAGCCAGCTATTATACTAAAGCATGAACAATTCCTTCTTTCATTCACAGAATCTGACTTTTAAGAAGCTTTTACATCAATGAGTACAACTTGGTCTGCATCTCCCTTTTTATAAACGTCAGTAACTCACATAGGTTATAAAACCAAGCTTCCTTATCCACCCACCCAAGTCTGTCTGCTCCCTTTTCTTATCTTGTACTTCTGCCAGTTCCTACTTTCAGATAAAGGTGGGCAATGTAATCATCAGGATTACATCTAACACATTTCAATTCTGTCTCCAGTTTGTTTTTATCAATTAATTCAGCTTTGCAGTGAGGGCATTCTAGCTCCAGAAATCCTGGTGTTTTCCTTTCTCCCAGCTTTAACACACTGTAAATCTATTTAGAAGCAAATTCTGACTATTTGTTTACAGTTCAGGAGGCTGAAGCCCTTCAGAGGCTGTTTTCACACCAGTGCAAGGATATTTGGGGGTAAGAAGGATCAGTGGAGGGCAGTCAAGCCTAGCAGATAAGGAGATATGGGGTAGATTCAGTTACCACAGTGAACTGTGCCATAGTGAACAGAATTCTGCACTTCAGAGGACTACTTATAAAGTCCTAATTGGCCAAATGTAGGACAAACTAGGGAAATGGACTACTCATTTCTGCTTCCCCCAGGACAGGGTGGCCAACCCACAGCATATGTACAAGCAGCACAGAAGCCTCTGTCTATAGCACACAGCAGATTGCAGAGAGAGCAAAGAACACGGCAACAGACAGGAGAGGCAGTGACACAGCAATATGGCTGGGCACCCAGGGCACAGAGGGAAGCCCTATTTTTTTGCCTCCCCATCCTCCTGCCCCCCAAACACATACACACATGTGTGCGTGCATACCTGGGAGCACAGGGCAAGGAGCAGAAAGCAGAGCAACAGATCAAGCAGGGGAAGGGGATCAGAGTCACACTTGGGGAGGGTGTGGGGCTTCCCTTGTGGTATACCTGCCAACAATGTTGCACTCCCACTATCCTAGTACACATTGGTGACTATGAGGAACTACTATGCAGTCTGTTTATACCACAAAAGTGACACGAAAGTGGCAAAGCAAGTCCCAGGTTGAGATTACCACAACACATACTAAAACAAGTGCCAGAGTACGAAGAGGAACAGCAAAACCAGAAATTATATAGATTCCTTCCCTTATAAGGCAAAAATGAAAAAAACCAACCCTCATCTGAGATGGAAAACAGGTGTTAGATAATTACATCTACTTCCTTGTCAGTGCAGTTACTTTTTATTGTATTTTCACTTGGGTCCTGTCCAGTTCAGTCATAAATGTGCTAAGTCCTGGGCAGGTGGGGGTTTTATCCTTTCGCTTGGGAGATTATTACACAGTATTTGAATGGATCAGACCATCAGGAAACTTTTTTCCTGATGATAAACCCAGATTCTTTCTCTGATTTCTTTCTGTGATCTCCAGTTAAGTTTCTTTTCATTATAGCACATAATCCTTCTCCCTTTTTTGGTGGACACACCTTTCATAATAATTGGCCTGGGATGACGTAACTCTCTCATCACTACCACCACCACATCCACTCCCTAAGTTCCTATGTAGATAATGGCTTCAGCGTAACAACTGATTAGTATGCAAGATAATCAAAACAGTAGCTACCTGGGAAAAAGACCAGGGTTTAGAGCCTGGGAAGAAAAGGAAACTGATCCAAAGTTCAGACTGAGTGTTGCCCTTTATGAGATAGAGAAGAGTTCACCAACCTGGAAAACATCTGCTAACCAAGGGCAACAGATATGGAAAGATAATAGCAGACTCCCTGGGGCAGGCTGCTGCCCACTAGTGGCCTGCTCCCCTTTGGCACCCTAACAACCTATCCCACCTTGCCTGCCGTGCCCAGTTGTTATGAGTGGGAAACCTTGGAGGCAGTCCTCGGATAACCAGGGCAATACTCTAGTGGCTGTAATCTCAAGGCAGCCTCAGCCCTGACAGGCTCAGTCCCTATGCCACAGTCCACTGTGATCCTATCAAGAGCTGCTTCCCTAATCATAGCCAGAACCAGACTTCCCTAAGCCCCAGGAGTCTGTCTTATGGCAGGTATGCTCTGCCCCTTTCAGTTAATATGCAAAACAGGGTCACACTTAAAGATACTGCTCCCTTTTTTTTGCATCTTCAGTGATAGGGCAGAGGCCCTATTATAAGGTATACATTAAAATAAAGCAGACTGGAACTTGGAGCTTGTTTATTTGTTGTACCAAATGGAAACTGGGCCAAGTAAAATAGTTCTGGATTGGTCACATTCTTCAGGAATGGAGGCAGGAGAAGAGGGGTTGGTGGATGGTATCATATGTCACTTGGGGGAAGCCTTCTGGCTAGTTATAGAGGATAGCCTTGATAGCATCTGAAAGGAGTACAGCTCTCCTAAGCTGGAAGCTTGGTGGTTGTGACATGGGGTGATGAGGGCAAGGGATGAAAAATACAGAAGTATGACAAAATACACAAGCATCTGCAGGGTTTGACCCTTTGAACAAAATCTGTAAGTGAAACTGTCATAATAGCTTTATATCTCTGCAAGCAGCCTCAGGGAGGGACTGAGTGATCAAGCAGATAAAGCACAGTATTTACATCTGTCAGACTTTAATGTCTGAGTCTCTTTTGCAACTAGATGGTATCGGATGTTGCATGCATCAGAATGCTGGATGTTAGCTTGCATCAGAACTCCACATGCATAATTTAGCACAATCTGCTTCTCTGTTAATACAATTTCCTGCTTGCAGAAAGGACACAGCCCCGTGTTCTTTGTGAGCAGAACATCAGCAGCCTGCAGTGTGACATCAGCTTCATACACAAGAGTCATGTTTTTCCCTCCTGCTAGGCATATGCAGAAAGTATGACAAGGCAAGCTCTGGCAGCATGGTTACTGGGTGGAACTCATTAAAGTTTTGTTTACTAAAACTCGTACTGCCAAATTGTTAGGTTCTCAGGCTCACATTTTCCTGTTCCTAGATTACATTTTCTTCCTTATACATACAGTACGTCCATTCTGTCTGGCGATTATGGGTCACCGTGGAGTGCCTTCTTAGCACTGTTGGGTGTATAAACATGATTCACAGAACAAACCCAGATTCTAACCTGTTCTGGTCTTTAAGTACTTTGCAACAGAAGAATTGCTCTAGTATTTTTTTGTATTCAAAAACTGAGTGAAAGCAAAGAGCTGGCATTTTCCAAAGTGTGTTTTGAATTATCAAGGGGTTGCCCTGAGACAAGAATGGTTGAGAACCTCTGCATTAGACCATTGCGCCTGGTTCTTCTCTTGCTTGCACTGATATAAATAAGGAATAATTGCACTGAATTTAGTGGCTTCACTGGTATAAGAGAGAGATTGTGACTTCTAGGTTTTTTCATATGATTTTGACAGCATCTCTTTAAAGTCAGTGGATTTCATGGACGTGAGGAATTAATTTTTGCTCTGTTTTCTTACCACTTAAAGAAGACCTATATGTATTTGGGCCAAGGTACAAAGTCCGGAAGATGTCTGGAACCAACACTATGATTTTGCTCATAGCAAAAGGCTTCAAACTGTGCAACTTTCTATCTTACCTGAAGGACACAGCACTTCATAAAATTGATTGTTCTTGTAAGCTTAAGTACAAGGTTTTTTTAATGTGAAATATTGAGTACTACCTCTTCCTATTGACCATGGTACAACAGACAAAACTACTAGTCAATCATCATCTTTATATAGTCAATCATATCAAAGATTTGACTCAGTACTGCCATAGGAGTGACTGCTATATAGCAAGCACAGCAATCTGCTTCAAAGACCTTAGAAGTTCGATGTGGCCTCTAGCCAAATCAAGAGGAAGTCTAGAAACAGACATCACCAAATGATGGGAAAGCCAGGGCACCCTGGTGCAGTCCCAGGGCTGGTGCTGTTAATTAGCTGACTGGTAATCCCAGCCCTGGGACCACACCAGAGTGTCTTGGCTTTCCTGCTTCTAGAGACATGCCCCTAGGATTCCTGGGGCACATCTCTGGAAGTGGGGAAAGTCAGTGTTCTCCACTTGCAGAGATGTACTGCTGGCAATCTTCATGGCAAGTCCCTAGAAGTGGGGAACCCCAATTTTCCACACTTCCAGAGATGCACCCTGGAAATTGGCAAGGGCATATCTCTGGAAGGGGGGAAAGCTAGGCAGGCGTCCTGTGGCTTGAGAAGCCCAATCCTGTGTAGGAATCCCTGGGGTGTGCAGGAGTGGGCCCCTCAAGCCCAGGAAGAACCTGCCTGGTGCAGTGACAGAGCATGGGCAGTTTTGGCTGCCCACGGTCTCCTGTCAAAAAAGCAGACAAATGTCCACAGCAATAAAGCAGTACAATTTATGGCTACCTTTTGTTGCAGCCACATTGTGGTATGGATGAATATTTGCTGTTGCTTTGTACTTCCACATTTGTATGGCGGCACAGAGGTGACAAAAAGTGATGTCTGTTTCTATCTGAAGATAATGAAACTTTGCGCCAAAAGCAACCCTGGAAGCTGTGACCTTCCCAGGTCTCAGACCTACACAACTACACATGATTTTATCTCAGTGACAGCACAAAGTCAGAGCTTCAGGGCTGGGGATTATGATGGCACTAAATTTTTAAATCTTGTTTTTTATTTTTACTAGTGCATAAAGGGATATTTATTTAGAGGCAAGAGTAGTTAAGATTTCATTAAATCATTGGTTATTAAAACAGTAAACACGTGAGTGCTTCTAGTCTATAATTGGCTAATCTGGATTTAGAGAGATCCTCTGTGTTTACTGCGCTGCTCTAATTGTATTCCTTAGTCCGGAAGCTTGAGGAAACCTGTCATCTCTACATTATTCCCAACAGCTTTAGTAAAGTATCCCCTACATCCGGGGCATCAAACATTCAGCCCACAGACCAGATCCAGCCAGCAGAGGCTCTATCAGGCACACGGGGCTACCAGCAGGCTAGTAGAAGTTGGGAAGGCATGGCTGAAGGGAATGGCCTGCTGCAGACTCCAGAGGGCTTGGGCCCCAGTGGGCATAACAGTCGGCAGCAGAAGAGCCAGTGAGAGCTGATACAGCCTTGCTTGCCCTTCACCTATCCACAATGCCGCTCCTCTTACCCTTCTTCCACTGGCCCTGCTGCTGCCCCATGTTGAAAGAGCTACCCCACTGCTGCATTCCTTGGGTCAGGGACAGAGCTACTACTGCTGTGTGCCCTGAGTTAGAGCTGGAGCTGCTACCGTGGCATAAGGCATATGGCAGAAGTGGCAGCTCCATCTCTGGCACACAGCATGCAACCACTACATACTCTGTGCTGGAGTTGGATGCCCCATGTGCCCCTGGCTGGATCCAGCCCACAAGGAACCCCACAGTCCAGATCAAGTCCAGAGCGTAAGTTTGACACCCCTGCCCTACATATATTTCACTTGAGTCCTGTCTCTTGTCCATTGCAATGGAAAATTTTAGAAGCCCCTGAACCTGAAAGTAGGAGAGAGTGGGACCCAGCACAAGCTCTGGCTCTTTAGGGGTACTCCTACTTTGCAAAGAAAATCCACAAAACTTGGGACCTCAATAGCCTGAAAAGGCTGTTTTCCCTACCTGCTTGCTCTCCTATAATTTAACCCTCCAGAAAGAAATGTATGGATCATTTGATCTAAGGGTGATGATGAAGTAAATGCTACACAGCAAGAATGCTTTTCTTTTAGACAAAGTATATCAAGAGTGTTGCATGAGATTGCTTGTTCTGTCTCTGGAAAAATAAACCATCTGAAATCAATTTTCTTTTTTTCCAATCCTGCACAAAACACAGAAGACTCTACATGCATTCCACAGACCTAATGTTCTTCAAGGCTTTGCTTACTGGATAGCGTAGCTGGTAACTGAGAATGTAAGACAGCATTCTTTGTGAAATAGAGAGAAGAATTTGATGCCAAGACTGTAAGAGAGTAACATACAAAACTGTATTTACATTTTGACAAGTCCTAGAAGATTAAGGCAGCTGTTTCAGCTGAAGAATGTTTGCACAGAGATCATTTTCTCCAAGACTTTCATTCCATGTTTTAGCTTTTGACTTTATAAATATAACATGTCAGGGTCCCACAGGTGGCTGTGATGCCCTCTAGTAGCTCCGTCACTATGCCCTGCTCTGCCCCAAGGGTGCCTTCCCATCTCTCCTGCCATGCCTTGATGGAACAGTGATAAATAGGGAGACTGCTCATGGACCTTTGCATAGTACCAGTTTCACTGAACACCTGCTAGGGTCCCTGGCACCCTACTGGTCCTCACGGGTTCTCCCAGGCTGGGTCTCTACAGTCCTAGGCCCTTGGCTGGTCCGCTATAGTCAACTGTACCTGACCGGGCTAATTGCGTGGCTCCAAATTCTCCCCTTTACCACACCCTATACCTGGCAAGTATTACAAGGATGTTATTTCTTCTGTTGGGGCTTTGGCCTCCTTGGCCTCTGCTCCTTTAATCTAGCTAGGTCTTCTAGCTTAGGCCCACTGAATTGGACCCAGCTCTGAGGCACTAGCTCTCATATGTCCCTACTATTACCAGGCCCCCAGCTCCTGATCCCTGTCTGCCAGGCCCCAGGCCCCTGTGTGGCTGCAACTTCTCTAGCACTGAGCCCCTGGCCCCTGTCTCTGTGCTTTGCACTATCTGCCTACTACAGGCTCAATACTCACTGAAGCTTTAAGCCTGCTCCTGGCAGGGCTCAAGGCAGTTATGTGCCTCTGGGGCACTAATGGGACCACCTTAACTGCCCCTTACAGCCCTATCCCAAACCTCCTAAACACAATGTTCCCCCCCCGCAACGTTCCTGAGGTGGCAGAGGCTGAGAAGCAACAGTGGGGGCAGCAGCAGCTGACCCCCGAAGGGAAGTGGGGCAGGAGCCGGTGCAGCTGCAGAGGATCTGGAGGGGAAGCCCCCGGATCCCTCTTTGCTGAGCTGGGCAGGGAGCTGTGCTCCCAAGCCGCACACAAACAGGCGCGCTCTGTAAGGGTGCGCCGGTGTTTGCGCCGGCGTTCATGCAGGTGGAAGCAGGCAGGGCAGCAAGAGAGTCTTCCTTAGGAGGGAGGAGACTCTACCAACAAGGAGGGAGGTAAGTGCTACCTGCGAGCCATGGTGACAACTCGCAGTGCTGCCAGGGGCCCTGCCCCAGTGGTGCCACCCTTCCAGGGCTCCTCTGAGGCTGCCACCCAGATGGAGCCCTTGGGGGGCCTGGTGATGGCAGGTGGAAGCAGGCAGGGCAGCAAGAGAGTCTTCCTTAGGAGGGAGGAGACTCTACCAACAAGGAGGGAGGTAAGTGCTACCTGCGAGCCATGGTGACAACTCGCAGTGCTGCCAGGGGCCCTGCCCCAGTGGTGCCACCCTTCCAGGGCTCCTCTGAGGCTGCCACCCAGATGGAGCCCTTGGGGGGCCTGGTGATGACCTGCCCCCCAAGCTGTGGGGGTGGCTGGGTGGGACTGAGGTCTGGTGACTCCCCCACCTGCCCCTTTTGTGAGTGTCTTCAGGCTCTGGAGGGGCAGGTGGCAGAGCTCCAGGCTGAGGTGAGCATACTGCGGGGGATCCGGGCAGCGGAGGATGAAATTGATATGTATTTCCGTTCTCTGCACGGACAGGAATCCACTGGAGAGACCCCGCGTGCACATCGCCCAATTCTTCGGTGGCAGCAGGTTCCTGTCAAGGCCAGGGCAGTCCGAACAACTGCTGTGCCTGCTCCCCAGACACCCCTCAGGAACAGGTATGCGGCCCTGGCCCCCCCGGAGGAGGAGGCAGAAGAACTGGTCCCCAGAGGAATTGAAGCCGCTCGACCTACATCACCGGCTCAGAAGAGGCACACCCCAAGAAGGAGGAGACGCAAAGTTCTGGTAATGGGGGACTCCATCCTGAGGGGAACCAATGGTCCAATCTGTCACTCGGAGCCCTGGTCACAACAGGTCTGCTGCATGCCTGGAGCAAGGATTCACAATGTCACAGAGACCATCCCTAAAATCATCAAGCCCTCTGACTACTACCCACTGGTTGTGGTCCATGTGGGTACAAATGATGCATCCAAGGGCAAGCCAGATAACATCACGGAGGACAAGGCCTTGGGACACCAATTGAAGAAGACAGGCGCTCAGGCGGTATTTTCCTCCATTCTCCCAGTAAGTGGATGGGGCAGGCGTCATGAGGCCTGCATTGACATGGTTAACCGGCGGCTTCGGAGCTGGTGCCATGAGGCAGGCTTTGGGTTTTTTGACAATGAGTCAAGTTTTTCTAAGGAGGGCATGCTGGGGTGGGATGGGCTTCACCTCTCCCCTAATGGCAGACACATCTTTTCCTCTAGGTTGGCTGATCTCTTACAGCGGGCTTTAAACTAGCTTCGCCAGGGGAAGGGGCCGTTTCAAGTGGAGAGGATGCTTCACCAGCACACAGGGTGACAAGAGGAAGGGAAGCACAGGTAAGTATCAATGTCCAAGGAGCAGGGGGCCACAACTGTCCTGGGAGTGAGAGGAAGGCACTAGCACCTTCAGGGGGCCTCAGGTACTTCAACACTAATGCTCGTAGTATGGGGTGTAAGCAGGAGGAACTATGCCTCCTGATTGCGAGTAAGAACCCAGACTTAGTAGGGCTCACAGAAGGTGAGAACACTACCTACGACTGGGCAGTGGGCATTCGGGGATACACCCTATATAGAAGAGACAGGATGTAAGGAGTGACCTAGAAACCTCTACTCGGAGACAATAAGAAGAAGAGAATGCTATGTGAAAATGCCCATCTGCAATGATAAGGAGGAGACAGTCTTAGATAAAGGGGGCTTGAAAACAAAAGAAGAAACAGAGTACTGGGTTAAAGGGCTCATTAAAATACTAAAAATCACACCCCTAGGTGGGGAAAAAGTATGCTAATGAAACACACATGTATGTAAATGAGATACATGGCTAAAACACAGGTATAGAGACATGCTCAGTAAAGAACTTCTTGCGTCACTCACTTATAACCAATCATTAAACAAGCACGCTTGCAAAGGCTTGAAAACTCCTGTATAAAAGATGCTTAGAAGTAATAGTGTGCGTGCTTGTTACGTGAATTATTCCGCTTGCACCTTTTATTGCTAGCAATAAACCTTCTTTGTACTTTCACCCCTGGTATCTTTATTGGCCTTTGCATACCGGGAACGATCCCAGACTTGAGCTGGGGCACAACAAGGACAGACAGGAAATGTGCGGGGTTGTGCTCTATGTCAAAGAGCACCTCACATCATCAGGGATTAGCTTCGGGTTAGAGGAGGGTAGGGCAGAGACACTTTGTGTCAAACTACAAGGGAAGCGTGGTGAAAAGGACGTTACGGTGGGTGTCTACTACAGACCACCCAACCAGGGGGAAGAGCTGGACCAGGACTTCTCCAGTCAGCTTATGCAGGCGGTTAGGTCAAGGGATGTTATTGTCATGGGTGACCTAAACTACCCAAACGTTTGCTGGGAGGAGCAGACAGCCAGGTCTGACCGCTCACGTAGGTTCCTGACTGTATTACAGGACCTTCACCTTATCCAGGAAGTGCACAGCCCCACTAGGGGTAACGCCTTGCTGGACCTGGTCCCGGCCACAGGGGATGACCTGGTGAGGGGACTGCAGGTCCTTGACCACCTGGGCAATAGCGATCATCACCTGCTGGATTTCATTATCCAACGCAGGGCATCAAGGGCTCACACCAA
>NW_005841900.1:393702-394341 GCF_000455745.1 Alligator sinensis | reverse complement strand
TGTGGGGGGCCAGCAGGGGAGATCATGTTCAGGGGCAATCAGCATGGGTTCATCAAAGGCAGGTCCTGCCTGACCAAATAACTAAATCCTTGGATAATGGTGTCGCCATGGATATAGTCATTCTAGACTTTAAGAAGGCCTTTAAGAGGTCTCTCACCCCATCCTCATCAATAAATTAAGCGACTGCGGCATTGATGCCTGCACAGTTGGATGGGTAAAAAATTGGCTGATGGGGGCGCACCCAGACAGCAGTGGTGGATGGGTTGTAATCAACCTGGCGAGACGTGAGCAGTGGGGTACCCCACGGCTCAGTCCTTGGGCCCACACTGTTTAACATCTTCATCAGCGACTTGGATGATGGGGTGGAAAGTACACTGTCCAAGTTTGCTGATGACACTAAGATGTGGGGCAAGGTAGACACACTTGAAGGGAGAGAGAGGCTGCAACTAGATTTAGACAGAGTACAAAAGTGGGCAGATGAGAATAGGATGGGGTTCAACGTAGACAAATGCAGGGTGCTGCACTTTGGGAGAAGGAATCCATCACATACATACAGGCTGGGGTGTTCCCTTCTTGAAAGCACAGAGGCGGAAAGGGATCTTGGAGTCAATGATGACTCCAAGATGAACATGAGCCGGC
>NW_005841900.1:387880-393349 GCF_000455745.1 Alligator sinensis | reverse complement strand
GAACCCAGCATCCATTCCTGCCTGTGGCAGGGGGTCAGGCTAGATGATCTGCTCAGGTCCCTTCTGACCCTAGCTACTATGAAACTATGAAACATAACCATGAGCCCCTGGGCTATAACGTAAATAACAACATGTAGCAGCCTTCTGCCCCTTTAAGAATATAAACCTTCATGCACTAACAGCATCCTGAGCTCCTGGTGAGCCCCACTGTTCCTGCAGGCAGTAAAGTGATCAGCCCAGCATCCCTGGGTGGCTCTCCTGGGCAGGAGCTCCTTTTCCTGTGGCTGTCATGGAGAGACTTCCTTGCCAGCCCCAGCTTTGGGCTTATATATTCCCAGAGCCTTGCCTGCATCTGGTCAGCTGACAGCCTGCAGGTGCCTGCTAATTACTCCATTAGCCTGTTGCCCTGGCAACCTGCAACTGTGGCGTCCTGACTAGCCTGCAGTGCTCCCTGGCTAGGCTGCTTCTTCTCTTAAAGGAACAGAGAACCCCCAGGCTCACTGTTACACTAAACAAAAACTAAAATACTCAGATCTGATTCTCAGCTCAGTACTGATTGATACCAACTAAGAATGAAGCTCACTAGGGCCTGAATATAAGAATCTTGTCTACAGTTTTATTTTACCCATGTACCAAGCCATGTACCAACTATACTGTGCTAGTCAACTGCCCACATTTGCAATGTTCCTTTAAAATCCTTGATCCTAGAAACTTATGCCCACATTAAATAACTTTATGCATGTAAATTGTTTCATTAAGGGCTAAGAAACTTCTAATGAGTGTAAGCCCTTATGGGATATAGGCCCAGGTTTTGGAAAAGGAATTTCTAAATGGGAACATGATACGTTGCTGACAGTTCTTTTATGAGGACCAAAAATCCTCAAAAAATAGTCTCACAGCAATGTAACAGAAACCACTCTGAGCTGCCGGTCTGAGTAAAGGATAAGACCCTTAGATAAGGAATACCAAAGAAACCAAAGTATTTCTAAGCCAGCCCACAATACATGAAGGAAGCTCGCAACAGACAGGACCCAGCTGCCAAGCACAGGATAGTGAAAATCCATCAGGTTGTTGAGAGCCAATAAGAAGGTAAAATAAAAGCAAAGAACAGCTTTTAGAAACTGTAGTAGTTTGGCACTGCACGTAATATACTGTGGTTGTATAATGAGTTTTCCTTAAACCAGGAGGGGTCCTGGCATTACTAAGTAACTCATGAAGTGTAGGTATATTAAACCTGCCTCTTTTACACAAGGATCAAGCACCCTTCTTGTTGAGGCTTGTTGATTCTCTTAAGGGAATTTTGTTTTGAGTTAGCTGGGAATTTTCTGACAAAAGAGTTTTGTCACCAGAAAATACTGATTTGTCAAAAATGAGAATGCTTACAAAATGTAAACACTTTTGAAGAGACATTTTTCGAGTGTTTGATAAAAGATTGAATATTTTTTATTTGATCTGAGAGTTTGATTTTAATTTAGAATGAAAAAAATTGGGACACTTCAATTTGTTTAATTATTAGTTTAGCTTGTTGGACCAAAATGTCAGTCTTATTTTGGCTCCAGGTTTTGATTCCACGGGCTGCTGTTGTTATTGTTGTTTGACTTGATAGTGAACAGTTCCCACTTCTGTATGTAACCCATGTGGCTCTCTCTGTTCTTTTCTTGGATGAGTGCACATCATTTCTGTTGATTAATATAGCCTGTTGAAGAAAGACACTGCTTGTCACTGCGGGCTAGTTGGTCTGAGTGAAGATTTGCCTACAGCTCTGTAGCATACCAGATTCTACCTCTGGTGAAGGAAACATAGGAAACAGAAGCTTTCAAAGATGATTCTCCCAGCATTGTTTTCTTGGACTTCCTTGCCTGTGTGAGATTATAGATTCATAGATGCTAGGGTCGGAAGAGACCTCAATAGATGATTGAGTCTGGCCCCCCTGCTTGTGGCAGGAAAAGGTGCTGGGGTCATGTGACCACAGCCAGATGTTTGTCCAGTCTCCTCTTGAAGACCCCCAAGGTAGGGGAGAGCACCACCTCCCTAGGAAGCCTGTCCCACGTTCTGGCCACCCTTACTGTGAAGAAGTTCTTTCTGATGTCCAACCTAAATCTGCTGTCTATCAGCTCGTGGCCATTGTTCCTGGTTATTCCAAGGGGTGCCCTGGTAAACAGAGCATCTCTTCTTCCCTGCTGCCCCTCCCCTGGTGGATTTGTATACTGCCACAAGAGCCCCCCTCAGTCTTCTCTTGCAGAGGTTGAAAAGGTCCAGGTCCCTCAGCCTTTCCTTATAGGACCTTCCCTGCAGGCCTCTAAGCATAAAAGTGGCCCTCCTCTGGACCCTCTCAAGGTTGTTCACATCCCTCTTGAATTGCAGTGCCCAGAATTGGATGTACTCCAGCTGTGGCCTGACCAGTACTGCATAGAAGGGAAGCATCACCTCCCTAGACCTGTTTGTGATGCACCTACTAATGCATGACAAAGTGCTGTTAACTCTGCTAATTACTTTGTCACATTGACGACTCGTATTCATCTTGGAGTCAACGACTCCAAGATGTCTTTCTGCTGCTGTGCTGCTGAGAAGGTCATTCCCCAGCTTATAGGTGTGCTACCGATTCCCTCTTCCTAAGTGCAGCACTTTACACTTGTCCTTGTTGAATAGCATCCTGTCGTTCTCTGCCCACTTCTCTAACCTGTCCAGGTCCGCCTGGATTCAGTTTCTTCCCATCAATGTGTTTACTTTGCCCTGTGGTTTTGTGTCATCTGCAAATACAGACAGAGTGCTTTCCACGCCCTCATCCAGGTCCCTGATAAAGTAGCTGATAATAGTTCTATTGTTTCATGAAGCAGTAGCTTTCATTAACTTCATTTCATTCACACAAAGCCTATCTACTTCAGCTCACATTCAGCTATAAAGCAGCAGTTCTCTCATACCCCCAAAAGAGAAAAATCTGTTTGTGATAATGCTGCCAGTTCCAGCAGCAGTGTTGGGGCTGTGGAAGTGACAGGACAATTTGAGGACTTGTCTATATACAGATTCTGAAGAAAGTTACAGCTAAAGGTGTCAAATCAAGATCCATACAGTAAAACTGGTTTAACCCTATGTGGATGTTTTCATTTAGTTGCAAAATGGGTTTGTTTAGCTTCACCTTGATGGAGGATTAATCCTAAAATACAGCTTTCTAGTAGAGTCCCTCTGTTTCTGGGTAGGAACATTCACACAGGAGTTTAACACATTTTAAGTCAGGTACATTGATTTCACACATTTAGCTTTAACTTTCCTGAGTGTCCCTATACAGACATAGCCTGAGTAGACATACACAATGAAACACTTCAGAGGCTCTTCTGGAAATTCTGCAGAGGAACCCTAAGAAGTCAAGATAGGAAAACCAGTTGATATTGCTTTGCCTAAAAAGGAGTTTTCCTCTGAAGAGGACCCTTGAACACATTCTCAGACTGCTTCAGGCACACAACCCCATGATACTAATAAGGCAGTGATTAGTGATTCTCCGTTTAGTCCAGAATCATATGAAAATGCTTCCGTTAAGCTACCACAGCAACAGGCTGTGGCCACAGTTCATAATCTTACTCTGAAACTTTACTCAACTCTTTTTAGTGCTGGAAAGGGAGGCGGTTGTTAGATATAATTACCATGTAACAAGGCCCTAATTGCTCTATTTATGCAGCTCTCTAAGGGCACTTGTACATGTTATCCGGTTTCTCTAGCTAAAGATATTCCCTAGGTTTATTTCACTCTTGCAGTGTACCACAATGAATGGTGTTACATTTACATTACGAAACATGTTTAAGACTCATAATGGGTTAATATGCTATTACTAGTAAAAGATGCTAGGGGGCACCTCATAACAATTTTACCCTCTTAACCTCATAGTACTAAATTACAGCAGGGGGCTGTTTAGGGATGTATTAGTGATTGGTTTATTTTTTCGGGTTGCTTTCAGTCACATTCCTCCCCACTCCTCCAGAATGTCTTCCATTCTCTCAGCTATTCATTGTTGGGTGCTCTCTCCAACAAATCTACACAGTATCCACTTTTTCCCTTCCATCGCTTTGGGGACTGTTGGGGTTTTCAGTGGAGCCCTGAATTCAAAGACCGAAAGGAACACGGAAGGTATACTGCCTGCCTGGAGCAAAGATTCGGGATGTGACGGAAGTAATCCAGGCCAGGATCAAGCCCACCGATTACTACCCCATGGTCCTAGTTCATGGGGGTACTAAGGATGCAGCCAGGAGAACCCCCGATCACCTGATGGCGGACTACAGTGGTCTGGGCAGTGTGCTGAGGGAGTTCGGTGCACAGGTGGTATTCCCTTCCATCCTACCAGTGAACGGACGCGGAAGACGGCATGAGAACTGCATCAGAGAGACCAACTGGCGGCTTCGGCAGTGGTGTCTCGAGGCAGGCTTCGGCTTCCTGGACAACGACCTGCACATTACGACGAGGGACATGTTCAGTTGGGATGGGCTTCACCTGTCCCCCCAAAGGTAAGCGTGTGTTTTCTTCTAGGTTGGCGGATCTCCTCCAGCGGGCTTTAAACTAGGCTCGTCGGGGGGAGGGGAAGATGAGGGCGGGAGAAGCTGTGGACCACCAAACCATGTGGCACCCACAAGGCCAGCCCAGCCTGAAGAAGAAGAACATTGGGAACCTGCAAGCCATGGGGCGGCCAGCACCACAGCACAGGTAAGCAACGAGAAGGTAAGAAATAAGGTGCCCCTTGGGACTCGGAGCGGGGGGGCAGCAAAGGCACCAGTTGCAGGGCTCAAGTGCCTATATACTAATGCTAGGAGCAAGGGGAGCAAGCAGGATGAACTAGCGCTCCTGCTTGCACAAAACACCTATGACTTAGTAGGGCTAACGGAAACCTGGTGGGATTCATCCCACGACTGGGTGGTACATATTGAGGGTTATAGATTGTACAGAAAGGACAGGGTGGGAAAAAAAAGGGGGAGGGGTTGCGCTCTATGTCAGTGAGCAATGTACATCGACCCTCATCAAGACGGAATCAAAGGATGAGGAAGTAGAAGGATTGTGGGTTAGGCTACGTAAGGGGCAAGGAGAAAGGGATTTGGTGGTAGGGGTCTGCTACAGACCCCCACATCAAGGGGAAGAAATAGATGCGGGGCTCCTGAGGCATCTGCTGGGAGACGCAGACGGCAAAGTCCCACCGTTCACGCAGGTTTCTAACCTGTGTACAGGACCTCCACCTGACACAGGAGGTACATGGTCCCACTAGGGGGAATGCCATACTGGATCTGGTATTGGCAATGGGGGATGACATGGTAGGGGACCTACAGATCGGTAGCCATCTGAGGGACAGTGATCACCTAATAATAGAATTCACCATAAGACATCGAGTGGGTAAGGTAAGTAGTAGGGTGAAAGTGCTAGACTTTAGGAAAGCTGATTTCAATGAACTCAGGCGATTAGTCAAGGACGCACTGCAGAGTAGGAGTTTTGAAG
>NW_005841900.1:362842-384911 GCF_000455745.1 Alligator sinensis | reverse complement strand
CCTGCCTATGCAGGGGGTCAGACTCGATGATCTCAAGCAAATCCCGGGACGTCTCAAGCAAATCCCGGGACGTCTCTCAAGCAAATCCCGGGACGTCATTCTCCCCCTGTACTCGGCCTTAGTGAGGCCGCAGCTGGAGTACTGTGTCCAGTTTTGGGCTCCACAATTCAAAAAGGATGTGGAGAAGCTTGAGAGAGTCCAGAGAAGAGCCACGCGCATGATCAGAGGTCAGGGAAGCAGACCCTACGATGACAGGCTGAGCGCCCTGGGGCTCTTTAGCCTGAAAAAGTGCAGGCTCAGGGGTGATCTGCTGGCCACCTACAAGTTTATCAGGGGTGACCACCAGCATCTGGGGGAACGTTTGTTCACCAGAGCGCCCCAAGGGATGACGAGGTCGAATGGTCACAAACTACTTCAGGATCGTTTCAGGCTGGACATAAGGAAGAATTTCTTTACTGTCCGAGCCCCCAAGGTCTGGAACAGCCTGCCACCGGAGGTGGTTCAAGCGCCTTCATTGAACACCTTCAAGATGAAACTGGATGCTTATCTTGCTGGGATCCTATGACCCCAGCTGACTTCCTGCCCTTTATAAGTTCATCACGGGGGCACAGAAGGGAATTGGTGAGGTTTTATTCACCAATGCGCCCCCGGGGGTTACAGGAAATAATGGCCACAAGCTAGCAGAGAGCAGATTTAGACTGGACATTAGGAAGAACTTCTTCACAGTTAGAGTGGCCAAGGTCTGGAATGGGCTCCCAAGGGAGGTGGTGCTCTCCCCTACCCTGGGGGTTATGCAGGGGGTCGGACTCGATGATCTATTGAGGTCCCTTCTGACCCTAACATCTATGAATCTATGAATTGTTGCCTGCCAGGCAAAGCGTCTGTGGATGCTTGCAGCTATCGACCTGCCTGGGCAGAGAAAGCTGGGATGCATGCTAGGGGGACCTCGGGGCACAAAGGTGGGGTGCTCTTTTGGGGAAACACTCTCCCTGCACTGGCCACTAATCAGAACCTCGCATAAGCACAACTTTTCTGCTAGTTCACAAAGCATTTTCAGGTGCTCTCCCCCAAAAATGTCCTTGTATGGCTTATCTTGTCTTTTGTGGGCATTGATCACCAGCCAACCCATACCACACACACCCCTTCCCCTGGCATACCCACTTTTCCCCCCCTCCCATCACTGTGGGGACTCTTGGGGTTTCTAGTGGAGCCCTGAATTTGAAGACCAAAAGGAATTGTTGCCTGCTGAGTGAAACATCCATGGATGCTTGCAGCCATCACCCTGCCTGGCCAGAGAAAGCTGGGATGCATGCTAGGGGGACCTCAGGGTACGAAGGTGAGGTGCTCTACACATGCTATTAATACAGCTGAATAAACTCTGGCACAGTTCACAGAGGAATCCACCTGTGGCGCAGTGATTGCCCCTCCTGTTCCCCTCCCTCTTCTCCTCCCCCACCAACCATTGCTGCTCTTTCTGGCTGACCTAGGACAGGGCCAGCAGCAGCAGACAGGTCCCCCTCCCTGCCAGATCTCCCCCCTCCAGTGTTCCTCAACAGCTTGGGAGCAGGGGCAGGGAGAGGAAACAGCTCCCTGCACAGTTGAAGGGATGGGTTGTGTGTACAGACAAGAAGGGTGCTTCAGTGTGCATGCTGCCTGCCAGTTAGGTCTGCACTAAAGCACCCTCTTGTCCCAACCAGCCCCTCCACATGTTGAGCGGGGCTGGAGCAACCCCAGACTGACAGACTGATCTTCTGTTGGGGATGCTTTGACCCAGTTAAGTGTACTACTCTCTCCTAGGAAGAGACTGGTCAGGCAGTCTCTCCCCAGCCACCATGCAGTGAGGAGCTCCTGGCTGCAGGGCAGCAGTGTTCCTGAAGGGACCTAGATTATACTGAATGACCCTGCAGGCCTAGGAATTGAGGCACGTTCCCTGGGTTGAGAAAGAGTGGGCTTTGACAGGCAAGTGGCCTTTGTTTATGTTGACCCCCTAAAGGGTTGTGGTGTCTGCCAGGAGGCTGGGATACTTGGGGTTTATTTAAATTATGCTACTGGTTTAGCCTTGAGGTGGCAGGCTCATGGCCTGTTTAGATAGCCTGTGATCTGGGAGCCCTCAGATGGAGAGTGGGGCCCAATAAGGAGTCCAGCAGCCTAGAAAAGACTGAGACCTGAACCAGGGGGTCTGCAAGCCTGGAGGAGGGGCTGTCTGTGGGATCAGGGGGTCCAAGAGTCCAAAGGGGGCTACACGTACAAATAGGTAACATCAAAGAGAGAGAACACCTGCAAGGCTTGGAGTGTGGTGTAAGGGAGCAAAACAGAGCCACACAGTGAGCCCTCTAGGGCATCTTTAGCCTTGAGGGGCCTAGATACAGAAGTAGCCCTTAAAGTTAAAGGGGCCCAGCAGGGGCACAGGTCAGCTGAGAGGGGCTATTGAGATTAAGGGTTGAATCCAGGTGACTGAGGGTCCAGCATACAAGTGGACTAAGGCTTACTCTAAGGCCTGTGAGCAGCTTCTCTTATTTAATCTATAATAAGAAAAAGGTGTGTCAGGAAAGAATCAAGGCAGGGCTATAATAAAGACTGAGCCGAGCATGGGTCACAGGGTCATCAACTACCCCTGTGGCTTGAACCTGCTACAGGCAGTAAGAAAGAGAAGGCAGATTAAGAGATGCAGAGAAATGGCTGGAGGATGTTGGAGTGCCAGGACCACCGCCACTGCCTCTGCTTGCACCTGTGAAGTTTCTGTCCAGGCAGAATCACTCACCATTGAGGCTTCCACCCAGGTTCAGGTTTGGTGCTGTGGGGACTGTGGCTTGCAGGTTCCTTCCAGTGATGGCCAAGTTGGCAGGTGCCTGCAGTGTGAGAGGTGCCTCCTGGTGGTGTCTCTTAGGGAACAGGCAAGAGAGTACAGGAGGAGGTGGTGAGGCTCTGAAGCATCCTCTGCCATGAGGAGTTCATCGAGCCAATGCTGGAGGAGACCTCCAGGACTGTGGAGGAAGAACTGCCTGAGGCAGTGATTGAAAGAAGAGAGGACATGGACTCCCAGGAGGGTGGAAGCTTGTGACCTCTGGCAGCAAGCAGAAATCTTCACCTCCACCTGTAGCAGTTTGTCTGGAGAACAGATATGCATCCCTAGCAGTAGAGAGGGAGAAGCATGTTTCATTAGTGGAGGAGGACAGGACAGGCCTCAACAAGGTGGGAAGAACTAAGACTACCACCACCACCAAGGAGAAGCGAGGGGTGGTAGTATTGGAGAATCCCTTCTGCGAAGGAGCCGTCTGCAGACCTGACCTGTTGTCTCGGGAATTCTGCTGCTTGCCTGGAGCCCGGATCTTAAATGTCATGGAGGGATTACCAAGACTTATCCAGCCCTCTGACTATTACCCCATGCTGCTCATTCATGTAGGCACCAGTGATACTACTGGGGCAAATCGGAGCAGATCAAAAGTGACTACAGGGCTCTGGGTGCAAGGGAGAAGGGGTCTGGGGCCCAGGTTGTGTTCTCTTTGGTCATTTTAGTCAAGCAAAAGGGCCCAGGCAGGAACAGATACATCCTGCAGATCAATACCTGGCTGTGCAGATATTGCCTATTACCTACCTGGCCCCTGTGTTGCAAGCAGGGCTTTGGCTTCTTCGATCATGGGATGTTCTTCCAAGATGAAAGATTGCTAGGAAGAGATGGGGTCCACCTGACAAAGAGAGAGAAGAGCATCTTCACAGACAGGCTTACTAACCTAGTAAGGAGGACTTTAAACTAGGTTTGCCAGGTGATGGAAACCAAAGCCCTGAGGTAAGTGGGGAAGCAGGAGACCTGAAGGAAGAGCAAGCAGGACTGAGCAACAAGGGAGGTGTTCTCATACTTCCTGAGAAATCAGGGCAATCCACTAGTTACCTTAGGTGCCTGTACATGAATGCACGGAGCAAGGGAAACAAGCAGGAATATCTGAAAGTCCTTGCACAGTCACAGAACTATGACATGACTGGAATAACAGAGAGCTGGTGGGAGCTCACATGACTGGAGCACTGTCATGGATGGGTACAAACTGTTCAGGAAGGACAGGCAGGGGAGAAGAGGAAGAGGAGTTGTACTTTATGTAAAAGAGTCATATGACTGCTCAGAGCTCCAGTATGAAACTAGAGATAGGCCTGTCGAAAGTCTCTGGGTTATGGTTAGAGGGGAGAGCAACAAGGGTGACATTGGGGGTCTGCTATAGACAACCAAACCAGGAAGAAGTGGATGAGGCTTTCTTCAAACAGCTAGCGGAGGTTTCCCTGGTTTTCATGAGGGACTTCAATCACCCTGACATCTGCCTGGAGAGCAATACAGCAGCATGCAGGCAATCCAGGAAGTTTTTGGAGAGTGTGGGGGACAACTTTCTGGTGCAAGTGCTGGAGTGGCCAACTAGGGGCTTTGCTCTTCTTGACCTGCTGCTCACAAACAGGGAAGAACTGGTGGGGAACATAGTACTGGATGTCAACTTGGGCAGTAGTGACCACAAGGTGACTGAAGGAAAGGAAGGATGGAGAGCAGTAGAGTAACGGCCCTGGATTTCAGAAAAGCAGACTTCAACTCACTCAGGGAAATCATGGGCAGGATCCCCTGGGATGCCAGTCTGAGATGGAGAAGAGTCCAGGACAGTTAGCTGTGCTTTAAAGAAGCTTTACTGAGAGTGCAGGAACAAACTATCGTAATGCACAAGAAGATTAGCAAGTATGGGAGAAGACCCCCCACCTGCCCATCTTGTGAGTGTCTTCAGGATCTGGAGGGGCAGGTGGCAGAACTCCAGGCCGAGGTGAGCATGCTGCGGGGGATCCGGGTGGCGGAGGATGAAATTGATATGTATTTCTGTTCTCTGCATGGACAGGAATCCACCGGAGAGACGCTGCATGCACAGCACCCAACTAATCAGTGGCAGCAGGTTCCTGTACGAACTGCCCTGGCCTTGACAACTGCTGTGCCTGCTTCCCAGACACCCCTTGGAAACAGGTATGCAGCCCTGGCCCCCCTGGAGGAGAAGGCAGAAGAACTTGTCCCCAGAGGAATTGAAGCCACTCAACCTACATCACCAGCTCAGAAGAGGCATACCCTGAGAAGGAGATGCAAAGTTCTGGTCATTGGGGACTCCATCCTGAGGGGAACCGAGGGTCCAATCTGTCACTCAGAGCCCTGGTCACGGCCGGTCTGCTGCATGCCTGGAGCGAGGATTCGCAACATCACTGAGACCATCCCTAAAATCGTCAAACCCTCTAACTACTACCCACTGGTTGTGGTCCATGTGGGTACAAATGATGCATGCAAGGGCAAGCCGGATAACATCATGGAGGACAAGGCCTTGAGACACCAACTGAAGAAGACGGGAGCCCAGGTGGTATTTTCCTCCATTCTCCCGGTAAGTGGACGGGGTAGGTGTCATGAGGCCTGCATTGACGTGGTTAACCGGCGGAGCTGGTGCCACGAAACAGGCTTTGGGGTTTTTTTGACAATGACCCATGTTTTTGTAAGGAGGGCATGCTGGGGTGGGATGGGCTTCACCTCTGCCCTAATGGCAGACATCTTTTCCTCTAGTTTGGCTGATCTCGTACGGTGGGCTTTAAACTAGCTTCGCCGGGGGAAGAGGCCGCTTCAAGTGGAGAGGATGCTTCACCAGCACACAGGGTGACAAGAGGAAGGGAAGCACAAGTAAGCATCAACGTCTGGGGAGCAGGGGGCCACAACTGTCCTGGGAGTGGGAGGGAGTCACGTGCAACCTCAGAAGGCCTCAGGTGCCTCAACACTAATGCTCGTAGTATGGGGAGTAACCAGGAGGAACTGTGCCTCCTAACTGCAAGTAAGAACCCAGACTTAGTAGGGCTCACAGAAACCTGGTGGGATCCTACCTACGACTGGGCAGTGGGCATTCGGGGATACACTCTATATAGAAGAGACAGGACAGAAAGGAAATGTGGGGGGGGGGGTTGACCTCTATGGTGGGGGGGGGGTTGCACTCTATGTCAAAGAGCACCTCACATCATCCAGGATTAGCTTTGGGTTAGAGGAGGGTAGGGCAGAGACACTATGGGTCAAACTGCAAGGGGGGCATGGCGAAAGGAACATTACAGTGGGTGTCTACTACAGACCACCCAACCAGGGGGAAGAGCTAGACCAGGACTTCTCCCGTTAGGTCAAGGGATGCAGGCGGTTAGGTCAAAGGATGTTATTGTCATGGGTGACCTAAACTACCCAGACATTTGCTGGGAGGAGCAGACAGCCAGGTCTGACCGCTCATGTAGGTTCCTGGCTGTATTACAGGACCTTCACCTTATCCAGGAAGTGCACAGCCCCACTAGCAGTAACACCTTGCTGGATCTGGTCCCGGCCATGGGGAATGACCTGAGGGGGTGAAGGGACTGCAGGTCCTTGACCACCTGGGCAATAGCGATCATCACCTGCTGGATTTCATTATCCAACGCAGGGTGTCAAGGGCTCACACCAGGGCTAAAGCCCTTGACTTCAGAAAGGCCAGCTTCAATGAGCTTAGGAGACTAGTGGGGAAGGCACTGAGGGCCCAGAAGGTAGAGGAGATGGAAGTCCGTGAGGGATGGTTGTATCTTAAGGGGGCAATCCTCCAGGCCCAAAGGATAACAGTCCCTGAGAGAAGCAAGGGGGATAAGAGTGCTCAGAAAACCCCTTGGCTCAGCAAGGGCATTCAGCAATGCCTGAGGACTAAAAGATGGAAGGGAGGGGCTATCACCAAGGAGGAGTACTCCTCCTCAGCCCGGGAGTATAGGAGGGCTATTAGGAAGGCCAAGGCAGAGATGGAAGTCAGGCTAGCATCCAGGATTAAGGACAACAAAAGGTCCTTTTTCAAGTACATTCGGAGCAAGAAGAGGGCACCAGGCAATGTAGGGCCCCTGTAAGATGCAAACGGTAATCTTGTGGCTACGCCAGACAAGAAAGCTGATATTTTTAACAGCTTCTTTGCCTCTTTTTTCTTGAAGAGGGACCAGGATATCCCACCTACCAGAGGTAGGGACAATCTTGTGGATAGCTCTATCAGGCCTTCAGTCAGCGCAGATGTAGTTAGGGATCTTCTGGAAGGGCTAGACATTTTTAAATCTGCAGGTCCAGATGCCCTCCACCCAAGGGGGTTGAGGGAGCTGGCAGGGGTCATCGCTGGCCACAATGGTAATAAACTGATGGAGAATAGGTTTAGGTTAGAGATCAGAAGGCAATATTTTACAGTTAGGGTGGCCAAAATCGGGAACCAACTTCCCAGGGAAGTGGTCCTCTCCCCTACCTTGGGCAAATTCAGGAGGAGGTTGGATGATCACCTGTCTGGGGTCTTGTGAACCCAGCATTCATTCCTGCCTGTGGCAGGGGGTCAGGCCAGATGATCTGTTCAGGTCATAGTTTCATACCATGAAACTATGACCAACTTGGCTTAGCAGGGAACTCATCAGTACACTAATAACAAAAAGGGAGCTTATTAGAAGTGGAAACTTAGACAAATAACTAGGGAGGAGTGTAAGGGTGTTGCTTGGGCATGCAGGGATGAAGTCGGGGGCAAATCCACATGTGCAGGCATATGCATTTGCAGCAGTTCAAATAGCAGCAGCACAAATTTGTGCTGGAGATTTGTGCCTCAGCACACATGCCTGAACATGCACTTTGGTGTGATGGTGCCCCTTGGATCAAAATACCCCTGCCTCACTCCTCCTGGATCTGCGGCCAGGGGGAGCTAGAGGCTGAAGCCAGCACCTGTGCTGGCCCCAGCAGTATAAAAAGATGCCCTGGTGAGCAGCTCTGGGCTACTTGCCCTCAGGAGCTGGTGGGGGGGGTGGGGGGGAAGTTGGCCATGGCCCTTTCTGGCCTAGGCTGCTGCTCCTACTCCAGCTGCTGCTGTTGCCACTCCCCCTATGGGGGGGGTGGAAAAGGAGTAGTCTTCTGCTGCATGCCACTACCCCCCTGGGGGAGCACACCACACCTCACTAAACCCCAACACCACTCCCCAGCTTCTGCACTCTTGTTCTGGCCTGCTGCCCAGCCTGCCACCTAGCTGCAGGCAAGGGACAGCCAGGACAGGGGGCCTGTGCTGCCTGCAGGCCCCTCCCCCACCACCACTGCTGGCAGTCAAGGGTGGCTCGCCTGCCTCAGCAGGCCTCCCCATGCCTTCACGTGAAATACATCTTGGGTGGCTGCCCTGGATGGCTGCTACTACCTGTGCTGCCACTGTCCCCCTTAGGAGAGGGGAAGGGGGATTCTGCACTGGACCGCCTTGCACCACTCTGCACTGCACCTGCACTGTATTACTTCCTTAATTGACTGTTTGCTCCTGCACTCCCTCACCACATCTGATCCTGTGCCTCATTTCCTGCCTGCTGCCTTGTTGCTAAGTGCCTGGCTGGAGGCCTGAGGGGCTCCTGGACTGAGCTTCAAATAGAGCCCTGCACTGCTCCAGCCATATTTTACACCTGCCTCACCAACCTCCCCTGCGTTTTTTGCCCTTGTGTGGTAAGTCCTGTGGTCCACTTCCCCTGCCCTGGTGTTTCTTGTGTGGCTGAGTAAGCCATCTCAAGTCTCCCCAGCCCGCGCGTGTGTGTGTGTGTGTGTGTCCACCCCTACCTTCCCCAGACATAACTCGCCCGGTTTCCTGTGGGGCTGTAGCACAGTGAGCTTCAGCCCCATTCCTCCCCACCACCCCACAGCACCAGCCTGCCCCTCTTGGATTCACTGGTCCTTTTGTGTTTGGTTTGCTTCTCCCTTATATTAAGCAATGGCAAGACAGGAGCCTTCTGGGGAGCCATACACCCCCACAGAACTTCCTGCAGTCCCCATTGTGGGGACAGATTCCAGCCAGGCCCCAGAGGGGGTGTATGCCCCTACAGCCCCCACCCTGGAAACAGAGTCCAACAACCCCCTCCAGGGGTAGACAAGCCTGTGGCCCCTGCTGTGGGGCAAGTGGGACTCTAAAGGGGAGCCAGCAGGGCCAGGGGGTCTTCCTCAGCCAGGTCCCCTACGGAAGGGCTCCCAAGCCCCCCACCCCCACTGTCAGGGACCCAGGGCAAGGGCAATGGCTCCTCTTCAGCCTTCTCCACAGCTAGGGGTGGGAAGGGCAAAGGCAAGGGCCCTGCCCCCCGGCTTAGACCACCAGTGGCTGAGGGGACCAGGTGCACTATACCAGGCAGCCCTCCCACTCAGTCTGTCCCTGGCCCTAGCCCTGTCCCCAACAAGGTGACCCCCACAACATGGGAGCCAGAACTATGCCCAGATGGCTGCAGGGTAACTCGCAGCTGTGGGATGTGGCCCCTCTACTGCCAGCCCTTCCAGTTCAGGTGGCAGGGCCCCTTTTCCAGCACTCACCCACAGGCACAGGGTCAAGTGTGAACTACCCAAGCAGGAAAACCTACAGTTTGAGACCTGGGTGCAGGCCCTGGATCAGATAGTGGGGGGTCCCAAGATCGTGGCGGCCTCCCGCTTCCATGGCAAGGAGTTTTTTTTCTTTGCCTCGGAGACTGCTGTACAAAAGTTAGTGGAGAGGGGGCTCATGGTGGAGGGTGAATACATCCTCCTTGAGCCCCTAGAAGATCTGAGGACCCAGGTGGTCCTCAGCTTCATCCCACTCTATATCCTCAACTGGGCCCTGCTCCCCCAGCTCTAAACCCTGGGGAGGGCCCTCCCACTGGGGTGCCAGGACCCCGGCCTCTGCCATGTGTGCTCTTTCTGCTGCCAGGTCATGATCCAGCTGGCAGTAGGAGTGCAGCTGGAGGCTGAGGGGTGCCTTGTGATTCCTTTTCAGAGGGCCCTGGTGATGGTGTTTTATACACTGGGGGACCTGCAGTACTTCTGGTGCTGAGCCCCAGGGCACTTGTGTCATGAATTCCCCATGAGCCAGGTGGGAAAGACATCTGTGGGTCCCACTGGTGAGAGGGGTGCCCCTGCCACTGGTTCCCCTCCCTCCTTGGGCCCCCCTGGCACCCCAACCACAATACCCAGCCCCCCCCCCTGTGAGCTCAGGGGACTCCACCCTTCAACCAAGTTAGGCTGAGTCCCAGGGAGGGAGGCAGCAGCAGAGGGGAAAGAGGGAGCAGGGGCCCCCCCCCCATCCCTAGCCATGCCCTCTGCAACTGCTCCACTCCCACAACCCCACCATCTTCTGGTGGAGCTTGTCCACCCAAGGACCACCCCATGACTGAATAGATGCAGGTCCCTTCCAGGCACAAAGCCAAGTGGAAGGCCTAGGCACAGCTGGAAGACCCCCCCTTACCAGGACCACCATGCAGTGGGGAAAAGGGCAACCCAGCTTCCAGGGGCCTCCCCACCTGAACCCAACATCCCAACCCCAGGAAAGATAAAATGGGTAATCCTGGTGGAGGAGGCTTTGGGGCTGCTGGCTGGTCTCAAGCAGGAGCCCATGGAGGAGGCCCTCTGCTCTACTAGTCAGGGCCTGCCCCCTGAGAATGTGGGCACCAAGTCAGAGGCCTCGGCCAACCCAGTGGTAGATCCAGTAGCAAAGCCCTATCCCTCCAATGACCTGGGCTAGACGGGAGCCCTGAGGCTCACCTCACCCTGGTAAGTCCTGTGTGGGGGGTACTCTCCCAGGACTCCAAGATGGGCACCAACGCTACCCCGATGCCTGACAGATCTCCTCCCCACCCCCAGAATAGCCTTGCTACCTGCCCACCCTGTGGTCCCACCCCAGAGGGGGTCGAGGTGACCAATCTTGTCAGGAACCCTGTGTTTACCCACTAGGGTTCTAGCTCTGCCCTCCCATCTTATGAGGGAGTCCTACCCTGACCCTTACCCCACCCCTGTCCCAAGGGACTGTAGAGCTCTCCCAATCCCAACCTGATTCCATGGCCTTAGTGGACCAGGAGTTCAGGTGGTGCCTAAGCAGCCCACTGAGCCCCAGGACCAGGAGGACGACGACGACGACACCTAAGAACCAGTGGAGTCTGTGGAGCCTGAAGACCTCTTGGTCCCAGTGGTCCCCAGGGGTGATCTACTTGCATTCTTTGACCATGAGTACACCCAGCAGTCTGCCAGCAAGGTACATCTCACCTTGGACTACTGGGGAGATTTTGACAGTGTCCTCAACACTGTGAGAGCACTGGCAGGGGAAAACAAGGAGCCCAAGTGCTGCAACGCCTAGATCTATAGGTGGGTCCACGGTTTCATAGATACCCTGTATGCCTATGGGAGGGCACTGCATGAGCCAGCACACCCTATGTAGGGTGTTGAGGTATGCGAGGCCTCTGCCAAACCATCTGATCCATCCCCCCCAGACATGAGGTCATTTAAGATCATGACCTTAAATGTCCACGGCTGCGGGAAGGGTCTCCAGAGATGCCGGGTGCTCTCCTTCCCTTGGGAGGGGGAGTACCCTGTGGTATTCTTGCAGGAGACCCTGAAGACTCCGGCTGATGAGCCTAGCTGGTGGCTGGAGTGGGGAGACAGGATCTTTTTTAGTCATGTCTTGGCCACCTCTTGCAGGTGGCCACCCTGTTCTTCCCAGACCTGCAACCGAGGTTCTCCAAGACACTGAGGCCACCTGCTGCACCTATGGGTTTGAGTGCAGGGGCTGGTCCCGAATCTCCTGAACGTATACACCCCTGTGAAGGAACCAGAGTTGGCAGACTACTTTTGCCAGGCAGCCACTTACATCAGCATCTTTAACCCTCGTGAGTGCCTGGTCCTTAGCTGGGGCCCAGATATCCGGAGTCAGCTTACTGGCATTTTCATGCCAATCTGCTAGAGGATGTGGGCTTCAGGGAGGCCTTCCAGGAGTTCTGCCTGGCCTGGCGGGAACAATGGGCAGCTTTCCCCTCAGCTCAAAAATGGTGGGACATGGGGTAGGTGTGCATCCAGCTCTTTTGCCACAGCTACACTTGGGGGCACACCTGGTGAGGGAGGCAGTCTGGAAGCAGCTCGAGCAGGAAGTGCTGGAGCTGGAGAGGTGCCTGGCCACTGACCCACCAACCTGTCCCTCTGCGGAGAGTGTTGGGATAGATGGAAAGAGCTTTGCACTCTGGACGACCACTGTGCCCATGGTGCATTTGTCTGCTTGCACATTCGTCTCCTTCAGGAGATGGACCACGGCTCCTGCTTCTTCTACATCCTAGAGAGGAGGCAGGGGGCCAAGAACTACATCGCCTGCCTGCTGGCAGGTGACAGCACCTTCCTCACAGATCCAGGTGAGATGTGCTGGCGCACGCGAGCCTTCTACAAAGAGCTCTTCTCCCTGGATCCGATCAATACTAAAGCCTGTCAGACCCTGTGGGAGGAACTCCTACAGGTCAGTGCAGGCAACTGAGGCTGGCTGGAGGCTCCTTTTGTTGAGCCCCAGCTCAGGTCTGGGATTGTGCCCAGTATGCAAAAGCCAATAAAGATACCAGGGGTGAAAGTATAAAGATTTATTGCTAGCAATACAAGGTGCAAGCGGAATAATTTCATGTAACAAGCACACAGATTCTTAATTATGAGCATCTTTTATACAGGAGTATTGGACCTTCATAAGCATTCTTGTTTGCTAATTGGTTATAAGGGAGTGACGCAAGGAGTTCTTTACTGAGCATGTCTCTATACCTGTGTTTTAGCTATGTATCTCATTTCCATACATGTATGTTTCATTAGCATACTTTCTCCCCATCTAGGGGTGGGAATCTTAATATTTAAATCAGCTCTTTGCCCTAGTCCACTGATTCTGCTTTTGTTTTCAAGCCTCCTTTATCTAAGACTGTCTCCTCCTTATCATTGCAGATGGGCATTAGTTACATAACAGAGACTTTTGCTTGGGCCGGATGCCTGGCAACAAAGCACCAGGCATCAATGGGCTGACCACAGAGTTCTACTGGGCCTTCTGGGCCATCTTTTTAGACTTCATAGACAATAGACCATGAGATGGTTGAGGCCATAGTGAGTTTAACCATGAGGAGCTTAACAAAGCTTAACCATGAGGACATCATGAGAGACCAAGTCAAAGGCTTTCTTGAAATCCAGATATATGACATCAACCTCGTCTCCCTTGTCCAGGAAATGCATTACCTGGTCATAGAAGGAGACAAGGTTGGTCAGGAAAGACTCTCCAGCAAAGCCATGTTGGCTGGCACTCAGAAAATTGCCTTCCATTATCCTGTTGCTGATGGAACCTTTGATGATTTTCTCCAGGATCTTTCCAGGGATGGATATCAGACTGGCCTGTAATTCCCTGGATCTTCCTTCTTTCCTCAAAGATTGGGCCCCAGCCTGGACACTGCCACAATCTGGGCCAAATCCAAAGGAAGTGGGGAACTCCCCTTGTCATGCTGAAGGGCCATGTCAACCCTCCTGCCGAAGAAGGGGAATACCCGTGACCTGAGGAATTGGCATTCCATGTCCCTCCTCTGCATGGACTACAAGGTGGCAGTGAAGGCCATATTGCTGCACCTGTGGTCCATGCTGGCACACGTGATCTGTCCCAATCAGATGTACATGGTGCTTGGACATTCCATCTTCACCAACCTGTACCTGGTTCACGACCTTCTGGAGCTGGCACGCCAGGAGGGCCTGCCTTTCACCCTCCTGTCCCCGGACCAGGAGAAGGTGTTTGACAGGGTGGATCATGGGTACCTCACAGGCACGCTCCAGGCCTTTGGCTTTGGGCTCCACTTCATGCAGGCTCTCCAGGTGCTGTATGCCTCTGCAGAGTGTTTGATCAAGTTCAACTTGACCCTGAGGGAGCCCATCCCATTCAGGCGAGTGGTACGTTAAGGCTGCCTATTGTCAGGCCAGCTGTACGCCTTCACCTTGGAGCCCTTCCTTGTCCTCCTGCAGAGGCGGGTGGCAGGGTTGGTGCTCCAGGAGCCAGCAATGCAGCTCACCCTGTTGGCATATGCTGATGACATGCTTCTCATGGTCCAGGACCTAGGCAACCTAGAGCAGGTGGAGGTCTGCCAGGTGTTGTACTCGATGGCTTCCTCTGCCTGGGTCAACTGGGTCAAAAGCTTTGGCCTGACAGTGAGTGATGGGTGGCAGATGGGCTCACTCCCCCCCATGCTCCAAGGCATCCACTGGAGCGCAGGCTCACTGATCTACCTGGGGGGTCTACCTGTCCCCACAGACCACTCCCCACTAAAGAACTGGCACCAGCTGGAGGCAAGGGTGGTAGAGCAGCTCCGAGCATAGAAGGGATTGCTACAGTGTCTCTCCCTGCATGTGAGGGAACTGGTGTTGAACCAGCTGGTCCTGTCCATGCTCTGGCAGCACTTCCATACCCTGCCAGTACCCTCCCCCACCCTGAGGTCCTAGCTGGGCTCCAGGGACAGGCACAGGTGTTTTTTCTGGCCAGGACAGCATTGGGTTGCTGTGGAGGTCCTGAGGAGGATCATGGCCTCTGGTGCTGGGGTCTATACCCCCCCAAAAAAAAATTCTGCACCCATACTGGCACCAGGGCCTATGTACCCCAAATACTGCACCTTCTCTGGCACCAGGGTCAGTACACCCCAGATCTTGCACCCACATGGGTGCCAGACCCCCACAGTGTAGTGGGGTCCCAATGAAGCCTCCTCCTTCCCCACCCAAACTGCAGGTGTTATTAAACCCCCCCCCCATAAACAGTCTGTCCACAGGCTATAACCACCACCAAAAAAATACAGTCAAAGAAGGCAGCATCCCAGCTTACATTTACTCACGGGTCGTGACTCTGCTCCCCACTGTCGGCTACCGTCCTTCCTCTGGGGTTGCAGCTGCTTCTCCAGGTTCCTCAGTAGTTCCTTCAGCCTTTGGGGCGCTCACCCAGCCTCTCCATGGAGCTCTCACACACACTCCTTCTCCCTTGGCTGCCAGGCCCCAACTGCTGCCCAGCCCAGGGTTTTTATAGTCCTGGCCTGCCCCCTTCTGGTCACCTGACCAGCTGGCCTGGCTCAACTTTTAACCCCTACCTTACCAGCGTGCTGTGCCCAGAAAGTCCTGATTGTAAAGGGGCCGACATGTCTTCTGATAACAGGGCTAGAGTTCCCTGTTGCACACCCCCCTCTCTTCTCTTTCATCTGGGGTCTTTCCTTCCCCTCTGAACTCTCAACCTGCCTTCTGGTAACAGGGCCAGTGTTCCCTGTTACAGTGCCCTGAACCGGTTTTTTTCAGCATGGGCTTTTTTTTATACCAGGATTTCCCAGTATCAAATTTAGAGCCTGCACTGCAAATATGCAGCATGGAGAACATTTATTTTGTTCCTAGTGTGCCTCTTGTGGCATGTCAAACTGCTCTGAGGTACCTCAACAGGCACATGAACCCAGGAAGGCCAAAGTGCAATTCGAGTTGCAGCTAGCAAGGAGCGTGAAGGGTAACAAGAAGGGTTTCTACAAGTATGTTGGTAGCAAGAGGAGGATCAGGGAAAGTGTGGGTCTCTTACTGAATGGGGGAGGCAACCTAGTGACAAATGATGCAGAAAAGACTGAAGTGCTCAGTGCCTATTTCTCCGCAGTCTTCACAGGCAAGGTCAGCTCTCAGACTACTGCACTGGACAGCACAATTTGGGGAGGAAGTGAGCAGCCATCATTGGCAAAAGAACAGGTTAGGGACTATTTAGAAAAGCTGGATATATACAAGTCCATAGGGCTGGATGGGATGCACCTGAGGTAGCTGAGGGAGTTGGCTGATGAGACTGCAGAGCAACTGGCCATCATCTTTGAAAACTCATGGCAATCAGAAGAGGTCCCAGGTGATTGGAAAAGGGTAAACATAATGCCCATATTTAAGAAAAGGAAAAAGGAGGATCCAGGGAACTACAGAGCAGTTGGCCTCACCCATAGGTGACTGGTGCCTCCTGAGTTTAGAGGGGCACCAGATTGCTGAGGGGGGAGGTCCCCCAGTGGCCAATCGTTGAGTCTGGTACCACCAGCGGCAAAACCGGTAAAACTGGCAAAACCAGAAGTGCACTTCTGGTTTCATGGCTGGCAGTTCCGGGGGGTGCACAGCCAATCTTAGGGGGTGCACATGCACTCACGTGCACCCACTATGCATCACCAATGGCCTCACCTCAGTCCCTGGAAAAATCACAGAGCAGATTCTCAAGGAATCCATTTCTAAGCAGTTGGAGGAGGAAAAGGTGATTAGGAACAGTCAGCATGGATTCACCAAGGGCAAGTCATGCCTGACAAACCTGATTGCCTTCTATGACAGGTGACTGACTCTGTGGATGCAGGGAGACCAATGGATGTGGTGTACCTTGATTTTAGTAAGGTTTTTGATACAGTCTCCCACAACATTTTCACAAGCAAGCTAAAGAAGTACAGGCTGGATGAATGCCTGTAAGGTGGATAGAAAACTGACTGAAGCATCGGGCTCAGAGGGTATTAATCAATGGTTTGATGTCTAGTTGGCAGCTGGTATCAAATGGAGTGCCCCAGGGGTCAGTCCTGAGACCGATTTTGTTCAATGTCTTCATCAATGATCTGAAAGATGGCACAGAGTGTACTCTCAGCAAATTTGCTGATGACACCTGGGGGGGGGGAGTAGTAGATATGCTGGAGGGTAGGGCTAGGATCCAGAGTGACCTAGATATATTGGAGGATTAGGCCAAAATAAATCTCATGAGGTTCAACGAGGACAAGTGCGAAGTCCTGCACTTAGGACGGAGCAATCCCATGTACCAGTACAGGCTGGGGGCTGACTAGGTGGGCATCAGCTCTGCAGAAAAGGACCTGGGGGTTATGGTGGACAATAAGCTGAATATGAGCCAGCAGTGTGCCCTTGTTGCCAAGAAGGCTAACAGCATACAGGGATGCATTGGTAGGAGTGTTGCCAGTAAGTCAAGGGAAGTGATTATTTCCCTCTATTCAGCACTGGTGAGGCCACATCTGGAGTACTGTGTTCAGTTTTGGGGCCCCCACTATAGAAAGGATGTGGACAAATTGGAGAGAGTCCGGTGGAGGGCAAAAAAGATGGTGAGGGGGCTGGGGGACATGACTTCTGAGGAGAGGCTGAGGGAACTGGGCTTATTTAGTCAAGAGAAGACTGAGAGGGCATTTAATAGCAGCCTTCAACTACTTGAAGGTGGGGTTTGAAAGAGGATGGAGCTAGACAGTTCTTAGTGATGACAGATGACAGAACAAGGAACAATGGTCTCAAGTTGCAGCAAGGTAAGCTTAGGTTAGGTATTAGGAAGAACTTTCTCACCAGGAGGATAGTAAAACACTGGAACAGGTTACCCAGAGAGGTGGTGGTATCTCCATCCTTAGAAGTTTTTAAGACCTGGCTAGACAAAGCTTTGGCTGGGATGATCTAGTTGGGGATGGTTCTGTTTTGTGCAGGGGTTTGGACTAGATGACCTCCTAAGGTCCTTCCAACCCTAATTGTGTATGATTCTATGTGTAGACCTACTTTCTCTGTCCTCTGTGATTCACCCAGTGGCCAATAGGGTGAGGGTGTGCTACAGAGCAGCTGCAGCAGGGAGAGCCCATCAACTACTCAGACTGCTCCAGGCCAGCACCAGAGCTGCACAAGGGGCTGCAGGGGAGACAGCTCGGATCCAAGAGACTCTCTCTCTTCTGCATAGAAAAGAGTCTATTTTTATCACTTCAGTTTCAAACTGGGCATGGCACAAGGACCTATTCTCCTGGCTTTCGAGGGCCATAAGTATCGTGAATCTTATTAATATATGTTGCTCTTAAAGTAATTTGCTTACACATATTGTTAATAAAGAACTTTAAATTAAAGCAATTTTTTTAAGTCTAGTTTTCTGGTTGACACCAATTAAGCAAGGTTTACTTGAATGCAGTTAAATAAAAAACTGCATGAGATCAATTGCAAAAATAAGAAGATATGTCTACATATGGTAACTGGATGTTCTGAGGCTGGGGAATACTGGTGTGTCACACAGATTAACTCCAAAGGTCTTAAAATCCTGGCTTGTCAGCCAATTTGTCCAGTCCTTACAATGTGAAATACTCATACAAATAAACTTGCCACAAATGCTTTCATGTAAAATGAAACAAACCTTGTATTCAGAAAACACAGAAAACATCAACAAAAATGGAGAGGAAGGCATGAAACAGCTAGAATTAGTTAAGCAATTATGGTTTTACAGCATCATACAATTATTGCAATGTACATAACCAAATTATATGCAGTCATTATTTTACATCTTGCCATCTATGAGCCATAAATTATTAACTGACAAAAATATTAAAAGAAAACACTCAAGCATGTTTTCTATGCTTTCCTACAGCAAGGTATTTTTGGACAGGCACAATGAACATAGTAAGGAAGATACCTAGAATTTCATTTTGCCCCTCAAAGTGATTCTGGGTGATTTTTTTTACAGTATTTCTGATTTTTTTAAAGAGAGTAAATGTGCGTTTTTGGGGGGTGGGGTTTGAAAGTACAGTGTTCTCCAGCTAGAACCTGGAAGCAATCATCATGGCAGACATCATGCATTTAGTAACATATTTGGTCTGGGCTCCATTTTTGGCTTTCATAGCACATCAACCACTACTGTCAAATAATTTTGACTTTCTATTTGGTGACTCACCCCAATTTCTTTTAGCATATGGTATTAGCTGGTCTCAATTTTATTCTAAGAGACACCATCAGATTGAAGTCTTGTCAGTTCAAAAAATAACATGAAATCATTTTCAGATACACCAGCCACGCAATCCACCTACCTTTTTTATTAAAATCATATTTTTCTAATTTCTTAAAATATTTTTCTTCTCAGCTTTGTGCAAAAAACCCTACATGAGTGAAAGGTGGAACTGATTGTCTCTAAAGGAAATTGTACCTAAGTAAACAAAAAGTTGCCATATGAACGGAGTAAACAAAAAATATTTTTGTACTATACGGTACTTGACAGAAATTAGAGCAGTCTTAAATGTTAGACAAAATAATTTAACACATTTTTACACAGAAGTGTGATTATAGTAGATCTGCCTTTAAAAGCAATCCTGTATTTTTTACTTATTAACAATTTTAGGTTGCTAAATTAGTTTCAAGTTGATAAGTAAAAGGTGTTTATTTGATTTTCTTTTTTTGCCACTTTAAACTGTGATTGTAATTTATTGTGATTGCACGCTGTTGCACATACATTGAACAATTACAATAGTAGCTTAAGATACATGGTAGTGTCTTCCACACATAAGATTAGATGTTTAATGGATATTTATACCATAGTGTCAGCAGCTTTGAAATTCAATCCTTGAAAGGTCTCTGCTTGAATTTCAGTCAGCCTTAGTGTCATGAGGTTCAAGTGATGTAGGGGAACCTTCAGCCTATGGTGTCTTTAACTCAAATGGCTGATCTATAGAATTTTATGTAAGCAAGAAGTGTCTTTAATATATTTAAAATCTGTTCATAACTCAAATGGATTAATAGATTTTTGAGCAAGCATAAAGCATTACTTGTAAGCTAAGAATAAGTGTGAACATTTTCAATCCAGAATGTGACATTTTTCAGAAAGCTATTCATAACTGAATACAAGGTTTGTAATGAAAGTCCTGGAATTATTTTAAACAACAGTGGTGCTTACACAGCAGTACTAAGACTAAGAACAAACCTGATTTATACTTTAGTGGATGTTATCACAGCTTAGGTGTTGTATGGTTGATTTTAGAATCAAGGGAACAAAATAAAACAAAACAGCACATTGAACTTGTCCCTCATGTGCACCCAATGGAATCTACTTCAAGAGCAGTAGCTAATACATGCAGAATTTATTCCTACCACAAAGAGGCACTACAGTATAACTTCAGCATGACATTATTGTCCAGATTAGTGTGATAGTGTTGCAATGAAGCAGATGTATTTTACAGATAAATGAGAGTTTTTATGCCAGGATGCATATGGATTATCCATTTAATCCAATTTGATTCATATTTTCTTTTTACAACAAAGGATATCTTTAAATATAAGAATAATGACAAAGGGACTCGGACCTTTTTATGAAATATTCCACAGCTACATTCAGATTAGTTGTGGAAGGCTACATCATGAGCTAATATTCTAAGAAATTATTTAAAGATTACATGCAAAAAATATTAAAAGAATATTCTTTGTAACTTTGGCCCAGTTGTCACACTTGCAGCCCATGCAAGATAAGTGTCTGCAAATTTCTTTTGTACAGGGGTCCTGATTACTGTAAAGATTAGTTAAGGAATGACAGGACGTTGCCTTAGTTCTAAACACTGCTTACCTCCAGTCACCCTTAACCAGAGGTGTAAAAGTGCAGCTTTGTGCCCTGGGTAATGGTGGTGCTTGGGCCATTGGTGGCACCTAGCTGCTGGCGGTTCGGCTGCCGGCAGGAGCTGTTATTTTTCTACCCTCTCCCCTAAGTCAGTGCCTGGGACTGCTGTCCTAGATGCCACACCTTAGTTACACTACTGCTCTTAGCTCCCCTGTTTTTTAAGACAGAGTTTTATAAGGTGAAACAATTTGGCCAGAGGAGCACTCAAATAACATTATGATGTAAAAATAATTTAGAAAGGGGTACTTCTACCATTATTGGAGTGTTTCTCTGGCCAAACTGTTTCACCTCATAGAACTCTGTCTTAGAAATAGGGGAGCTAAGAACAGTAGTGTAACTAAGGTGGGGCATCTACAACACTAGTCTCAGGCACTGACTTAGGGGAAAATTAAATTAGATCCTCTTATAGTATCTGACAACACCAGGCTGCACATCAAGTACCAGATTATATTCTTTAGTATTTGCAATGGCCTGAGTCTGGCCTGTCATCCATCATATTTTGACCCACAAAAATAGTAAATCAATTGAATAGATGAGGACAGAAAAAGAAGGCAAGAGTTCCAGTTGTCAAGTGTTCACGTTACTTGGCAACACCATATTTTTTTGCAAGGTGCACAAATACCAAGGCACTGAGTCCAGGATCTCATCTAGGTCACTGGTTTCTAAATGTACCAGGCTTACCTTTCAGAGCTTGGGTTGAGTCCCAGGTTTGACTGGTGGAGCCCATCCATCAGTCAGGAGGCAGCAAGAGAAATAAGGTCATGCCCCTTTCCTGAGGGGAGGGGGAGAAGAGATCCCCCAGACCTGATTGAAGACCGTAAACTGTCAGGCCTGGGTGACTTCAGGGGTGGAGCCCTGGAGCGTATAAAAGGAGCTGCGTGCCCAGCACAAGGGGCAGATGCAGTGAGGGACTCAAGAAGAGCGGAGCCAAGAAACACTGGGGAGCTCTCCCCCAGTGGCTAATAGGCCCAAGTCTACTGAAGCTGCCATTGAAGGAGTAGCCCTGGGAGTGGTGTAAGACTGCTTGGGCCCATCATAGCGCGCATTTTGGTGCACAGAGCCCAGGCTTTGGGAGCCGCAAGCAGTGGCTTGAGCCTGCAACCCCAGAGGGCCAGCGGGCACAAGGTGCACGGGGCAGCGCACGGGGCAAAGGCCTTGGGGGCCGCAGTGAGGCGGCTCAGGCCCCATCTCTCAGCAAGTGGCCAGGTCCCATGGTGCACAGGGTGATGCATGGGCCCAAGTGGTGCCCCCATACAGCGTGGGGCAGTAGGGGGCACTGGGGATCATCCCCCTCACCCGGCAGTACCCACTAATTCGGGGCTTTTTTTTTTCCAAGTGCCAGGAGCTGGGGTGGGCGGGGTCATTACCAGACTGGGGGGGATGGGCCTGGCTGATTCGGCGATTCAGCAGCAGCTGAATCTCTGAATCCGATTAGGCTGAATCGATTCGAGACAGTGATTCGAATCACTGAATCGAATCATTGTCCCCCAAATTGGCCGAATCCGAAGCGAATACTAGCCAGTTCGCACAGGCCTAACAGCTTCTATTTTTCCAGTTGCAAATACCAGGAATAGAAGCTAAGATGATATAAGGTGTTCCTAATATTATTTCTTCACATAAATAATTTCTCTACTTTACGTAGTGAAGTTATCTGGCCATCTAAGGGGCTTATCTGTGTAACCATGACTGGGAAGCAAGATGTCCATTGTGGGTATGTGTGTACCTCTCACTTACCACTGTGTTGGAATACTACTGACCTATGTCTTGTCCTCCCACTCATCCTCCATGCTTTAATGTTAAAATTATATTTGGGAGGATGGATGGCTCTTTGACCGAAAGTTAGTCTGGCAGAGTCGCTGGTCTTCTGCAGGGCTCCACCT
>NW_005841900.1:352992-362811 GCF_000455745.1 Alligator sinensis | reverse complement strand
CTACACTTTGCCCCTTTCCCCTCTGTCTGATGGTAGATAATCTCCATTAATCTGGAGTGGGGAATGCCTAGTAAAGTCCCCTCTCGGGTTTTGCTGAGTTCTTTAGTCTGCAGCTCCCTGGCCTCTTCCTCCTCTGGCCAAATCTCCCTGGTTTTAGATCATCGGATTATCCCCACGCATGGCCTTATCACCACTCTTTTATTTTTTGCTGCTTATGTGCCTTCTTTCATGGAACTCAAAATGTCTATAACTAGTCCCTGAATTAATGTTTTTTTCCCTTCTGCCTTTTCTTGCCTTTACTTCAAGCTTTATAGGCTTAATCTCTTAAAGACTACAAGTGTAGAATATAGAGCCCTGCTTAAACATAAATCAATCCCTCTGGGATCCTTCTCCCTAGCTATTCTTCATTTACACAAGTAAAATTAATCACAGAGTTTTTTTATTTCCGGCCTCCAATTCCTTTACAAAAAAAAAAAAAAAGAAAGAAAATCAGTCTTGTTTATTTCCTGGTCTTACGTCTCAGTTAGGGTGTCACCATCAAGCTCATGCCCTGCTTTTCTCTTTCCAGGCATACCATACAAATCCCTCCTTTGCTCTTGCCACCTCAATTTTCCTCCAGACCCTGCTCCTCTCATCAGGTCTGTACTCTCTTTTTCTGGCTGGTCTCTGCCAGCCATCCCATGGGGAAATCTCCTGCATGGTCCTGGCTCTAGGGGTTTGCCTAAATGACCCACACAACCCTGACATCCACTTTTACTTATCTCTTGTGGAAGGCGGGTGGAATCCTCACTCATGGCTCGTCCAGGTCCCAACAACTCACAATGGTTTGGCTGCCTGAGATCTCTTCTTCCCCAGTCCTCACAGCTCCTGGTTCTGCTGGGTTGTTCCTGCTCCAGGGAATACGGAACACTGAGCCTTTCTTTGCTGTCTGTTTTAAAACTGCTTGGTCCCCTCTCTGGGTCAACTGATGCAGGCTCCCTGGGGCACATGTTCTCATGCCCCAAGAGCCTGCCTGTTTCCTGGGTTTTCCCTGGACCCTCTTCCCTGGGGCACTGGAGACACACCACTTGCCTGGCCCTGTCCCAGTAACTTGCCTGCCGGCTTTGCCATCTCTGCAGGAGCATAGCAGGGCCTTCACCACAGACCCTACTTCATCCATGCTCTGAAAATCCCTCTTATAATGTTTTGTCTGAAAGGTTATTGTCATCTTTTGAGGAGATTTCTGGGGCAGCCATGCTAGAAGGAAATCCTAGAACCATGAGTTCTGGAGAGGTTGACAGGAACAGAACAGATATAACAGATCTCCTGCATCTCCCCCAATGTATAGACCCATCCTGAGGAGGGGAAAATTCAGACTAGGTCTGCACAAAACCCTGGAAAATGTTGCTACCACAGAACCCCAAACTAAACCATTGGTAGCATCCAGACCAGGAACTGAGGTGCTGAGCTTCAGGGCCTGAAGTCAAGCATGTCTCCTCACTGCCCACTCTCATGTGTTCAAACTTCCCCAGGCAGTGCAAGCTACAAGAAAGGAAATCCACCAACAATACCATGACTTCCTGTTCCTGATTTCCAGCCTGTAGCAAGCTTGTCTGTCCCACTGCCTGATGCCCCCTGGGCCTGACCTACTTGCCACACTTTCTAGCTCCCCTCATTTCCCTCCCCCCACCCCTTGCCCTGGAAGTACTCCTTTGGGGAAGGGGGCTTGCCATCTTGAAACTGGAAAAAAAACCAAACCATATACTAAAAACAAAATTAAACATCTACAATAGCTTAGTTTAATTTTATTTTAAAAAATATTTGTCCTGATCTGTGTGTGTTTGCATAGTGTATCTAGAGGCAATTAAATTATAGCTCAAAATACAGTCTTCCTCTTGTATATTGCATCGGGGTGGGGTAGGGAGGTGTGTGGGGGGAGTGCAGTTGGGAAGTGTGTGTGTGTGTGTGTTGGGGGGGTATGGTGGATGGGTGTGGCGTATGTGGTTGGGGTGGGGGTGGGGGATAGGGGGGTGGGTCCTTGGAGTCCCTGGAGTGTGTGAATCCCTGGATCTGCATGTGGTGGCTGCGAGCAGGGCTAGCCCTGCCCAGCCCCATAGCGCACACCTCCCCATGCTCCCAGTCTAGTCCCAGGCTGCAGGTAGCAGCAGCGGCATGTGCGACCAGCCCCACCCAGCCCCGTAACACGCAGCTCCTGCCCAAGTCCCTGGCTGCACATGGTGGCAGCACTCAGGGCCAGCCCCACCCAGCCCCATTGTGTTCCCACCAGAGCCTCTGGCTGTACGTGGTGGCAGTGTGCAGGACCAGCCCCACTGGCTGAATAATTCTCTATGAATCTGTTAAAAAGGCCTTGATTAAAAAGTATTTTAGGAAAAAGGAAATACTTCAGACGGTTAAAGGTGGGTGAGATCTCTGTGCATCTACAGCCCCCTCAGAAAGAGAGAATGCTTTCAGATGTAAAATAGCAGAGGAGGAAGCTGCAGTTACACTCACTACAATGTTTATTATTTCTACTCCCTCTGCAGATTATTTAACAAATAAATTAGAGGGGAGATGCTGCCTTTGTGATCACTGTCACTGGTACTGTAAAGCAGAACACCTCCTAACCAACAGATTTGAAGCTGAATTTTTCTGACTTCAGCCTCTAGTCAGTCAATCCAGTCATTGGCTTTTGTTTTGCTTATCCTCACTAGATTGAACATGCTTTCATACTAAGGTTTTTCTCCCTGTGAAGCCTCTTATGTGCTAATCAAGCCACCCCAATCTTCTTTTTGATAAACTAAATAGATTAAGCTTTTAAGTCTCTTACTATAAAGCTCCTTCTCTGTCCCTTTAATCATTTTAAGGCTTTTGTCTGCACCTTCTTTAGCTTTTCTACATCCTTTTTAAAATGTGGAATTCTGTCAACAGAAGTAGAAATCGCCCCTCTCCAGCTATTTAGCCCTGCCCTCTTTATACATTAAATCATTGTGTTTTTCCTTTTTGTTGCAGCATCATACTAGGATCAGCTGCCCGCTCATTATGACTCCTAGATTCTTTTCAAGTCACTGCTCTCCAGGATGCAGTTACTCATTCTGTATTATGACCTGCACTCCTTGTGCCTCCATGTATAACTTTGCATTGTCTGCTTTAGAAGATGATTTATTTGCACAGGTCCAGTGCACTAGGAAAGTGCTTCATCGTGCTCATGCGAGTCTTTCTCCTTTCCAAATATACAACAAAAAATTTACCATCTCTAGCAACAGGCCTAAGCCAGGGGTGTCAAACTTATCAGGTCCTGCAGGCCAGATGAGTGGCCCAGGGCTAGACAGCAGACTGGATGGCTCTGCACGGTAGATCCAGAGCGCGGTGTTAGCCCTGCATGGACTATGTATATAGTAGGCATCCTGGATGAATGCTGTGCACCACAGCACCACAGGACAGATAATAGGGCTCTGCCAGTCATATGTGGCCCGTGGACTTTAGCTTTGACATTCCTGGCCTATACCATTGCAGTGGTTTCTTCTGTCTAAATGTACTTAAACTCATATTGTCCCATGTCCATCATGAGTTTTCTGTTAGGACTTTAACCTTTCCTTCAAAAAGGGTTGGCTCTGCCTGCTCATGCCTCTCACTTTCCACCCCTACCCCTGCCCCAGCCCCCACAGCCCTGCTGTGGCCCCTTGCCCTCACCCCCCACCCACAGCCCCCTGACCACCACATCTGCCCAGGCTATGAAGCCAGGGACCTGGGTCCACAGCCCCCTTTCCCGGACAGGAGACGGTGGCTGCTGCAGCAGAGCAAAGCTCAGCTCCCCACCTCCTGCTGCCCACTGTGGGCTCGGGGGTTGGGGCCAGCTCCCCAGCATGGCACACACTCCAGGAGGGGCAGGGGGGGTACCCGGGGCCCCCAGATCTGTGTGAAGGGTAGGGCTGGGCATGGGCAGTGAGGGCAGCAGCACAGGGTTGCGCCCCTCAAAGCTACCATGCATGCAGGAGGCATGTTGCCATGGAGTTTGGCCCCCACCCCCTGGATGAGCCACCCATTGCCCTGTTCCACTCCCCGCTGGGCTCCCAGTCCTGCCCAATTCCCTCCCCCCATATGGGGTCTCAATTCCCCCCCATCCCCCAAGTATCTGCGGGAGCTGCTCTCCAGGCTGCAAGGGCCATGTGCATGTACTATACATGCACATGGTGCCCTCTGCCTGACCGCCCTCCTCCTGGTCCCCACCAGCCCCCTGCAGGCTGCATCTCTGCCAGCCTGAAAACGGCTCCTCACAAAACTGCAAAATCCCCAGGCTGGATCTGGTAATGATTCCATAAACCAAAATTTGTGATTCTAATATAAGCGATTTTACATGTAATAATATACAAATAGTTTTGGTTTTCCCATATTGATTCAAATATGCGACTGATTCTATTAACCAGAGATTTTATAAAGCCTTGGACTAGGTGACCTCCAGAGGTCTCTTCCAGCCTGTAGCAGGGGGGCAAAGCCCCCATTACCTTACCCCCAACTATCCAATCAGGGGTTGCCAGGCCTCCAGCCCCTCTCTCAACCAATTTAAAAAATAGCACTGCCCAGTTTAGCCAATCAGGCTAGGGATCTGACCCCCGCTGCTTACCTGACCCAACCCAATGCTCTCTTGTCTATGGTACACAGCAGGGGGTGCTCTAAAACCAAAGCCACAGGTATCTGCTTTGTAGTTTCTCCTCAGATCACCAAACCAGAGGAGAGGAGGCCAGAGACTTAAATACAGCACATATAGGAGACATGACTATATACAACAAATCTGGGGGAAAACCTCCAATAATTATATAGTTAAACTAAAACAAAATACCTAGCAACATGAAAACTAGAACACATGTTGCTGTACAAAATGGCTTGTACATTTTGTATATGTGTTACAATTGCTTTTTTATTCCCTAATTCTTTCCTTCACTGCTGAACTAGGTGGGCTTTAAGCCTAAGTTGTCCACTTTTTTTACTGCAGAATCATCCTTTTGGCCATCTAATAATCTCTCCTTAAAGAACTACTGTAAAGAAGCAAAAGTGGTTTCTCCCTCTTCCTTAACTGACTGGGTCTTAATTACAGTCCCTCTTATGGGCAACTGTACTTTGTAGTCCTTTATTATGCAGCTCCTGTTCCTTCTACAGCCATAGGGAAGTAGGGCTGTGAGACAGGACCAGCTGCTGAGGGCAGCCATGATACTCCCTAGTCACCAAACTACTTGTCCTACTCACATAGGCAGAGGAAGAAAAAATTATTTGGTGGGGCTAAGCGCATGCTTAGGGAGTAGCAGCTCCAGCCTCTACATGCACCCTGGGAGGGCATGGGGGGCATGTGCCCAGGATTTGCACATGGGGCAAGGGTGGGCTGGGGCCGGGGTAGCACTAGGCTCTTTTCAGTGGGGAGGTTGGGATGCACTATGCTCAGGGCAGGTGGCAGCAGCACTAGGGAACTTGGGGGGGCTACAAATTTTGGGGTAGATGCAGCCCCCCATAGCCCCTTCCCAGTGCCGCCACTGCCCACTGAGTGCAGCCTGGCCTAGCCCCCCACTATAAAGAGCCTGGCACCACCATGGTCCCAGCCCACAGCAGCAGCTCACCCTCACCCCATGCAGATCCAGGGACACATGACCCCTGTGCCCTCCCAGAGTGAATGCAGCAGCAGGAGCCGCACCCCACCCCTGGATGAGCCACTCACAAGCAGCCAGCCATCCATGTACTGGGCTGTGATCTTGGCTGTGTGTGCACCCCTCCCCACCCCTGCTGCAGCCAGCCACAGCCCACGGCCTGCTGCCTTGCATTTGGAGGAGCTAAGCTCCATTAACCCTGGCCTTCCGCTGCCTATGCCCACTCAGCTCCTCAGGGCAACCTCCTGCTCTCTCACCTGCCATGCCTTGATGGAAACTTGTATTTTCTCTTGAGAGGCAGCTCCCAAAGTACCTGTGTGTGCCCACCAGTACCCCACAGCCTAGCTTCACCTGCTTGCCAGGCCCCCAGTTCTACACATGGCAACAAACCCAACACCTGCTACCCTGCTCTGTGCCCCACTGGCATCTCCATCCACTAACAGATTGGGCCCTATTGGCCCTATCCATGCCCTCAGGCATTAACTCGCCATATAATAGGGTTACCATATGTCTGGGTTTTCCCAGACATGTCCTCTTTTTTTGGCCCCCTGTCCTCCTGTCTGAGTGGGTTTTTCAAATGCAAGCAAATGTCTGGCTTTTTGCTCTGCCTCTGGCTTTTCCCAGGTGCTTCCAGCTTGGTTGCTTGGGGCTGGGAGCAGTGGGGCAAGGTGATTGGCTGTCAGGGAATCATGTGCTCTGTGCATGGTCCCAGCAGGTAAGAGAAGGAGACACATGCAGAGAGACAGAGAGAATGTGTATGCGCGCACGTGCAAGCTGTGTGGGCAGCAGGGTTGGGAGTGAGGGGCACTGGCAGGGCTGAGGGGGGCAGGGGGCTGTGGGTCGGGAGTGAGGGGCACTAGGAGGGCTGGGGAGGGGTACAGTTGGTGAGGAGAGAAGCAGCAACAAGGTGGAGGGGCAGTGGCTTAGGAGTGAGGGGCAGAGACAAGGGCAGGGTACAGGCATAGCACTGCCCCCCCAATCATATTCCCCTCTCCCCCTCCTCCTCCCCCCCTTCCTCCCTCTTCTCCGCCCTTCAAGTGTCCTCTTTTTTGATACTGGAAATATGGCAACCTTACCATAGGGGCATTAATTGTGGCCTCCAGCTTCCCCCATAGTAATGCTCATGCCTCATGAGTCTTACTCTCAATTCATTCACCAGCCTGCTAGACTCCCCCAGTCTTAGCAAGGCCCCATTTATTTCTCTGGGCCCCTGACCCTGTCTTGGCTTCAGCCCTTCTCTGGCTTCAGGTCCTCTTCGTGGGCCTTGGCCCTCTCAGCCCTAGTCTGTCTTGCTCAGCTCAGGCCTTGGCTTGCTTGGCTTTTGGCATCGTCGTGCCCTCTGCACCTCTGCAAGGCTTGAAACCCAGAGTGCCTCAGGCACCCTGCTGTGTGGCCTCTGAATCACCCCCATAGCCACAACTTGGTCCTCCAGTTTAACAGCCTACAATAATCCCGCCATCACCAATTGCTGCTGGGTGCCGCTCTCCAGGTCTGCCTGCTTTTGCTCCTGAGCTAAGCTATCTCCCTGAGCTCCACCCCTTCTGGTCACATACTCCTGACCAGCCCCAAATGTTGCCTGTCCACTCAGCTAGCAGCCTGCTGTCCTTGACTGTATTTTGGCTCAGCTGAGCTGCAGCCCTTCCTCCACAGTGGCAGGCTTCCTTCCTGCCTGGAGCTCTGCCCTATTCAACTATTACCTGGCTAGCTCCTAAATTGTTATAGGCAGCCCTATAACCCTTCTCTGGGCTTTCTTCTAGCTGCTTACCCAAATGAAGTTGACTCTAGCTCAGCTATCTCCAGCAGAGCACAACTCTAGTCCACTGCTCCCCCCTCTTAAGGTAACAGGGGCTTTTCCCCCCTGTTACAGGCTGGAAGGGACCTCTGAATCATCTAGTCCAACCTCCCAAAGCAAGGCCCAAAGCAGGACCATCCCTATCCAAACCATCCCAAGAAAATCTTTGTCTAACCTACTGTATTTACTCGATTCTAAGCATGGCCCCAGCCTAGCCCCATAGCAGTGGTGCACAGCTCACACAGCTGCTGCAGGGGATAGGCTGGGGCCCTGTTCAGAGCCCTAGGCTAGAATGAGGACAGAACCTGCCAGTGTGGAGCAAGGGTAAGGCAGGGGAGGGAGTGGGAACTAGAGGCCAGAGGGGAAGGGGGAGAGGGAAAGATCATATGGGACTTTGTCAGTAGCCTTGCTGAAGTGTAGATACACTACAGGTTTCCCTCATTTTATGCAGGTTCTGCATGTGTGAATTCGCTCTTATGCGATGACCCTTTTTATACCAAAAAATCATTATATACAAGGTAAATTCACTCTTATGTGATCAGTGTGGTGGAAGCCCACAGTTAGCTGCTTTGTGCAGTGCACTGTAGGAGTGACATACACCAAAATATAGTCTCCTGCGTGGATCTGTGCTCTTTGCTCATTGTCTGCAACACGTGCTTCTGTAGTTGCTATCCCCATTATGGCTTCTAAGTGTCCCGCTAGTTTATCTCTTACCCGTATCTCCCACTGTCTGCTGTTGGGGAGTACCAAAATTGTCTTGTACAAGTGGTAGAAATGAGTCTGGGGGTCAGTACAGCCAAAGTCTTGGAATGTATCCCTATTTGTTACATTGTAAAGTGGGTTCCCTTTATGTGAATTTGAGTTACTTGCCATTTTCCAGGAATACATGTACAGCATAAAGCAAGGGAAACCTGTACTGAATTCTATTCATTCACCCAACTAGTCATCTTCAGAGAGAGGTCACGTTTGTCTGGCATGATTGTTCATAGTAAAACCATGCTAGCTGCTCGTAATTAGCCTTTCCTTCTCCTATGTTTGTAAATGGACTTCCTTATGGTATGCTCCAGTAACTTCCTGCATATCAAAGTAAGGCTAATGGGTCTTTAGTGTTCTGCATCCTCCTTTTGGCCTTTTTCAGAGGGGCACTCTGTTGGCCCTTTTCCAGTCCTTTAGTACTTTGCCAATCTCCCATGACTTCATAAATATTATTGCCAAAGGCCTGACTCCTCTGCCAGTTCTTTCAGTTTCCTGGGATGAAATTCATCAGGCTGTGATGACTTGAATTCACTCAGACCTATCAAAAGCTCTCTGACTTCCTTTTATCTCATCCCTCAGCTTGCTCCCTACCTTATTCAAATGATCCTTATTAACTGTCTAATTTTTTGTGAAGACAGGCAAAGTAGTTGTTGAGCAGCTTCCTCCTTCTTTGTGTCTTTTGTTAAGAGTTTGTCCTTGCTATTTGCCAGGGGCTCTAGTGGGGCCTAGTTGCCTAGTGGGTCACACCTGCCTGGGGCTGGCTGGCAGCCCTAACCCAGCTAATGATTCCAGATGGCCAGTCTGGGCCTCCTGACTAGCTGCTGGGAGAGCAGCTTCCCCATTTAGTTCCAGCTGTGATAGCAGACTCCAGGCCAGCCAACAGTATTGGCATTCAATATGGAGAAATGCAAAGTGCTCCACCTTGGGGAAAAAAACCCGCATCACAACTATAGACTTGGCAGTGCTACTCTTGCTAGCTCCATGACCAAAAGAGACTTGGGGGTCATGATTGACCACAAGATGAACATGAGCCATCAATGCAATACCGCAGCCAGCAAAGCGAACACAACTCTGTCTTGCATCTACCAATGCATCTCAACCAAGACCCAGGAAGTCTTCCTCCCGCTGTACTTGGCCTTGGTGAGGCTGTAGCTGGAGTACTGCATCCAGTTCTGGGCTCAACAATTCAGAAAGAATGTGGAGAAGCTTGGAAGAGTCCAGAGGAGAGCCACGCGCATGATCAGAGGGCAAAAGAGCAGGCCTTATGAAGAAAGACTTAGAGCCATGGGACTCTTCAGCCTGGAGAAGCAAAGGTTCAGGGGTGAATTGGTGGCAGCCTAAAAGTACATAAGGGGTGTGAATCAGGATCTGTGGGAGTGCCTGTTCACCAGTCCAATGGTCACAAACTCCTGGAAGACTGTTTCAGGCTGGACATAAGGAAAAGCTTCTTTACTGTCTGAGCCCCCAAGGCCTAGAACAGACTCCCCCCAGAGGTGGAGCAAGCACCTACTCTGGACACTTTCAAGAAACATTTGGATGCCTATCTTGCTGGGATCCTTTGACCCTAGCTGACTTCCTGCCCCTTGGGAAGGGAGCTGGACCTGATGAACTTACAAGGTCCCTTCCAGTCCTAGTGTCTATGAAATCTATGAAACAGTT
>NW_005841900.1:351527-352961 GCF_000455745.1 Alligator sinensis | reverse complement strand
GGTCTGCTCTGGCAGGCCTCTGCAATGTAATACTCCTGGTTTCATGGCCCTGTTTGCTCTGTTCCTGTTCTCTGGCTTCTGGGCTTTCCCTTGGATTTGGTAGTTCTGTCTCACTCCTGAACATCAACTCAGTTTGTGATTTGGATCTTGACCCTGGATTTCTCCCAGATCTGGTAACTTGGTATCTCCTTCCTTATCCCAGATTGGACCTGCATTTCAGACTCTACCCCTGTCTCTGGCCCCACTCTGGTGGCCTAACCACTAGGCCAGACTCCTTATGACCTGGTCCATTACACTATATAACAGTGGATCCACGGCTTTTCCGTCATTCTATTTGTATCATAGATGCTTTTACTGATTCCACTGTTAAACAGCACCCGTATCCCCTTTAATGTTGAGGGGACTGATAGACTCAGGTCAACCCTTATCCTTACCCAAGACCCTGTTTGGTGTAAAGGGTCAACCAAGAAGGCCTCACTCAAACCTTTAATCCCTGAATCATAGGGCTGTGCAAAGCTTCAGTCCCTGATTCGATTCAGCAGAGACTCTCCAAATCCAAATCGAATCAGGTGGCTGAATCTCCAAATCCAAATTGAATTAGGAAACTCTTTAATCTCTCTGAATCAAATCAGAACCCTCTGAACTGATTCAGAGAAAGATTTGGCAATTTGGATATGGACACAGCTTTAAATGTTTTTTCTACATATCTCAAGGTACCAGCACGGCTCATAAACACTGTGATGCTGGGGTCCACGGAGTGTCCCACAGAAGCACGGGGGCCCCCCAGTGTGCTCAGCAGCAGACCCAGAAGTGGACCAGAAGCACTGGGTCCACTGGTGAGCACACAGGGGAGCCCCCCATCCTTCTGTGGGACACTCCATGAGCCCTAGCATAACAGCATTAATGAGCTGCCTGCTACCTAGAGCCAGTCCCCCCAGCTTCCTTCTGGGTGCCTTCTGGGTCTGGGGGGGCACCTAGGGTCCCCCTGTGGCTGATCGCTGAGCTGGGGAGGGGTGCAGGGGAGCTCCCCTTTGTGGTCTCCAGTGGACCTGGAAGTGGACCAGAAGTATTCATGGCCACTTCTGGGTTTGCTGCCAAGCACGTGGGGGGGCCCCCCTCACTCCTGTACCCCAGCATCGCAGTGTTGACAAGCCACACTGGTGTGGTAAAAGGCCACCTTTGTTTCTCCCCATAAACTCTGCTCTGTGACAATTTGGTTAGGATGGGCCCAGCAGAGGATACACAACTTACCCTATCTCTTTAAGTAACCTGAGCAGGATACATTCCTGAGGGAGTGGGGAAACCTGCTCCCTCTGCCTATGTGACTGGTATCACAATCCTGGGTAAGGGGCTTGCTCCCATGGGGAGCTAGGAACTGCCAGTCTGCCCAGCAACTAGTGATGCATTTCAAATTGGTTGGCTGACAGCCAATAG
>NW_005841900.1:345251-351106 GCF_000455745.1 Alligator sinensis | reverse complement strand
GAGGGCTACTAGGCCTGTGTTTCCCAGGGTGCACAGAGCCAGAATTAAGCCCAGCCCTGGGTGGGGGCGGTGGAACCCCCAGGCTTGTGGGTGTGCTCCAGGAAGGGGGTCGGCCAGATGTGAGGCACCCCCAGGGAGGCACTCGGAGCCTGGAAGGTGGTCAGGTGCAGTGAGGTGGGTGGCTCAATGCAGGAGTGCCCCCTACTGACCCGCCACACTGGTACCTCAAGGTATGTAGAAAAAACATTTAAAGCTGTGTCTATGGCTGAATTGCTGATTTTCCAAATCAGCACTGAATCTTTAGATTTGGATTCAGCCAAATTGAATCAGGGACAGTGATCCAAATCAACGAATCAAATCACAAGATAAATCACCCAGTTGGATCATAGGCACAGGAGGGACACCAGCCCACCAACTGTGAGCGCAGACTTAGTGAAGGGGCACTTGGAGGGGCTGGATGTGTTCAAGAGCTATGGCACGGCTGTTCGAGCACTCATGATGCTCCAGTCAGGTCCCAGAGGACTGGAAAAGGGCCAATGTGGTCCTTATTTTCAAGAAGGGGAGGAGGGATGAATGAGGAAACTATAGGCCATTTAGTCTCATCTCTATCTTTGGGAAAACTCTGGAAAAAATCATTAAGGATCACATTTGTGGGAGCCCAGCAGGGGAAATAATTCTGAAAGAAAATCAGCACAGGTTCATGACAGGTAGATCCTGCCTGATTAACCTTGTTTCTTTTTATTACCAGGTCACAAAATGCTTAGATGCAGGAGTCGAGGTGGATGTCATCTACCTAGACTTTAAGAAGGCCTTCAATATGGTATCACATTCCATTCTCATAAATAAACTGACAGGCTGTGATGTAGATGATTACACGGTCCGGTGGGTAGCAAATTGGCTTAGGGGTTGCACCCAGAGAGTGGTGGTGGATGGGCCCTACAAGGAGAGACTGAGGGGCCTAGATCTCTTCAGCCTTCACAAGAAAAGGCTGAGAGGTGATCTTTTGGCTGCCTATAAATTCATTAGGGGAGGGCAGCAGGGAATAGGAGATCCTCTATTTACTAGGGCACCCCCTAGAGTAACTAGAAACAATGGCCACAAAGTGGCAGAGAGCAGATTTAGGTTGGACATTAGAAAGAACTTCTTCACAGTAAGGTTGCCAGAATCTGGAATGGGGTTCCAAGGGAGGTGCACATTAGCTAGTTTCCAAGGGAGGTGCTCTCCTTTACCTTGGGGTTCTTCAAGAGGAGACTGGACAAGCAGCTAGCTGGGGTCATCTGACCCCAGCGCTCTTTCCTGCCCAGGGCAGGGGTTTGGACTCGATGAACTACTGAGGTCCCTTCTGACACCCACCTGGGTGACAGTGATCATTGCCTGCTGGAATTCACCATTCAGAACAGGGTGTTGAGGGCTTATACCAAGACTAAAGCCCCTGACTTCAGAAGGGCCAACTTCAATGAATTTAGGAGATTAGTAGGGGAGGCACTGAGAGCCCAAAAGGTAGAGGATTTGGGAGTCCATGAGGGATGGTCATAACTTAAGGGGACGATCCTCCAGGCCCAAAGGATAACAGTCCCTGAGAGAAAGAAGGCGGGTAAGAGTGCTCTGAAACCCCCATGGCTCAGCAAAGGCATTCGAGAATGCCTGAGGGTCAAAAGGGAGGTGTACACCCACTGGAAGAGAGGGGCTATCACCAAGGAGGAATACTCCTCCTTGGTCCATGAGTATAGGAGGGCCATTAGGAAGGCCAAGGTGGGGGTGCAGCTCAGGCTAACAACCAGGATTAAGGACAACAAAAAGTCCTTCTTCAAATACATTGGGAGTAAGAAGCGGGCACCGGGTAATGTAGGGCCCCTGTTAGACTCAAATGGTAATCTTGCGGCTAAGCCAAACGAGAAAGCTGAAATCTTTAACAAGTTCATTGCCTCTGTTTTTTTGGACAGGGAAAAGGACAGCTCTCCCACCACAGGTAGGGGCAATCTTGAGGATAGCGCAGCCAAGCCTTGGGTCTGTGCAGAAGTAGTTAGGGATCTTCTGGAAGGGCTGGATGTTTTTAAATCTGGGGGCCCTGATGCCCTCCACCCACGGGTGTTGAGGGAGCTGGCGGGGGTCATTGCTGTGCCCTTGGCCTGGCTGTATGAGCGATCGTGGTCCATGGGCCAGGTGCCCAGAGATTGGAAACTAGCTAATGTGGTCCCCATCTATAAGAAAGGGAGAAAGGAGGACCCAGGAAACTATAGGCCTATAAGCCTCACATCAGTCTTGGAGAAAATCCTTGAAAAAATGATCAAGGAGCACATCTGTGAGGGGCCAGCAGGGGAGATCATGCCCAGGGGAAATAAACATGGGTTCATCAAAGGCAGGTCCTGCCAGACCAACCTAATGGCCTTTTACGACCAGGTAACTAAATCACAGACTCACAGGTGGAGAGAGAAAAAAAATTGGAGGACTCTGCATGTATGTGCATGCACGCGCATGCCCCCCCAGGTGGGAAAGTCTGTGGGGGAAGGGGCAGGGGGAGGGGAAAGGGCCGGGAGGGGAGGTAGCAGGGCTGGGGCTGGCACTGGATAGGGATTGGGAGGAAGTGGAGCAGAACCGGGCCCAGGATCAGGATAGAGGCCGGGGCCCTCTGTGGCCATGAGGCTGCCCCTTCCCCTGCACCTGGGGTCGTTGCCCAGCAAGCCTGTTCCCCACACCAACGCATCCACCGCCCCCCAGCCTCTCACCAGCCCTGGTCCCAGCCCTGCACTGCCCAGGGGGGGAGGCCCAGAGCTGGAGACTGGGGTGGGGCCAGCCTCGGCTGCACCACCAGGTTCTAGGGGACAGAGTCCTTGGATCCCTCCACGTGCCCTGCCAGGCCCTGCACAGCCAAGCTCATGGCTTCAGCCCACCCTTGCCCCATGCACAGATTGGGGGGCCACGTGCCCCCTCCCTTGGCTCCCCCACACCTTACCTCTGGATGAGCCACCAGGCTCCAATTGTCCCATAACCCAGCCCGGCCAGGGCCCCATTCATGGTGAATGAAGCCCCAGCTGGGCTGAGAAGTGGGACAATCCCCACAGTGCAGGAGGGAGCGGGACAGAGGCAGGGATGAATGATTCCCCCCTGCTCCACTCCCTTCTATACTGTGGGGGTCTCAATCTGCTCCCCACCCCAAGCCCAGACAGTCATAAAGAAGGTAGCTTGAAAGAAACTTATCTGCCTGCTGGGCTGGCTGTGATCCTGGCTGCACAGGGTATCTGAGTGTGTGCACCCCTCCCTCTGTGCTGCAGCAGCCTGCAGCCGGGCTGCCCTGGCATTTGGTGGGGCTAAGCCCCGATAGCCTCCTCCCCCCTTCTGCCCAGGCCCCTTTCTGGTTAAAGTTAACCCAGAGTCCCCCAGCATGCCAGCTGTTTTGCAGCCCTGGGCTGTGCTCTCTGCTCCAGAGAACAGGGCTGGCCCCATTGCTCTGCTCCCTAGCTGGAGCTCTGGCAAAGACTACAGGCACAGCAGGGTCTACCTTGCTTCTCCCTGCCCTCCCCCTCTCGCTGCTTAAGCAGGGATTCTCCCATCCATCCTATCTCCCACAGCATGGACCCCAGCCCCATGGACCCTAGCTAGCATGTGGTATGCTAGCTAATGTTTGAGAGGTGTTTGTGTGTGTCTCTAATTTCACTGGGGACAGGACAAAGGCAAACAGGACAGTGTCCACTTAGGGCTTCTTGGAGCTAATCAATAGGCCATAAATGAATAAGGGCTTACTCTGAGACCCTGGGTCCCTTTAATACTGAGATAATTCCATCAAGGTGTGGAAGGCAAGGGAAACAGGGAGAATATCCTGAGGGGCAGGAGTTGCATGGCAACCACAGTGCATCATGGCTGCCCTTGGAGCTGAGGCCAGTCACAAATCTGGCATTTGGGGGATTATAAAGACTATAAATGGTTTCCTGGGATCCTTTAGCTTAAGCGTTATATCAGCAACTCTTCACTGAATGGCAAAAAAAAATTTGGAAAGCTTTGTACACTTACATAACTGTTGCCCACTGTAACAATTTTACCAAAATGTTATAAGGGCACACCAAATTTAGTGTTCATGCAACTTTCATTTTAAATAGTTCTGATAAACCTACTCATCCAAAAAAAACCACTGGCATTTTGGATGAGGGCAAAACCTATCAGTGCATCACTATCACTGCTAACTTAAAGATTTTTATGCATTCATCAATATAAATAGTTTGGTTGAAAGGGTTTTAAATAGTAATTAATTGATGATTTCAGGATTGTATTTGTGCAACCACAGCTTTCCCATGAGTTTTGCCTTTAACTGTATCTCAATAATAACATCAGCAGTGTCTATGTTTTGCTTTATTGTTCAAGTTCAGTCACACTTTCCATTTCTATAGCTACTGTGGAATTCATAATTAAACAGTTCTGTTTCAAGGAAAAAATTTTTAAAAAGCCTTCCGCTTTAGTTAACCACACTCCTTGTGTTACTAAAATAAAGCCATCTATGTCCTGAAAGATTCCAAATAAATACACTTATTTTTTTCCTAAATTAAGAAAATACCTCTTGAAGTGTTACAGATCAACAGTTAAATATCAAGTGATCTAAAAGAACAGCCAGAAGATCAAAAGAAAGAGCTTGTCTGTAATGAAGCCATCTGAATACAGAACTTTAGTGAGGCAAACTGTATTGCAGCCAGTGTTTACAGCAGCACTGAGACAGCAATTGTGTGCAAGTCTTGCTTAAGCAAAGCTAAACTCTCCTGAAACCAAAAGGATTAGTCTGGGAAGGATTATTTTTTATTAGCACCTATTGGACCCTGTGATAGGGCACTTGGTGCGACTGGGCTTGAGCTATGTAAGCCCAGGGCCCTGAGCTGGTCAGGCTGTCTAGCCCCAGGAGCCACAGGTAGAGGGGCTCCGGGCAGCAGGGCCCAGAGAGGGGCCTAGTGTGGGACTAGAGGGTCAGAAAGCTCGTGAGGGGAAGAGGTAGACTCTAGGCATGAAGACTGTACTTGGGAGTAGCCAAAAGAGGTCAAGTGCCCAGGAGGGTGTTAACCCCAGCTGCAATACCCCAGATGGAGAGTGAACTCTTGAACTTATGGGTCTGCTGACTTACATAGGACTGACAAGCATGCACAATCAGCCTACATTATATAAGTCAAATTTGGAGGGAACATGTTTCCAATGTAAAGTGTGGTGTGAAATACTTACCTGAGGTAAGAACCCTCCAGATTGGTCAGTAATGGGATGGACAGATGAATGATGGAAGGGTCTGACTGATAATTGATTCTGGCATATGATTGACAGGTGGCATGAGGTGAACACTATAAAACCTGTCAGGACTGTCACTCGGAGAGCTACTGAGGAAGCAATTGAGTCTGTGTGCGTCGTGAGCCTGAGCGGTGGCTGGGTGCTCGCTTGAGAGAGTGACTGAGTTGGTGTCAGTGCACGTCGTGTCTGATTGGGACTGAAAGCTTGTGAGACACTGAGTCACTTGATGAGCGTGTGGTGTGAAACGTGCTCATATATGTGATTAGTACGAGAGTGGCGTGAATGGAGTGTGCAACTGAACGTCATCCATTCATGGAGATACACAGTCATAGACAGAGCTGTCCTCTACTCACCTGTACTCACCTGCATACCTTTGGATGGTAAAGTATCACCCACCCCTTTGGAGGTACTGAGTACTCACTGAGAGTGAGAAAAAGATAGAAATCCTCTAGGGAATAGCCACTCTGAGACAGGCTGACAGGTCATCTTGCCTGTTAGCTTCAGAGTGATCGTGCCTGCCAGCTCCGGTGAGAGGCCTGCATTGGTTCTGTCGCAGAGCACCTCGGAGCTCTGCTCCTAGAGGGGAGAAACTGCCAGGG
>NW_005841900.1:344541-345191 GCF_000455745.1 Alligator sinensis | reverse complement strand
TCGTTGCTTTGGTCCTAGAGGCTAGAAACTGCCAGGGAGAGAGACAGACCCCTGGCAGGTCATAATGAGCCCGGCTGAGTGGCGCCAGGGTAACGAGCCCAGCTGCGGGTTGCCGGGGCAGCTAAGGGGAGCCAGCTGCCTGTAGGAGGCGGGGCCTGGCCTTTATAAAGCCAAGGGCTGAGACCAGGCTGGCAGTTCCCTGCCAGCAGCTGGAGAGGGAGGAGCTCCCTCGGCCAAGATGTAGCAAGAGGCCTGACTTGCAAGTACAGCTCACTATAGCCCTGAGAGGATGGGGCACTATGGTTTAGCCAGGAGGCTCTAGTTTATGTTCAGGCTTGCATATTACACCGGAGGCTTGGGTGAGGCTGTAGGGGTTGGAGGAGTGCCATATTAGCCCAGAGGGGCACTTGCGCAACCTTAGGTTGCGGGCGGGGAACAGACCCCGGAGCCCGAGGGGGGCGCGGCAAGCCCCAAAGAGGGGGAGTGCCATATCGGTGAATTGAGAAGCCCGAGGCGGGCATGGCAAGCCCCAGAGAGGGGGAGGGCCATATTAGCCCAGAGGGGCACTTGCGCAACCAGTAGGTTGCGGGCGGGGAACAGACCCCGGAGCCCGAGGCGGGCGCGGCAAGCCCCAGAGAGGGGGAGTGCCA
>NW_005841900.1:340080-343470 GCF_000455745.1 Alligator sinensis | reverse complement strand
ATCAAGACGTGGCGGGCGAGAATTAGAGGGTGCCTTGGGCCGGCCTGACACGGAGCGAGGGACCTTAAGGAGCACACGGCCCTCCGCGAGGACCCCGCCGTGACAGGTTCTTTCTTGTCTCTATTATTGTACACAGTGTTCTCTGAACTCTCTATTGACTGGTTCATTGCTGTATTGTAGATTTATTATTGCTGGTTTTTTTTTTTACTTACCTTGATGATATATTCTTGTTAACCTTTGCCTCAGTGTTAAGTTTTCATTGATATACCTCTGGATGGGGCCAGGCTGCAGGCCAATGTCCATTAGAATTAACCCTTTGTTGTCCCGAATCATATAGACCCCTGGCGAGGTTGAAGCCCTAACAGACCTTTGTGCACTTAATAGGTGTCCTTATCAGAAGCTTGGTCTTCAAGGGGCAAGCCACCCTGGAATTGGACTGAACATCAGTGAGGAACATCAATGCGCAATGAGGAACATAAGTGAGTGATAACACTTGCAAGATATGGGGTATGGTATAGAGGCAGATGGAGCCATGCAATTAGCTCTTAAGGCAATGACCATGGCCAGCTGTGGCCATGAGAAGGAGATCAGATTTGGGAAGCCCTGGGGCAGCTTCCCTTATTTAAAAACTAGATACACCAAGGCATGATGAGTGAATGAAGGGGTGATTGCCTAAAGAGAACAGAGCAGATTAGGGCTGAGGGGACTCCAGGGGCACTGTGGCCACCCCTAGAGGTGAACCCTGTTACAGACCCAAAAATTTACTGTCTGATAAGAGTCAATATCCTCTAGTTTTATTGGAGTGCTGATAGCCCCAATGCCATGGGCCTTGCCAGTTCTATAACATTAAAGAAAGTTTGGCGAAGATGCTATAATACCCCTTTGCTGTGATATGCTGATACAATCCTGGAAGCTTTGAGTGTTGTTATGGCTCAGTGAGAACTTTCAATTCCCACTGACACGAATAAAAATCTGAACATGCTTAGGCCAATTTAGCATGCTTAGAACTAGACTCTGGCTAAGGAACTTCTCAAAAAACACTGAATTAAATCTGAGTAAACCAGCAATATTGGGAACACAACCACTCTGAAGTGCCTGGTATGGTACTTCAGTCCTTCATTAAGGAAGCACTTACACATGGAGAGAGCAAAACTACCAAAATGTCTTATCCTACAACTCTATTTACCTGAGAAACCCCTCAGCAAGATTAAACATGAATTTAAAAGACCATTGAGTAAAAGTGCCTGGTTTGGTCACCCACATCTGTGGAATCTGCAGTTAAGACCATTGCTTTGCAATAAAATAATGAATTGTGGCTTATCTATCACAAGACACTGCACAGTTTTACTCTTCCACTGAGATAGCTATGATCAGTAAGAGCTATAGCTCCAACTCTATATATAGAGTCAGCAAGAGCAAAAGGTCTCATTGTTGGTTGTGTCATTTGTGGCAATCCACTCCTATTTAAAGCTAACATTTATACAGAATTCTGCATTGTAGAGAATGCTGCAATGAATTACAAGCAGAAATAGAAAAGCTCCATGATATCTGGCAGAAACTAAACCATTGAAAGGAGATGGAATCATCAGTAAGACCCCTAAAATATGACTTTTTATTTTGTGGCAATTGTTTTAATTAATGGATGTGTCTAAGGTTACCTGCTGACTTGCAATCAAAGGATGATGTAGGGCACACTTAAAATCATTCAGCTGAAGATGAATTGAAAAGTAGCAAGCTCTAGTTCAAGCTGTATTTTTGCAGAGTTTGGAGCACATTTTAGCAAAGAGATTATGTTGTGGAGCTCCCCCTTTTCCCCATATGGTTTTATGATCTATCTTTACTCCTAAAATAAATGGTATAACATACTTGTGGCAAATACATTTAAAAGCAATATCAGTAAATTGTTCACTGTGGTTTAGCCATCTTTTCACATGATTCAGCAACAAGACATAAATAGGGTATCCATTAGGGCTGTGCAAATCTTCAGTATCTGATTCAATTTGGAGGAGATTCAGCCCAATTCAGTGGCCAAAACTTTGAATCTGAATCAAATCGGTAGACCGATTAATCTCTCTGAATTTAATCGGAAGCCTCCGAATCGATTAAGAGAGATTCGGAGATTTGGCTATAGACTGTACAGGCAGGCACTAGGCAGTGCCAGTGGGAGCAGCTGGGGGAGCAGCCCGACAAGTCCTGGCTTGAGCTGGCAGCCCCCGGAGAAGCTGTGGCTCATCTGGCTGCTTGTCCGGCTTCCCCCCTGCTAGGGTGAGGCAGGCAGTGCTGGCAGGTCTGGGAGAAGCCATGGGGGAAGGATCAGGGAGCTGGGGGAAATGATTGAGAACTGGGGGAATTGAACCAGGAACTAGGCAATCGAACCAGGAGCTGGGGGAAGAAGACCCTGTTCATTCCCTCAGCCCCTGTTCATTCCTCCCAGCTCCCGGTCTGATTTCCCAGTTCCCGGTTCGATCTCCCAGCTCCCAATCATTCCCCCCAGCTCCCGCAACTTCTCCCAGGGCTGCCAGTACTGCCTGCCTTGCCCCGGGGGGTAGCCGGACAAGCAGCCAGACAAGCTGTGGCTTGAGCCAGCAGCCTTGGGAGAAGCCGTGGTGGGTGTGGGGAATGATCAGGGAGCTGGGGGAATGATTGGGGAGCTGGAGGGAAAGAACAGGGGCTTCCTCTCAGCTCCCAGTTTGATTCCCCAGCTCCCCAGTCAATCCCCACAGCTTCCAGTCACTCCCCAAGCTCCCCAATCATCCCCCCCAACCGCCATGGCTTCTCCCAGGGCTGCCAGCACTGCCTGACTCACCCCAGTAGGGAGGAGGGCAGCCAGGGGAGCCACTGGATGAGCTGCGGCTTCTCCCAGGATTTGGATTCAGCTGAATCGAATCAGGATAGTGATTCGAATCACTGAATCAAATCACTGTCCCACTGAATCTGAATCCGAAGTGAATACTTTCTGCTTTGCACAGGCCTAGTATCGATCACCATGCAACCATCCGCCTTGCAAACACTACCATAAGCCACATCTGCTTATTTTGACTGAAAGGTGTGCTGAGAACCAGAATTCCTGACTTGATCCTCTCTTTTACTACCTTATTGGTTGGCCTTGAGCAAAATAACTTCTGTGCTTCATCATTTGCATCTGTAAAACTTGGAACAATAACGGGTATAGGACGGTCTGAGACAGGAGTGGGTAAAATACGGCCCACAGGCCGGATTTGGCCTGCCAGCCCATTCTATCCAGCCTGCAGGGCCTCTATAAATTTTAGAAAATTTATTTTTTATCTGCCAGCAGCAGCAGGACACAGCAGAAGCCTGTAGCTAAGCAGCAAGGTGAGCCTGGCTCCACTCTGCCTCCAGCCCCCACCCCTTCCCTTCCTCCTCCCCCCT
>NW_005841900.1:339428-339971 GCF_000455745.1 Alligator sinensis | reverse complement strand
GAAGCAGTGCAGGGAGGGGCAGGGGCCTTGAGCAGTTGTAGGAGCACACACCACTCAGCTGCTTCTCCTTATCGGTGCTGACCTGGCCAGGCCCATGTCGTCCCAAGTGGCACACGGCAAAGCAGCGACTGGGCCGGCTTTATTGTGTGCTGCTTGGGATGGGATGGGACAGGCCATGTGCTGCTTGGGACTGGATGGGCTAGGCCAGTGGAGGTAAGTGTGCAGCTTTACACAGCTGTTCCCACGGGGGCTCCTGCCACCGTGGCCCAGGAGACTCCACCCCACTTATGCTGTGCCCAGTATGAACAGAGGCTGAGCTGGGAGCCCCGCAAGCCCAGCATCCTGCCCCTGCCAGTCAGCATCCTCTCGTGGGAAAGGCAGTTGCGCCCTTTGGGTGCTGCTGGGGGCCCAGCTGTGACCCAAGTCTGCAGAGCTCTGAGGCAGCCTCAACTCCCTTCCTGCCCCCACACCTCCTCCAGCTGCCACCTTCCCAAGGGCCTGGCCAGGCCAGCCTACCTGAGGTGCCTCCCCCTGCACCTGCTT
>NW_005841900.1:335101-339418 GCF_000455745.1 Alligator sinensis | reverse complement strand
TCCCTCTCTCTTCTTTCCCTCTTCTCTCTTCCCTCTATTTTCTCTTCCCTCTCTCCCTCTTCCCTCTCTCTTCCCTCTTCCCTCTCTCTTCCCTTTATGGAGTTTTATTTATTGTCACCAGGTTTAGAGTTTTTAGAAAACCTGGTATTTCCCAAAAAAAAAAACGTTTATGATTATTAACTATATTAATATGCAGTGCATCCTGCCATATACTCCCTGCCCCAGTTTTGGTTTTTTGGCATGCCGGCACTCTAGCGCCTTACAAGGTAGATGTGGGGTTTTTTGGCACTTCAGCCAAAAAACGTTGCCTGTCCCTGACATAGACCATGTGACAGAGTGTAACTTCCAGTTCCAAGGCCATACTACCCCTTCCCAAAAGGAGTACTTCTGGGGGCAAAGGGAAGGACTTCCGGTGGCAAAGGGTAGGTGTTAGAGAGTGGGACTTCTGGCCACAAGATGGCGACCAGGGGGCGAGGCAACCGTCAAGGGGCAGGGCTACCCATGTGGCCCTCAACAGCTCACCAAAATTTGTGAAGTGGCCCTCCAACCAAAATAATTGCTCCCCACCCCCAGTATGAGGCATAATCCTTCATTCCTGCCTTTCCCAAGTCCTATATAACTTCACTGACAGCTTTAGATGTGCAAGACATGTAAGACATAAGCATATTTGTCAGCTCCCAACATTCCAAAATCAGGAGTAAATAAGAAAATATTAGCTGTTCTAAAAAGAATAACATTTGATGTCCTAATTTGCCTTTTTTTTCAAATGTGAAAATGTTGCAACAAAGAAGATTACTTAAAAAGAAGCAATAGCCAAGATCCTCAAATAATTGCTTGATTCCAGGAATATCTATCACAACATCTGCAGTAAAATCACAAGAACTAGAAGTGACAATAGAGTGTAAGTATAATATATTAGTAATGGTGTTCTTGTGAGAGTGGAGATAAAATGTTAAAAAAGCATTTAAATATGTGGGTGTTCCCACTACAAACCTGGTAATCACTTCAAAATTAAAAACTTCTTGGGCCACAGGCAACAGCATCTATGCTGATTCATAGATAGGGCACATCATGTCTGCTTGGTTTTTTAAAGTAGATAAACCAGCAGTATTAGTCACCTAATTGTTTTTAAGCAAAGTTAATGTGGATTTTCTCCTATGCATGGGCAACTGGTGCCTCTTGAGTCAGGGGAGTCACGTGCCCCCCCGGCACCAGTCAGCAACCAGCGGGGTAGGAAGTCCCCCGGTGGCTGATCTCACTGACTGGGGGGCGGGCCCTGCGGCTGATCACACTCACCAAAGAGTGGCCGCACCACTTCCAGAAGTCCCGCGGCCACTATTGGAAACAGCGCAGCCACTTTTGCTGGTAGCCCCGCTCCCTGACTGGCACTCACGGGGAGGCACCAGCATTCCCGCCTGCCCCTCTGTCCCCTGGCTAAACAGGGAGTGAAGCCTGACAGGGGGTGTACCGGCACTCTCAGGGGGTGCACATGTACCCCCTACTCATTGCCACTGCTCCTATGCTTCTTGACTAGAGATATAGGCAGGGCCATCCCTGGGGGTGTGCCCCAGGCCCCTCACTTTATGGGGCTCCATGGAGCTGTGTGGAGCAGCCATGGCAACTCCATACTGCTGCAGGCTTCACGTCCAGACGCTCAGCACCTCCCCGCAGCCAAATCTGCCACTGGCTTTCTTGCATCCAGGGGCAGGTCCCTGCACAGGCTGATTTGTCCTGAGCCCTACACCCTGCTCGGATCATCTCTGGATATAGGTTCCTTAACTCACGCTTGGAGAACTGGACAACCATCAGAAGGGACTTCACTCTTTCTGTCAGGGGCACCAAAACAAGTTAAGATCAGACAACAGGTTTATGTCTATTCTAAGTGCAATAGCAGTTGTTTCCTAAATTAAAATGTTCAGAGTCAGAAATGGAGACATGGTGTTGTTTTTAAATAACTGACATATATGTCTGGGAAAGAGCTGAATTGGTGGGTGGGAATGTAGGATAAAATGGATTTATGCTTGATCTTGTGATTACACCATAATTAAAGCTGTTGTTGCCAGGTTAATTTACACTCACAAAAGCTTCTGCTTTCCCCTTTTGACTGCGCAAGGAATTTGCTGGATGGAACAAGTTTTTCCAGTGTTCCTGGTAATCCCTGCCCTCTCTTCCCATCAATAAAACCATTCTTCATATGGGTATGGTTTTCAGCAGTATTCTGCATCTGAGAGCAGAACTCTTAACATTTACTGAAATAAAAAAATTCCAAAGCACTGAGAGTAATGGTACAGAAAGACACATGAACTCACTAAGCCAAGAGGAGTGAAGCTAAAAGCATTCTTTGGTATTGTTAAGAAATCATTTGCGCTATTTTAGGCATTCTGGATAGTATTGCACTTAGACTTGCATGGGACTTACACTGTGCATCAGATATTTTTGGATCTACCACTTTTTGTACTGCCTTAGATTACTAAATGAGATTTGTCCTTTGTGTTGCTGGAATATCAGTCTTTGGCCTATAAAGAAGCAAAGAGCTGGTATGTCTATACAGCTTCCTGCAAAAGCTGTCAAACTACTTCCTAAACAGGATTACAGATTAAGAAAGTATGAGTACAGCATTAGATAATATGAAGGAGTGACATGACTAAGTTATCTCAAACCTGCTTCCCTGCAGCCATTCACTGTTCCTGAGTTAAAATATGGTTTTATTCTGGCTCTGGCAGAGATGGATAGGATTCTAGAAAAAAGGTGAGAATCTTTTAAAGGAAGAAGGGGGCACATCTTATATGGCATGATCTTTCACACATTTGCTGAAAAAGTAATTATATGTATGAATGTGTAGCAGGCTTGCCTTTTGGAGCTTGGGTTGAGTACCAGACTTGAAATCTTGCTGTTTTGATTGGTGGAGCTCATCCACCAATCTGGAAGCAGCAAGAGGAGTTAAGTCATGCCCTTTTCCTGAGGGGAGGGGGAGAGGAGTTCCGCCCCCCCGACCTGACTGAAGACTGCAACACTCAGGTCCAGAAGACTTCAGGGGCGGAGCCCTGGAGCATATAAAAGGAGCTGTGTGCCCAGCATGAGGGGAACAGATCTGGGACAGAGAAGAAAGAAGAGTGGGGCTTAGAAGAGCTGAGGAGAGCTGCTCAGCAGGGAGAAGCACTAGCCCAGAAGCGCCCCTGAAGACTTCCATCAGCAGGGAACGGTGGACGGCTCCAGCAGCTAAGCTGTCAGTGTACACCACAGCACATAGCATCCAGACACTGGGAGCTCCGTGAGGCGGCTCAGGTCTGCAATCTCTGGCGTGTGGCCAGAGACACGGTGCACAGGACGGTGCACGGAGTAGGACCTTTGGAACACTTGGGCAGCTCAGGTCCTCAACCCCCAGAACAAGGCTGGGAGCTCAGTGCAGGAGGTGCTGCACAGAGGGTCCCAGAGCAGACTGAGCCTGGTGCTGCACGAGGCAGCCCAGGCCTCCAACCCGCAGCAAAAGATTGACTCCAGAGAGCCAGACAGTGATTGGGCTACTGAGCCAGCCGACAGAGCCAAGCCAGAGGCCCCAGAAGCCCTGCATAGCAGAGCCCTGTTCCAGGAAACAGCTTCCCCCCCCCGAAGCCCACTGCAGGTGAGAGAGCAACTTGGTACAGAGGATGAGGGCCACCCTTCAGGCCTGGGAGCCGTGAGTTGCAGGGAAAAGAGGATTCCCACAGGGTAGGGGAGTCCCCCCGGTTAGTTAAGGGCTCCTGAAAGGGGAGGTCCCACTGGGAGGGCCCCCCGAAAGCTTCTTTGTAGGGCTAGGGAAAAACCTAAGGGTCTTGGGGTTTCCCCTCGGAATTGAGTTTATCTTTGGGGTTCTTGCACCATAAGTGGTGTGATGTCGTGCCTTATATTTTGTGAACTCTCATGTAAATTAGTAGATAAGTAGAGTCCTAGGGCTCTACTGGGACCCCCTGATGCTATTATTTCACCTGTTGTTTATTTGTATTTTTTTGTGACTTATTTATTGTTCACCCATACTTAACTATAGTTTATCTGTTGGCTATCTATGTTTATTTTGGAATTTATCTGCTTTAGATCAGATACTTACCTGTGACTTACCTGTATCTGGAGCACTGGTATAAGGTTTTATGGCATTTAACCAGAGGGTATTGTTTATGTTATTTGTTTAGATATCTTATATATATATATGTATGTATGTATATATAGTACATATATACATACATACATACATACATATATAGAAAGAGAGAGAGAGTACATATATACATACATATATATATGTACTCTCTCTCTCTCTCTCTCTCTCTCTCTCTCTCTCTC
>NW_005841900.1:317747-334007 GCF_000455745.1 Alligator sinensis | reverse complement strand
GTCCCCTAGTTTTTTAATGAGAATGGGGTGAGAGACAGTGTCAAAGGCCTCCCTAAAGTCCAGAAAAACTATGTCCACTGCTACCCCTGCGTCTAAGGATTTTGTGACCTGGTCATAGAAGGCCACAAGGTTGGTCTGACAGGACCTGCCTCTAATGAACCCGTGTTGGTTGCCCCTAAGCATAATCTCCCCTGCTGGCCGCTCATGGACATGCGCTATGATAATTCTCTCAAAAAGCTTCTCCAGGATCAAGGTAAGACTAACTGATCTATAGTTTCCTGGGTCCTCCTTCCTCCCTTTTTTGAAAATGGGAACTACATTGGCCCTTTTCCAGTCATCTGGCACCACACCAGAGCACCACGAGTGCTTGTAAAGCCATGCCAGGGGTCCTTCAATGACCTCTGCTAATTCCCTCAGCACTCTGGGGTGGAGGTCGTCAGTACCAGCTGATTTAAATACGTCCAGTACCTCCAGAAGTTTCCTGACTAGATCCTCACTGACCCTAGGTCTGGGTGCACCTCCCCTGGGGCCTGAGGGGGTCCTGATGCGGGGGGTGACTCAGTCCCTGCTCAGGAAAATGGAGGCAAAGAAATTGTTAAATAAGTTAGCTTTGTCATCTGGTGTGACGACCAGATTTCCTAACGTGTCTTGCAGAGGCCCCATGTTACCCAGTACCTTCTTTTTACCTCGTAAGTATTTAAAAAAGGACTTCTTGTTATCCTTGATCCAGGTCGCTAGTCCCAGTTCCATCTCCGCCTTGGCCTTCCTGACCGCCCCCCTGCAGCCCCGAGCAACTGTGACATAGTCCTCCGTGCTGATGGCTCCTCCCTTCCATTGGGTATACACCTCCCTTTTAGCCAGGAGCATGCTTTTGGTTAGCCATGGGGGCTTTTGCACCCTCTTGCCCCCTTTGATCCGCATTGGGATTACCTCCCTTTGGGCTTGGAGAATCGTCTCCTTAAGGAACGACCACTCTTCTTGGACCCCCAACTCTTCTCCCCTCTGGGACCTCAGTGCCTCCCTGACTATTCTCCTTACCTCATTGAAGTCCACCCTCCTGAAGTCCAGGGCTGCTGCCTTGCTGCAGGGCTTTGCCACCTTGTGCTGGATGGTGAATTCCAGCAGGCAATGATCGCTGTCGCCCAGGTGGTCGAGCACCCACAGCCCCCTCACCAAGTCGTCGCCCATGGCCAAGACCAGGTCCAACAAGGCATCTCCCCTGGTGGGGCTGTCCACCTCCTGGGTTAGATGGAGGTCCTGTATCTTGGCTAGGAACCTACGTACGTGGTCAGACCTGACGACTGCTCATCCCAGCAGATGTCTGGAAAGTTCAGGTCCCCCATGACGACCACGTCCTTTGACCTAACTACCTCTGTGAGCTGACTTAAGAATTCCTGGTCTAGCTCTTCCCCTTGGTTGGGTCGTCTGTAGTAGACCCCCACCGTTAAGTCCCTTTCCCCTCGACTTCCTTATATTTTAACCCAGAGCACATCAGTGTGCCCCTCCTCTGACCCAGTGCTACTCGTTGAGGATGTGTATTCCTCCTTGACGTAGAACACCACACCCCCACCTTTCCTCCTTGTCCTATCCCTCCTGTACAGCCTATAGCCCTTGATATTCACCGCCCAGTCATGTGTTGTGTCCCACCGCATTTCTGTGACCCCACTATGTCTGGGTTGGTGTCAGCTAGCAGGAGGTTAAATTCCTCCTGCTTGTTCCCCATACTATGAGCATTTGTGTAGAGGCATTTGAGGCCTCCTGAAGATGTGTGCACTGGCCCCCTAGTCTCAGTACTGCCCTGACCCCTGTTGCTTACCTGGATAGTTGTACTGCTCGTCATCAGTGTAGGCTGGGATGTTCTTGTGGGTGATGCTTGAATTAGTGGTCCAAGGCTTCCTCCACCCTCGTCATCACCTTCCCCTGACGAGCCTAGTTTAAAGCCCACTGGAGGAGATCCACCAACCTAGAAGAGAACACACGCTTACCTTTGGGGGAAAGGTGAAGCCCATCCCACCCAAGCATGTCTTTCGTCCTGATGTGTGGGACCTTGTCTAGGAAGCTGAAGCCCACCTCGAGACACCATTCCCGAAGCTGCCAGTTGGTCTCCCTGATGCAGGTCTCGTGTCATCTTCCATGTCTGCTCAGTGGTAGGACAGCAAAGAATACCGCCTGTGCCCCTATCTCCCTCAGCACGCCCCCCAGAGCGTGGTAGTCCATCATCAGGTGATCAGGGGTTCTCCTGGCCGCATCATTGGTACCCACATGGATTAGGACCATGGGGTAGTAATCGGTGGGCTGGATCAAGGCCTGGATCATCCCCGTCACATCCTGAATCTTTGCTCCGGGCAGGCAGTAGACCTCGCATGTCGAGGGGTCCTGGCAACAGATGGGACCTTCTGTACCTCTCAGGATGGAGTCACCTATGATGATCACTTGGCGTTTCCTCCTCTGGGTCTACTTATCTCCTTCAGCCCGTTCAGAGTGAGGAGAGTATGGAGTGGCCTCCTCTCTGGAGATTTCCTCCTCTCCTGTCTCCTGCAGTGTTGCCAGGGCCTCATACCTGTTCTCCAGCTGGACTGGAGGAACTGGTACTGCTTTGCTGTGAGCAGTCCTGGTTCTGGAGGTGACTGTCTGCCACTCTGCAGTGGAGGGCACCTCCCAAGGTGCTTCTTCTTTGGGTGCATGGCCCTGCAGGGAAAGGAAATAACCATCAAACCCAATCCCTGTCCCACCCGGCCCTGCTGGGCGTTCCCCGCAGGCCAGGGGGCAGGGGGACACCAGCATACACACACGCACACACACACACACATATATATATATATACATATACATATATATATACACACATATTTACATACACACACACACACATATATATAGTACATACGTTTATATCCATTTTTTTTTCTTGTGATAAGTTAATGTAAATAAATATGGATATAGTTAAGTCACCTGACTGTCCTGGCCTGGTTCTATAAGGATGGAGGGAAACTGAGCCATCTGCAGTTCCTCCACAGCACACCTGCCAGCTAACAATCCCCTTCAATTGGAGAAGGGGCAGTATATACCCGAGTTACCTGGGCTACACATGCATATACACCCAAACACATATATAATGATAAACAGGGTATTTGTGATTTCTGACAGGAATTTTAAGGGGATTTAGAAAAGCAGACCATGAGAGCTGTAATTCTGTCTGTAGCAGCTAAGGGAAACAGCAGCAACTATGGTATAAACACAAACTACAGTTAGTAGTCTTGGTTAATCTGATTCAGAACAAGATCTCTGAAATCCCTGTAGTCAAATACTATTAGACAACCTCCTACAGTGACTCAGCCACAGAGATTATTTATTAGAGATTATTTATTACCTGCCTTTTTTTTTTTTACTTCAAACTCTCTCCTTGCCCTCTCTCCTACTGTCTATCAAGGATACTCAACTAGGACTAGTTCACTTTTTTAACCAGAAATATAAAGTCTGTAGTCTTTTTTTGGAGGAACATAGAATGATATCTAACAAAATCAGGCTCTCAAAACCACATTTTCTCAGATGCCAGACCACAGTACTCCAGATGGACAAAAGATCAGCTGTCCCATATAATCATCTAAGGGGCATGCTGTCTTTTGCTTTGTTGTCAGCAACTCAAGATGATCTGGAACTACAGATCTTGTGACTGCACATTCATTTGGTGGTTTCCTTGAAACTGATAAAACAGCATTGATAAAACTTTGCTACAAATATGGGTGGACATTTGAGACTGAGAACATCACAGATTATTAGAGACTATCAAAAAACCTCAGTTCCCATGTGAATAAAGATCTGAGATCTTAATTTGTCCTGAATCAGGACAAAAAGTAGCAATTCAGAATTTTTTCAATTCCAAAATATTTTCTTTTAGCTGTTATATTGCATTATGTTGTAATTCATAAGAACATATAAAAGACAATGTGGTAGTGTTAAAACAATGCATTTTTACCTTACTGAAACAAAAATTTTCAGCTTGATTAAAATAAAACTTTAAATCATGTCAAGCTAAATATTTCTACCTTTATAGAAACATTTTGTTAACTCCTCACTGAATATTTTGATTGAGGTGATAAATTTATTTATTTATTCATTAGATTTATATGCCAGCCTTCCCAAAAAGGCTCAGGGCACCTTACAATAAAAGACAAAACAAGGCACAAGATATGAAACAACAACAGACTCCCCAGAGGACATCCCAGAACTTTAAAACTGCATTGCATCCCACCTGCTCCTGCTTCCTTGCCTATCACCCAGGAGAGGAAGCCCCCTATATTTTGAATTTTGTAGCATCACAGTTTTCCAGTGGATACATTTTTCTTCAGATTTTCAGCTAGTTCCACAGGTATTGTTGTAATTAGTAAAGATCAGAGCATTGTGAGAAATTGTTAGTAAACATATAACACTTAACAAATAACTAACTTTTCTTCACAAGTTCTGTGTGAAACAGGTCAAAACTATTAACTCTATTTTACAGTTGGGTGTTGTGGTGAGATGCCCCCACAGGCTCCCGAAGGGGAGGGGGCAGTCCCTGCAGGCCCCAAGCCACACAGGCAGCCCCTACCACCAGGGAAACTCACCTCCAGGGGCACAGCTGGAGCCAGAGCTGGAGCAGGAGCCGCGGCCGTGCAAGCCGGCGTTACGCTGGCTGTTTAATCAGCTGTTCCCTGGACGGGGAAGAGCCAAGCCAATTGCGGCGGCCGGAAGAGCTGCCATGGGAAGATTTAAAAGACTGGGACAGAGGGGAAAAAAGTGAGGGAGCATGTCGGCATGGAGTATGCCAGGTGTGCTGAGGTTTCTGTGGGGAGCAGGAGCAGGAGCAGTGCAGCTGGCTCAGTGCTGGTATTCAGAGCAAGGGAAGCTGAGCCCCTGTAGTAGGCTGGGAGTGGGGAGGCAGTTCTATGCCCCTCTCCTCTCCAGCGGTCTATTTTTTGGTAAAGAGCAAAGTAGAGACATCCTGTCCAGAGGCAGCAAGGAGTATGCCAGCCTATGGAAGCCCAGCTAGTCAGCATCTGAGGTGGAGACGCTAGCCATTGGGATAGCCACACTAGCCCACCAGGACCCATGCCAATGCTGGTCCCCCTGGCAAAAGGGGTTGACTGAGCATGGTTAAACCACACAGGTGGCACCCATCTGGTTGGTGAGTGGATGAGGTGTAGGGGAGACGGAACCCCATGGAACATCATAGTATCATCATAGAAGTAGGGTCAGAAGGGACCTTGTAGATCTTCAAGTCTGACCCCCTGCCTGGGCAGGAGGAAAACTGGGCTCAAATGACCCCAACCAGGTAGGCATCAAGCCTCTTCTTAAAGACCCCCAGGGTAGGAGCTTCCCTTGGAAGTTGGTTCCAGTTCCTAGCTGCCCTAACTGTGAAGTACTTCTTGTGGATGTCTAATCTAAACCTACTCTCCAACAACTTGTGGCCGTTATTCCTTGTTATCCCAGGGAGCGCTAGGGGAAACAAGGTCTCCCCCAAACCCTTCTGGTCCCCCCTAGTGAGTTTATAGATGGTCTCTTGTGAAGGCTGAACAGGTTCAGGTCCCATAGCCTCTCATTGTAGGGTCTGCCCTGCCGTCCCCAGATCATGCGGGTGGCCCTCCTCTGGACCCTCTCAATGTTGTCCACATCCCTCTTGAAGTGGGGTGCCCAAAACTGGACACAGTACTCCAGCTGCGGCCTGACCAGTGTCGCGTAGAGGGGGAGGATCACCTCCTTGGACCTACTTGAGATGCATCTGTGGATGCACGATAGGGTCTGGTTAGCCCTGCCGACCGTGACCTCACATTGGCGGCCCATGTTCATCTTGGAATCAATGATGACTCCAAGATCCCTTTCTGCCTCCATGCTCTCAAGAAGGGAGTTTCCCATCTTGTAAGTGTGCTACCGGTTACTACTGCCCAAGTGCAGCACCTTGGACTTGTCAGTATTGAAACGCATCCTGTTTTTGTTAGCCCACCCCTGCAACCTATCCAGGTCTTGCTGCAGTCTTTCCTTCCCTACTAGCATGCCCACCTCACCCTAAATTTTGGTATCATCAGCAAATTTGAACAGGTTGCTTTTCACCCCATCCTCCAAATCGCTGATAAAGAAATTGAACAGTGCGGCCCAAGGACCGAGCACTGGGGGACTCCGCTGCCCACTTTCCCCCAGGTCAAATATGACCCGTCCACCACCACCCTCTGAGTACGACCCTTCAGCCAATTTGTAGTCCATCTGACTGTGTAGGCATCAATGCCACAGTCGCCTAGTTTTTTCATGAGGATGGGGTGGTTGACAGTGTCAAAGCAACACACATCGCACCTAGACTGTGAGTATTACCGTCTCCGGGGTCCCCCAGAAAGAGGATCTCCACTGAGCCCCTCCCTTTCATTCAGTAACACCAAGCTATGGCAGGAGAGTTGAGGGGAGGGTCCCCACGCCAGACGGAAAGAACATCACCCAACGTAAACCACACCTAAGCTACCTTCTATCACATTGAGGAAACTGAGGGAGCTTGAAATATATTGGCCTGCACTGTGATAGAGATTTTCTGTTATGCTAAGCTAGGTTACTTGAATCTGCATAACTAGAAATACACCTTTTGGCCATCAAGAAAAGACCAGCTAGATGTTTGATGGGTAGAGATAATGACGATGGAGTACTTAGCTGAAATGGGCCAGGGAGTGAGGTAGCACATAACGAATTCTAGGCATGGAGACAACACTAAATTTAACATTAAACTGTATGGAAAATATGCAGAGATTCACTATTTTTATACAGGTTTCCTTTCCCCCCTGTATTTCACAGAATCAAAGGTCTACAATGTCTCTTTCAAAAGATGTGGAAGTCCTTAGGACCTAAGTAGCCCATCCATCCATACATTCTACTGGGATTCTTATTTGTTATCTTCTGATGAATGATTAAAGCATCTACTGGAGGAACCCCCCCATCCTCTTTTCTGTGAAATGATATCTTGGGAATATATGGACATTTTCTCACAAGCTCTCTTTTCAAGAATACTTAAAAAAAACAGACTAAAAAGATCATAAAGTGAGAAGGTCTCAAATGCTGTGGGTCCCTGTCACAGTCCCACTGTTCTTCAGTCTCTCTAGTCTCTCCCTTTCTTAATGCTAAGCAATAGGCCTCTGCTTTTTGCAAAGGTAAGCCTTGCTTCCCTGAAAAGGGGTCTGAAGCTTCAGCACATAAGTTTATCACTCCTTTAGTGAATTGAGCAGGGCTTGACCACTGCCTGAAGACTTTACCCAATTTAAAGTTTTGCAATTGGCAGATGTTTCCAACAACACAGGACAACTTTATCAAAACAAGACAGCATTTTCATAGACTCTTAGAATTTAAGGTCAGGTCTGACCTTTATATCTCAGGCCTTTAAATGTAATACAGTTACCCCTATATTGAGCTGTATAACTTGGGTTAACTGAGGCATAGTGTCAAGAAATGCATCCAGTTTTGATATGAAGACAAGAAGGAGAGTGTATTAGCTTGAAGACAAGTACATAGGGACTTTAGGTTAGAAAGAAAAAGGAAAGCTTGCATTTGAAAAGCAAAGCACAGTGACAACTTTCCTCTGTTGCTCAAGAGTCCAGTACTCAGTCTCCACTAACTCAAGCAGTATTCTTCTCCCCGTCTGCTTACACCTCAGTTCATATGATCTAGTCGCCTACTCTGTTACACCAAAAGAAGAGGAGGTATGTACAGAAGTTGCTTTTTTTGCCATTTAAGGCACTTTCTTGCCATGACTTAAGTGCATGGCTCTACAGCACTTTAAAAATGGGTACATTGCTTTAAATTAACCCCTGTTAAATGAGGTATTAAATGTGAAGCGCTGTATTTACGGCACTTTAGCAACCTACAGCACTTTAAATAACGTCTGTACGCTGGTCAAATTTCTGACCAGTGGAAAAGTCCTAGGAGCCTGTGAAGCATTTTTTGCTTCCTAGCGTAGAAAATTCAGGGAGGCTTAAAGCTCACACCCCACCCCACAAAAAAATAACACTGCACTTCTGTCATGTTTAAGAGTGCTGTAACTTTAAAGTGCTATAAAAAGTGCTTTAATTACAGAACTTTAAAACCTGCATGGAATACTTCTATATACATTTAGGGAGATTGTGAAAAGTCCCTTTGGCCCAGCCATCAGTAGAAGTCAATCATTCAGATATTGCTTTCAAAAGGATCTCCAACGGGACTCTGTTAATATAACAACCTTTCTTGCAAGTTCATTCATACTAAACCAGACATGCCTATATGATTAATAACTGTTCTCAGAGAAGAAATTCATCCATTCAAAACCAGTAGAAAGCAATCACAGAGCTGGGCAGGGAACAGGCTCCCCAGCCACCATCAGTAGGGATCTCCTAGCGCCAGATCCACAGTCATGGGGCTGGTGCTGGGAGATCTTTATCTCCCAGCACCAGCCCCATGACTGTGGGGACAGTACTGGGAGATCCTTATCTCCCACAGCACTGACCCCATGACCACAGAGCTGGTGCTGAGAGATAAGGACCTCCCAACACTGGCCCCACAGTCACAGAGCTGGCATTGGATGATAAGGATCTCCCAGCCCCCTGCTCCCCGATCATGACAGCGGAGTGGGGCTAGGAGATAAGGATTTCCCAGCTCCTGAACACTGATCATGATCATGCTGCCAGGGCAGGGGGACATAGATCCTGACTGGGCTCTGGTGGCCGAGCCCACCCCAGCAGCAGGCAGCTCCTAGGGGCAGGGAGCAATCTCCTGCCCCCTGGTTGCCAGCTGACCAGGAGCAGATTTGCTCCTGGTCAGATGAACATTAGTGCACAATAATTAATTGCAAGTAAATTTGCCACTTGCATTTGCAGGTAGCAAATTTACTCACAATTAGTGAGGTTTGCTGTGCAGTAAGTATGTACATGTATAGACACACACACTTACTGCATAGTAAAGCATCTCATGTAGATGGACCCAGAGAGGTCTAGACAAATTGAAGGACTGGACCAAAAGAAATCTCATAAAGTTCAATAAGGACAAGTGCAAAGCCCTGCACTTAGGACAGAACAATGCCATTCACTGGTACAGCCTGGGGACTGACTGGATAAGCAGCAGCTCTCCAGAAAAGAGCTTGGGGGTTACACTGGACAATAACCTGAATATGAGCCAACAGTGTGCCCTTGTTGCAAAGAATGCTAACAGCATGCTGGGCTGCATCCATAGAACTGTTGCCAGCAAATCGAGGGAAGTGATTATTGCCCCCTATTCAGCACTGGTGAGGCCACATCTGGAGTACTGTGTTCAGTTTTGGGCCCCCCCACTACAGAAAGGATGTTGACAAATGAAGAGAGTCCAATGGAGAACAACAAAACTAGTGAGGGGGCTGGGGGACATGATTTATGAGGGAACTGGGCTGAGGGAAGTGGGCATATTTAGTCTACAGAAAAGAAGACTGAGAGGGCATTTAATAGCAGCCTTCAACTACCTGAAGGGGGTTTGGAAGACGATGGAGGTAGACTGTTCTCAGTGCTGGCAGATGACAGACAAGGAACAATGGTCTCAAGTTGCAGCAAGGGACCTTTAGGTTAGGCATTAGGAAAGACGTTCTCACTAGGAAGGTAGTAAAGCAGTGGAATAAGTTATCCAGAGAGGTGGAATCTCCATCCTTTTAGACTTTATAAGTCCTGGCCAGACAAAGCCTTAGCTGGGATGATCTAGTTGGGGATGGTCCTGCTATGAGCAGGGGGTTGGACGAGATGACCTGAGGTCCCTTCCAAACTTCATTTTCTATGATTCTATGATTTTGTCTCTCTCCCATGGAAGGCTGAAATTGAATTTTCTTGATTAATGGAGCATGATTTGTGGAGGATTTCTTAAATGCTTGTAATGTAGGGGAGAAGAAACCTTTCCTTATTAAAACACATTAAGAGATGCATGAAATTTCAAACAAACGTCAGAGGTCAGAGTGGAAGAAAATCCAATTTTGTGACTGCAGGATTTGTAGGAGTCCTTCCCTACAGTCTGTTCTTTTACTCTTGGATGCACCCTCATTTTATTGTGATGCTCTGTGTCAATTAGATCTTATCTGTAATGGAAATGGAGAACAAATCCTTAAGGAAAAAAGTACATTACTGATAATTGTGCCAGAACTAACTGGTAGGAGAAAACTGGCTGAGAAGCTTAAAAGGATTTTATTAAAATTGGCTACTGAAGAACCTAGAAGCTAAAGAATTAATGAGTGCTTAGTGTTTGAAAGTGTTAGATCTTATTCTTAGGAAGTCTGGAGGGTGATAACCTATAATATTTTTACTAATTCTCCTGCTTCCTTTGCTTTAAGGAAAAATAGCTCAGTAGCTGTGAGATTTAAATCTTGGAAAAATACAATGATGTGCTATGTAGCTTTATTAGCTGCTTTATTCAAACAAGAGTTGGCTTACACCATCATTGTGCTGTTAGTAGCTGTTTGCTTCATAAAATGTGTCTTTAGAGTAGGCTTTGGCAGACATTTTATTACTAAAGTTATTGGATTATGGTTGGCTTTATTGGGCCAAGAACAATTTTAGCTTAAGTGTTTTATTTCTTCTTTCAGGCAGTAAAATCAAAATCTTATTTTTTCAATGGATATGATGGGGGGAAATCTTTCCTCAGAGTTCCTGTAGCCATTGTTACCTTTTGCTATTTGCAATGATCAGTATAAGAAGAGTTTTATTTCACAGGAAATGGCACAACATCATCTCCAAGCCCAGGAACCTCTAAACAATCAATCTTCATTAACAGGAGCTCTGAATGCTAGCTAGTGACCCCTGGCTAAATGTGATTACAGCAGAGTGGGCTGGACAACATCTATTGTTTCTCTAGTAGGTATCTCCTACAGTTCATGTAGAAGGTTGAGCTATGGGGACTTTTCCTGAATATCAGTTGCTATCTTGGAGGGGGTCAGGTTGAAATTGTCTAACCCAATTCCTTTACACTTCTGCTGGGAATTTGACGACAGGGAGCCTTTCCCATCATGTTTTCTTACCACTTCAGCAGGTGCTGTGTCATCAACATAATTCTGCAAGTTCTTGTGCAGCTTCAAAGGGTGTATGCAAGTGTTCAAATGAACCAGTGGAAGTTTAGCAGTTTAATCCGAGTAGCTGGAAACCCTAGAATACCAAAGCGCCTGGAAGGTGGGGAACCGCTAACTGACACCACTGCCCCCAGCCATGCCTGGCACTCTGCACAACTACTCCCTACAGCTGGAGCCCCAGGCCAACAGGGACAAGGCAGTGGAAGGGGAGGGAGCAGAGGGCCAGCACCTTTGGCTGGAGTTGATCAGGAGCAGCCCTGGGGCTTCCTCCACCCCCAGGCCAGCTAGAGGCAGCAGTAGTAGCTGGCTTCCTTGCTTCCAGCTATCCTGCAGGCTACCTGGATATCCCTCACTATCTGAGAGTAGGTGCTGGAAGAGAGAACCTCCCAATATTGCTGTTGTCCCCTACCAAGCCCTGCACTCCATGCTGCTGTTTACCAAAGCCTTCAACTGGAGCAACACATGAGCAGCCCTAGGATTTCCCTAGCAGCCCTAGGGTGTGAAGGAAAGGGAAGTACCTGCCCTGGAGAAGAGGATCACCAAGAGTGGTGGTGGGGGTTCTTATTCACTTTGCAGACCCCTGAAAGTCCCTAGAAGCTGATTCCTGGTGCAGTCCACCCACAAGGGGAGCTACAGACCCTCTGCAACACTGGTGGTATCTCCTGCATGTTTCTTCAAATGTCTGGATTCTACATATATTTCCATGTTAGTAGGCTCATTTCTGTTTGCTAAATTTTTCACATTTCTTGAGGAAAATCTGGAAAACAAAAGTACGGGAATATACCGAGTGATGAATACTCAATACTCAGTAGATAACTTTGTTAAATCCTAAATAGAATAAAGCAATAACATTAAATTAAGGATTAAGGATGAAAAAAGAGGCTTTTCCTGTCTGTTTATTTAAACAATTGTTTGAAAATACACATCACAAATTTTAAAGAATTATTCTAGAAAAGGTTTCCTCTTGCATTTCACTTTTAAAATATGGGTTCCATCTGCTGATGGGACCTGTTGTCTTGGGAAGTCTGCTGTTTGCCCAGAGCCTGGATCCAAGATGTCATGGAGGGATTACCGAGATTTATTCAGGCCCCATGCTGGTATCCATGTGGGCACCAATGATATTGCCATGGGAGACCATGAGCAGATCAAAAGTGACTACAGGGCTCTGGGTACAAGGGTGAAGAGGATGGGGGCTCAGGTGGTATTCTCTTCAATACTTCTGGTCAAGGGAAGGGGCCCAGGTGCATCCTGCAGATCAATGCCTGGCTGCACAGGTAGTGTCACCAGCAGGGCTTTGGCTTCTTTGCCCATGGGATGATGTTCCAAGAAGAAGGATTACTAGGAAGATATGGGATCCACCTGATGAAGAGAAAGAGCATCTCCACAGATAGGCTCACTAACCTAGTGAGGAGAGCTTTAAACTAGTTTGCTGGAGGATGGAGTCCAAAGCCCTGAGGTAAGTGGGGAAGTAGGTGACCTGGAGGAAGAGCAAACAGGAGGAGGCAACAGGGGAGGTGTTCTCATTCTTCCTGAGACAGTACAGTAATCAGCTAGTTACCTTAGGTGCCTGTACATGAATGCACAGAGCCTCGGAAACAAGCAGGAATAATTAGAAGTCCTTGCACAGTCACGGAACTATGACGTGATTGGAATAACAGAGACTCAGTGGGATATCTCGCATGACTGGAGCATTGTCCTGGATGGGTACAAACTGTTCAGGAAGGACAGGCAGGGAAGAAGAGGAAGAGAAGTTGTACTTTATGTAAAAGAGCCATAGGATTGCTTAGAGCTCCAGTATGAAACTGGAGCTAGGTCTGTCGAAAGTCTCTGGGTTAGGGTCAGAGGAAAGAACAACAAGGGTGATGTTGTGGTGGGGGTCTGCTATAGTCCACCAAATCAGGAGGAAATGGTGGATGTAGCTTTCTTCAAACAGCTAGTGGGAATTGCCTGATCACAGGTCCTGGTTCTCATGGGGGACTTGAATCACCCTGACATCTGCTGGGAGGGCAATAGAGCAGTACACAAGCAATACTTTTCTTGACCAGTTGCTCATAGGGAAGAAGTGGTGGGGAATGTACTAGTAGATGGCAACCTGGGCAGCAGAAACCACAGAATGATTGAGTTCAGGACCCTGAGGAAAGGAAGGATGGAGAGCAGTAGAGTTAGGACCCTAGACTTCAGAAAAGCAGACTTTGACTCACTCAGGAAATTCATGGGCAGGATCCCCTGGGAAGCCAGTCTGCGGAGGGGAGGAATCTAGGACATCTGGCTTTAAAGAAGCCTTGCTGTGAGTGCAGGAACAAACCATCCTGATGTGCAGGAAGACTAGCAAGTATGGCAGACTGGCTTGGCTTACTGCACTCTTCAGTAAACTAAATCACGAAAAGGAAGCTTATAAGAAGTGGAAACTTGGAAAAACAACTAGGGAGGAGTATAAGAGTATTGCTCAGGCATGCAGGGATGAAGTCAGGAAAGTCAAAGCGCAACTGGTGTTGCAGCTAGCAAGGGAGGTGAAGGGTAACAAGAACGGTTTCAGCAAGTATGCCAGTAACAAGGGGAAGATCAAGGAAAATGTGGGTCCTTTACTGAATGGGGGAGGCAACCTAGCCATAGAGGATGCAGAAAAGGCTCAAATACTCAATGCCTTTTTCACCTCAGTCTTCACAGGCAAGGTCAGCTCCCAGGCTACTGCACCTGGCAGCACAGTTTGGGGAGGAGGTGAGCAGCCAACAGTGGCAAAAGAACAGGTTAGGGATTATTTAGAAAAGCTGGACACATACAAATCCATGGGGCCAGATGGGATGCACCCAAGGGCTGCTGCGATTGCAGAGCCATTGCTTTTCATTTTTGAAAACTTATGGCAATTGGGAGAGGTCCCAGATGATTGGAAAAGGGCAAACATAGTGCCCATATTTAAGAAAGGGGAAAGGGAGGATCCAGGGAACTACAGACCCATCTGCCTCACCTCGTTCCCTGGAAAAATCATGGAGCAGATCCTCAAGGAATCCATTTCTAAACACATGGAGAAGAAAGTGATTAGGAACAGTCAGCATGGATTCACCATGGGCAAGTCATACCTGACCAACCTATCTGCCTTCTATGATGAGATGACTAGCTCTGTGGATGTGGGAGGCCAGTGGATGTGGTATACCTTGGTTTTAGCAAGGCTTTTGATATGGTCTCCCACAACATTCTCACAGGCAAGCTAAGGAAGTATGGGCTGGATGAATGGCCTATAAGGTGGATAAAAAGCTGGCTGGAGCATCAGGCTCGGAGGCTAGTAATCAATGGCTCAATGTCTAGTTGGCAGCCATTATCAAGTGGAGTACCCTACAAGTCAGTCCTGGGGCTGGTTTTGTTCAATATCTTCATAAACAACCTGGAAGTTGGCATAGAGTGCACCCTCAGCAAGTCTGCAGATGACACCAAGCTGTGATGAGTAGTAGATAAGGGACCCAGACTAATTGGAGGATTGGGCCAAAAGAAATCTCATGAGGTTCAACAAGGACAAGTGCAAAGTCCTGCACTTAGGACAGAACAATCCCATGCACCAGGACAGGCTGTGGGCTGACTGGGTGGGCAGCAGCTCTGCAGAAAAGGACTTGGGGGTACAGTGGACAATAAGCTGAATATTAGGCCTGTGTGAAGTGACTAGTATTCATTTCGGATTCAACCGATTCGGGAGACAGTGATTTGATTCGGTGATTCAAATCACTGTCCCAAATCGATTTTGCTGAATCCGATTCAGAGATTCAGCGGCTGCCAAATCAGCTGAATCTCTGAATCACACAGGCCCCATCCTCTGCCTGCTTTCAATGACTGCCCCACCCACCCCAGCTCCTGGCTGTTTGAAAAAAAAAAAGCCCCCAATCACCAGCTGCTGCCAGGTGGAGGGGTGATCCCCACTGCCTCCCACTGCCCCGCACTGCATGGGGAATGAAGTGCTGGAGCCGGGGCGGGTGGGGCAGCCATGGGGAAGGCTGGGAGATTGGGTGGGGGTGGGGGGCTTGTGGTAGAGCCTCCCACACAGCGTGGGGCAGTGGGGGACAACAGGGGTCAGGCCCCTGCCAGACAGCAGCTGGTGAATGGGGCCTTTTTTTTAAGGGGCCGGGAGCTGGGGTGGGCAGTGCAGCCATGGGGGGAGGCTGGGGGAGCAGGCAGGGGACATGGAGCACTTGGGGAGCAGGCAGGGGACGGGGTCTGCCAGGGGTCCACTCATGGTCCCCTCCCTGCTCCTCCAACCTCCTCTCCCCAGCCCCTTTCTTACCAGCTTGGAGTCTGGGTCCAGCTCCCTGCAGGCGGGGACTGCCTGAACCACCAAAGCTCTCCAAATCTTTTCCAAACGATTTGGGGAGCTTTGAATTGATTCGGACCTTTTAATTGGCCCCCTGATTCAATTTGGATTCAGAGATTAGGCCACCGAATCAGGCTGATTCTCCTCCAAATTGAATCAGCACCCGAAGCTTCACACAGCCCCACTGAATATGAGCCAACAGCATGCCCTTATTGCCAAGAAGACTAATGACATACTGGGCTGCATTGGTAAGAGTGTTGCCAGCAGATCAAGGGAAGTGATTATTTCCCTCTATTCAGCACAGGTGAGGCCACATCTGAAGTACTGTATTCAGTTGTGGGGGCCCCACTACAGAAAGGATGTGGACAAATTGAAGAGAGTCCAACAGAGAGCAACAGAAATGGTGAAGGGGCTGGGGGACATGACTTCTGAGGAGAGGCCGAGGGAATTGGGCTTATTTAATCTGCAGAAGAGAAGACTAAGAGGAGATTTAATAGCAGCCCTTAACTACTTGAAGGGTGGCTCCAAAGAGGATGGAGCTAAACTGTTCTCAGTGGTAGTACTTCACAGAACAAGGGATCATGGTTTCAAGTTGCAGCAAAGGAAGTTCAGGTTAGATGTTAGGAAGAATTTTCTCACTAGGAGGGTAGTAAAGCGCTGGAACAGGTTACCCACTGAGGTTGTGGACTCTATCCTTGGAGCTTTTTAAGACCCAGTTAGACAAAACCTTAGCTGGGATGATCTGTTTGGGGGTGGTCCTGCTTGGAGCAGGGGGTTGGACTAGATCATAGAATCATAGAAGTAGGGTCGGAAGGGACCTTGTAGATCTTCAAGTCCGACCCCCTGCCTGGGCAGGAAGAAAACTGGGCTCAAATGACCCCAGCCAGGTAGGCATCGAGCCGCTTCTTAA
>NW_005841900.1:313306-313778 GCF_000455745.1 Alligator sinensis | reverse complement strand
TTTACCAGATCATTGCCTGTGGCCAGGACCAGGTCCAACAGGGCATTCCCTCTGGTGGGACTGTGCACCTCCTGGGTTAAGTGGAGATCCTGTATCTCAGCCAGGAACCTCCTGGAACTGTTCGACTTGGCTGACTGCTCCTCCCAGCAGATGTCCGGGTAATTTAGATCACCCATGACAACTACATCCCTTGCCTCTGCAAGCTGGCCCAAAAATTCCCTGTCCAGCTCCTCCCCTTGGTTGGGGGGTCTGTAGTAGACTCCCACCGTTAAATCCCTCTCCCCACGACCCCCTTGTATCTTGACCCAAAGCACTTCAGCTTGCCCCTCCTCTGACCCCTTTTTCCTGGCAGAGGATGTGTATTGCTCTTTGACATAGAGCGCCACACCCCATCCCTTCCTTCCTTCTCTATCCCGCCTGTAAAGCCTATAGCCCCTAATGCTAACCGCCCAGTCGTGGGATGAATCCAAGC
>NW_005841900.1:304590-312966 GCF_000455745.1 Alligator sinensis | reverse complement strand
GGGAGCCCCATCCCGCCCCAGCAAGTCCCCCACCCGAAAGCATGGGTCATTATCTAGGAACTCAAGGCCCGCCTGGCGGCACCAACTCTGTAAGCGCCGGTTGACCTCGCCAACGCAGGCCTCGTGTCGCCGTCCCTGCCTACTCACCGGAAGAAGAGAGGAGAATACCACCTGTGCCCCCGTCTCCTTAAGCTTGGTCCCCAGAGCCTTGAAGTCCTTCATAATGCAGTTAGGGTTTCCCCTGGCCGCGTCATTCATTCCCAAGTGGATGACAACCATGGGGTACTGGTCTGCAAGTCAGATGTAGGTCAGGATTCTCTCCGTGATGTCCCGAACCCGAGCCCCAGGCATGACGCAGACGTCCCGCATCATGGGGTCAGGCCGGCAGATGGGACCTTCCAGTCCTCGTAGGATGGAGTCTCTGATGATGAGGACCCGGCGTTTCTTCCTGCTGGTGTTCGATCTCCGGCCATTCCATGTCGCGTGGGGAGTGGCATCGTCCCTGCCAGAGGCATTTGCTCTGTCTTCCTCTGTCACAGCTGCCAGGGCCTCAAACCTGTTCCCCAGGTGTCCCTGGGGCGCTTCCACTACTCTAGGCCGAGCAGCTCTGGATCTGGACACCTTCTACCACTCCTCCGTTGGACGCGTCTCCTGTGGGGGCTGTACAGTGGGAGACTGGGCCTGCAGAAAACAGAGATAGGCATCAATTTCATCCTCTGCATCCCTGATCCCCCTCAGCCTGCTCACCTCAGCCTGGAGCTCCCTCACCTGCTCCTCCAGGGCCCCAAGCTGGGCACAGGAGGGACAGGCAGGGAGACCACCAGGCCCCACCCCCACCCAGGACCCCACCGAGCGCCCCCCCACAGACAGGGGGGCAAGGGGCCGCCCTACAGCCAATCACGCATTCCGGCTAGACCGGAATTGCGTGCCGGGAGCCCCGCCCCGTACCGACCCTCCCACTGGGATCCCGGGGTGGCTGGCAATACCACCCCCCAAGGGACTAGCCAGAGTTACCCCCTGCTTGGGTTCCTTCCAACCCTAATTTTCTATGAGTCTAAGAGAATAATGGCAAAAGTCAGAGGAACCAATACTATACTATTTGGATTGGGTTGGGATTGCAAACTAGTGGTTTACAATTTCCTCTTAAATTAGTATTATTGATCTCAAAGGGTTATTTTTTCCTGTGGATTTTTATTTTTGGCTATATAACTCCAACTCAACTCTCTGACATTATTCTTTTCATTCCACAGGCAGGGAAACTTCAAAACAGAGGTACCTTTGGCCCTGTGCATAGTACAGATGAAACAGTAAATACAAAACCACATTTAAACATGCTTTTTGTTTAGCAGAGTTGTAAAATGATTTCCCTGATCTTTGTTGATGGTACAATTTTTCTTGTATTTATGCTATAAGTTATCTCACTAGAAGTGGTGCATTTCACTGCTTCATACCAAAGAGACATATTATACCACCGAGGACTGTCAAAAAATCATGGATGGGAGTATCACACTTCACCAGAATCTCTGCTAAGGCCTGCTAACAAAACAGTACTTAAATAAGGTGTTTACTACTACAGCAGTGTAGACAGAGCATTGCAATAGATTGTTTAATAATAAACAATAAAGGAAAAAATCGAGGTGGGGGATCTACCAAAAAAGGAACTTTGTACTGTCTTATCTTCATATGGTAAAGCTCCATATAACAACATGATCTGGTATCCTTCTTGGTTGGCTCTCTCAATAAAAGTATTTTGAGGATCCACTTAGAAGAAGAAAATAAAACTAATACACCTGTAGTTATCTTATGTATACTATGTAATTTTACATAAAACAAAGAGTTTGATCGAGTGACTTCTGTGGAGACCAAATTGACCCTAGCTACTATTTGGTCTTAATTAAGTCCATCATACACAGTAAAGGTCAAAACTGAAAAATCGGGCACAGACAGAGATCAGCTGCATGTTGCCATTATCTAATTCTAGCCAACTTGCTACAGAGACTCCTCTACTACAACTGGCATAACTACTCACTAAGTTAAAGCAAAGACTTCCAGTGATTTCTATAAATTCTCCCTTGTGTAAAAAAATGGAGAACTAACATCCCTGAGCTGAGTGAAGATAAACATCTTTCAGTGTTCAGAAACTGTTGACTCTTATAGAGAACCAAGAAAAGATCAGAGACCTTTTTAAACAAATGCTACCCAGCTAAAATAATTTTTTTCAACACACTTGAAAGATTATTGGTTAGTCAAACATGTATCCTATATTAGATACTGTCTCCTTGTATATATAAATTAGAGGATGTTCCTGTATGGTTCTTCCTGCTTATTGTTAATAAAAATATACAAGACTGACTGTGTGCACTTTACACTGCAGCATCTCACTATGAAAGCCTAAATATGCCTCAAGACAGAAATAATTGCAGCCAGCTTGTATGCATTAGCCCCAGGTATAGGAAGGGGCAACAGTCTCAGTTTTTGGAATTGGTTTCCTAGCCTTCTGTTAATCTTTTCTCTGAATCTTGTGGAAGAGCAGGAGGAGGAGTCTTTTTCCTTTCTGCCTTTTTCTGTTGCTACCAGTCATTATTTACACAGTCCTCTGGTGTGAAGGTTTTCCTCAGCCTTCAGCTGACACAGAAATACATGGGTTCCTGGTTTAAGAAACATTCAGTATGAGGACCCATTCCTGAAAGATCCTGAGTCCCTTCACTTAAATGACCATTACTAGTGCTACTGGGTTTTTGGTTGTAGCTGTGTTGGTCTAAGGGTATAGGCAGGCAAGGTTCCTTGGGCTGATGTGATATCTTTTATTCGATCAACTGAGTAATTGGAAAAAAGTTCTTGGCAAAGCTTTAGGGCACAGTCACCCTTCATCAAGCATAGGGAGTCTTTGCTGGTCTGAGACTCCAAGGAATGAGAGAAGCTAAAAGTGTGGTAGGATGTCAGTGAAAATGTAAATAGGTAGAGATAAGCAAGACGAAAGGAAATGCAGGGAAGGGAGGGGGAAGAGAGCAGGGGGGCAGAAAAAGTCAGAGGGAGACAGAGATAAAATACAAGGTTACATACCTACAAGAGCAAGATAACAACTCAGAGTACAGACCCAAAAATATTACTAACCTTATACACTTCATCCTCACACACAACAATTTCATTTTAATAACCAACACTTCCTCCAGACCATGGGCACTGCTATGGGCACCAAAATGGCCCCACGGTATACCAACCTTTTTATGAGCTACATGGAAGAAGAATTCCTCAAGGACTGCACCATCAAACCCTTGCTATACTTAAGATAAATTGATGACATCTTCATCATTTGGACTGAAAACCTACAATCTCTGATTGAGTTTCATCAGAAATTCAACAATTATCATCCCTCCATCCAACCATCTCTTGAATACTCCAGCACCAACATCTCCTTTTTAGATAATGATCAGTATCCAGAATGGTAAAATACAGACCACATTATACAAGAAACCCACAGACAAACATACATATCTGCACAGAACCAGCAATCACCCTAAACACACCAAGAAAGCTGTAATATGCAGCCACGCCCTCAGATACCACCAAATTTGCACTGAAGAGAACACCTGGGATTGCCACTACACTAATCTTAAAAAGGCTTTCACTCAACAAGGACACTCCTTCAGAGAGATAGACTGCACGTTTGAAAGAACTACCCAGATACCACATGAAGAATTGTTGCAGTACAAAAAAAAAAACCCCATGAATCGCACACTGCTGGTTATGACATATCACCCCTCCCTCAAACCCATACAAAAACTCCCCAAACAATTGCAACCCATACTAGAAGGAGATCCTATTCTTAAAGAGATCTTCCGAGAACCACCCATCCTAGCCTTCAAACAAGCACCCAGCCTCACTAACCTCATAAATACAAAGACATATTTGTGGGGTTTAGGGGCCTGCAAGCCAAATTACTGTAATGTTATTGATTTGTATATCACATATTTCATTGTAGCTGTCACTTTAAAAAATATTAGATGTATAGAGCTGTAGGGGACACCCATAGACATATTGCTTCCTTAGAAGCAAAAAGCACTAACAGGGCTGCTGATGGTAGGAGTATGGAGAACAGTTATCAGTGATGACTGATGAGGCTTATAATGTTGGCTTTTATACTGATAAAATCAGGATATTATTATTTATAAAGATGAAAGGAAGAGATCTAGGTTGTAGAAACTGTAACAAAAAAATTAGTCGTATTCTGATATTTTTTTTTTAGTTTATGCAGTGCCTATATTCATTTCCTATAATTAGGGTGTGGAAAAATCTGATATCAGCTGTTCTAATAATCTTATATCAGCTGTTCTAATAATCTGCATTTCATGCAGAGAAAAGCTGATGTCAAAACTAATCCAAAGACATTGAATTAGCTCTCAGGAGTGTTCTAGAAATCCAAACACCTCTAAACATATACTACATCTATCACTCTGATACGGGAGTGCAAATATATATGAAAAAGGATCCCTCTACATGTTCAGGTAAAGGTGCAATAGGATCTAATATGTGATCCACATATGCATGGCAGAAGGTGCAATTGTGTGGACTGTGCATTAAATCCCAGCACACTGTATTGCCGGTCCAAGGGGAGCCCAGGCAAAAAGCAAGCTCCGCCCCTGGGAGTCTGGGTCAGCTGATTGGGCTCCCAGCCAAGCGGGTGCTGGGAGTGCCATTAACTAACCCAGGTTCCCAGGTTCAGGACTGCCCTAAGGGTCCCTGTGACAGAAAGTCTGCAGTTGCTTTGATCTCCCAGCCACAGGGGGACTTTACATACCCCTGTAACTGGGAGACTGCAATATCTGTGATCTCTGAGCCATGGAGGTACATAAGCTCCGATCAGCTGACAGAGCTCCCAGCCACAAGGGCCCCTGGCCACACGTTCAATTAATGGCATGATAGGAAGCAGCTACAAAGTTATTGCACATATTTTGTGGAATACCTTTGTAGCTTATTTCTCTTTTTATCTATCATGTATTGATTGAAAGTGTGGCCCAGTAACCACTTAAGGTGTAATGAACTGGTTAATTGTGCCTTAAGTATAACGTATAGATGGGGCCACAGAATGATCTGTAAGGATAAGGTTAGGTGTCTGAGTCCAAAGAGGCAATAAAAAAATTATAACAAAGGAAGGATATTTTTATTTCATGGATACAAAATATAATGTGGATTTCAGTATATTCTGACCCTATGTGTATCCACACACATGTGAGCATGTGTCCAAGTAGCTATTATATTAGATAACAATTATGTTACCAAGGTCATAGTAAATGCAGTGAAATATTATTTGAATTTTTTCTCAGCATTTTTTTAAACTAATGCCTTCAAAATCCAGACCCTATTTATGAAACATAGGTCTATAAATAAAATATATCCTACATATATTAGAGCCCCATTTTCTGGAGTTAGTATTCTAGTAATGCTAGAACATACTTGGGTTATAATCCATCTAATGAGAGGTGTGGATCACCCTATAAAACATTTACCTCTGAATGTCTGGGGATAAATAGCATTGGAGCCTCCTACTAAAGCCTTCTTAAAGACGATGTGGTAGGGAGATTTATCTTTTTAACAAAAATCACACCCCCTTGCCTTTTAGGATAGTATCAAAAGCTTCCAGAGAACTATTCTGTGACTAGGTTTCATTCTACAGGGCTGCTTGAAGTGCTTGAGTTGATTGAGCAAGGTAATAATCAAAGAAAAGTGTGAGCTCTTTATGCATCAACAACTTCTCCCTCAGCATGTAAATCCCTCCTTTGAAAAATATTTTTTCTAAGCTTCTCCCTTGATTTCTGCCCCAAAGAGATCTGGACCATTAGCTGGCACACTATCTGTGTGAACTACACTGTCTGTTTGACGCAGATTGCCTGGGCTTGTTCAGACAAAGCTCCCAGAGCTGCAGCTGCAGGACACCCTGAGTCAGTCAGGGCTTGCCCCAAAAAGGACAGGTTGAAATACTAAAAATGTGATTCTTATTGTTCATGCTGTAGTGCCAGCCATATGTTGCAGCACCCAAACAGCTTCATTTTGACTCAGAGCTCTGCATGGGTGACTGGTGCTGTCTTAGTCAGGGGAGGGGCATGTGCCCCCCCTGCGACCAATCCCACTGCCTGGGGGGATCTTGCTACACAGGGGGACCCCTGCAGCCAATCCTGCAATGGCTGATCACAGCGGCTGCTTCCAGGAATGGCTGCAGCTGCTTCTGGGAGTGGCTGCAGCGATCAACCGGTGCTTGCAGGGGGGTACTGGCACTCCCGCCTGCCCCCCTGCCCATTGCCTAAGTGCAGGGGGTGCAATGGCACTCTTGGGGGATGCACATGCACCCCTGTGCACCCGCTATGTGTTGCACTGTCTGGTGTGATAAATAAAATCAGCTTTTGGGGGATCAGATGCCCTGGCTGATCAGGCCACCAGTATTTTCCTTCAGTCCCTATTACATTTAGAAATCACCAATGAATCCCTTTTGCTGAATTCTTCTGGAGTAGTGAGAGAACAGTCAATAGCTTTGCCTGAAAAATCTAAAGCAGTGATTCTCAACCAGGGTACTGTGGCCTCCTGCAATGCCTTGAGATCCTTTCAAGGGTGTTGTGGGATGCCATACAATGTTAGCACTGTTAGTTGTGCAAACATGGTTCACAAGATAAACCCAGAGATTTCAAAAAAGAATTGATAGTATTCAAATTATTCTGTCCTTTTGTGGTCTGAATTGTTTGCAAACGAAAGATTGCGCTATTATTTTTCTGTAGTCAAAAAACAAATGAAAACTAAGAGCTGACACTTTCTGAGGGGTGCTTTGCATCTAAAAAGAACCACTGGCCTAGAGGCATGTGCTAAGGCAGGGGTAGGCAAAATACAGCTCACGGGCCAGATCTGGCCCACCAAGCACTTCTCTTCGGCCCACAGAGTCCCTTCAAAACCCACGTAATGGCAGCTACCTCTCTAAAAGCCTCTGGTGGCACCAGCTGCAGCACCTCTGGCTGTTTACTTGGGTTCTGGTTCCAAAGCAACCAACCCTGACCTCAGCCTGCCCCAGCTGGCCTCGCCCTGCCCCTGACTCAGGCCACGTTTGCAGCTTGAGACGGGTGGGGCAGCTGGGCCAGAACCTGTAGCACCGATGAGGGGAAACAGTGTCTGGGCCGGGTCCTGCTTTGCTGTATGGGACTGGAAAGGGCCCTGCCTTGCAGGTAAGCCCAGGAAAGTGGCTTCTAGGCAGGCTTTCTCCGTACTGTGCCACTCAGTCCGTGCAGAGTCAGGCTGGGCCTGCACTGGGTAGGGGAAGCAGCAGCTGGGCTGCAGCTCCAGCCCAGTCAGCACCAGGGAGGAGAGGTGGTGGCAGGGCAGGGTGCTGCTTGGGACAGGATGAGCCCAGCTGGAGCGGCAGGGGCTCAGCTGCATTTTTCTCCTACCTGCACTGGTCAGTCCCGAGTTGCACATGGCTCCACCGCTGCTTCTGCTGGCCGGTGCAGACCCGGCCAGATTCGCCCTGTCCCCAGCAGCACGTGGGAAGCTGGCTTCAGCTGGGAAGCGGGCTTCAGCCACATGCTGCTCCGGATGAGACGGACCCGGCCAGGTCTGCACTGGCCAGGAAAGGCGGCATGCAGCTGAAGTCAGCTCCTTGCGTGTGTGACGGGATAGCTGGCAGTGACCTAGCCCAGGGGTTTTGAAAGGGCAAAAGATGATTGGAGGACTTGGGATTCCCTTTCCTCACCAATCAGGCCCCAGAGACTCACCCTTCATGTCCCCTGATTGGCCCCTTGGGTCACCTGGAGGGGGATAAAAGGGGCAGCACAGCTGACTCAGGGAAGAGACTAGTGAAGGACCATGAAAAAGGAGCTTCAAAGAGCTGGCAAGAGCTGAGCCAGCAGGGTGGAAGCAGTTGTCCCAGAAGAGCCTGAAGGAGCAGGACCTGCAGGCAGCAGTTGGACCCTCAGCAGGATGGCGTGTGGTCAGCAGGAGAGGCTTCCTGCTGGGCTCCAGGATCCCCTGCGAGAGGCTGTGGCCAGCAAGAGAGGCTTCCCACTTCAGCAAGGATCTGAGCAGCGACCTGAGGAGTTCCCAGCTCGGCTTCCAGCTCCTCTAATCAGAGACCAGGCAGCTCAATGTGAGGCCGGGGCTCCAGGAAGGTCAAGACCCCTAGCAGCTTGGAACAGTGCCAGCACTGGTGGCTGTGTGGCAGTGTTTCTGCCTACCATGTAAAAGATCCAAGTTTAAGTCCCAGCTTTGGTGACTTGGGGTGAGTGAGCTAACAAGGAGAAACTTCTCTTGCAGTGGAGAGGGGCCATTGTGTTTTCCCCCTTTCTCCCCTTCCAGGTACCTAAGCCCTATATTTCTTTGTCCTTTGACATTTTGTATTTT
>NW_005841900.1:302633-304419 GCF_000455745.1 Alligator sinensis | reverse complement strand
CCTCATTGAAAGGTATATGGTTACGTCCCCAGTGGTGGTCTGGCTCTGCTCTATAAGGGGAGGAGAGTCCCTACACCTCCCACAGTGCTTGTGCACCTGCTTTGATCCCTTCAATTGGAGAGGGGGTACCTTTTGGAGTACCGCCCGGGTTACACGTGATGCTGGGGACAGGAGAAGCCTGGCTGGGTCTGCACCGGCCAACAGAAGCAGCGGTGGGGCCGTGTGCTGCTCAGGACTGACTGGTACAGGCAGGGGGAAAAGTGCAGCTGAGCCCCTGCTGCTTTGGTTGGGCTTGTCACATCCCAAGTGGCACATGGCTCTGCTGCCACTTCTGCTGGCTGATACAGACCCTGCCGGCCTCCTCCTGTCCCCAGCAGCATGTGGGAAGCTGACTTCAGCTGCATGCCACTTTTCCTGGACAGTGCAGACCCAGCCAGGTCCGTCCCATCCAGACCAGCATGTGGCTGAAACCAGCTTCTCAGGTGCTGCTGGGGACGGGGTGAGCCCGACTGGGTCAGCACTGGCTAGCACAAGTGGTGGCGGAGCCTCCTCCTTTTGGGACCAGCTGGCACAGGTAGGGGGAAAGTTCCGGGGGAGGTCTGATGCCCCTGAAGCCCCACTGCTGGGGCAGGATGTTAGAGGAGCCACAACCCCTTGCTACCTGGTAAGTTGGGCAAGGGGAGGGACTTCCAGTGGCAAAGGTAAGGGTCAGTGGGTGGGACTTCCGGTCCCAAGATGGTGACCAGGGGGTGGGGCAACTGAAGGGGCAGGACTACCCATGTGGCCCTCAACAGCTCACCAAAACTCATCAAGCGGCCCTCCGCCTGAAATAATTGCCCACCCCTGTGCTAAGGTATTCTGTCCATCTAAAGATGCCTCAGTTCAACCAGAGCTGTTATAAGGATTTTGGGAGGCCCTGGACACAGTGTTGACTGGGGTCTCTACACTTTTAATCACATGAGTTATTGCCATGATTGCGCTTGAGCAAGCATGCTGGTGCATCCAACATTGGGTGTTATCACGTATTTGAATTATAGCATATTTATGTTCTCCTGCATATGTGCTTGCAGTTGTGCTAGGAGGCTACTCTGATATGATACTGGGTAAGGTAACTAGTAGGGTGAAAGTGCTAGACTTTAGGAAAGCTGATTTCAATGAACTCAGGCGATTAGTCAAGGGCGCACTGCAGAATAGGAGTTTTGAAGAGATGGGAGCCCAGGAAGGGTGGATGTGCCTTAAGGAAATGATCCTTCGGGCACAGAGGGAGACGATCCCGATGCAAGGAAAAAGAGGGAAAGGGGCCAGAAAGCTTCCCTGGATGACCAGAGAAGTCCAGAGCAGTCTACGGGCTAAAAGGGGAGCATATAAAAAGTGGAAACGGGGAGAGATTAACAAAGAGGAGTATACCTCCTCTGCTTGCGCTTGGAGGGAGGCAGTTAGACGGGCCAAAGCTACCATGGAGCTGAAGATGGCATCCCAAGTTAAGGATAACAAGAAATTGTTTTTTAGATATATGGGGAGTAAAAGGAAGGCCCAGGGTGGAATAGGACCTCTACTAAATGGGCAATTGGTGACGGACAGGGGGGACACGGCTTAACTCCTCAAAGAGTTCTTTGCCTCAGTGTTCCTAAGTGAGGGGCAAGACAAGTCTCTCACTGGGATTGTAGAGAGGCAGCAGCAGGGAGCCAGACTACCATGTGTAGACCCTGAAATGGTGCAGAGTCACTTGGAAGAACTGGATGCGTTTAAGTTGGCAGGCCCGGATGAGCTCCATCCGAGGGTACTG
>NW_005841900.1:292477-301425 GCF_000455745.1 Alligator sinensis | reverse complement strand
TTGGGTCCTCTGAGCCCATCCTTCTTCCCTGCCTATGCAGGGGGTCGGACTCGATGGTCTATTGAGGTCGCTTCCGACCCTAACGTCTATGAATCTATGTTGTAATTACCATGCATCAGAGAAGACTTGATCAATTGAGTCTGCTGAAGCATGCTAATTAGAGTGCTCCAGCCAGTCTCCATGTCTCATGTATCAGCATCTCTGCACTTCAAAATGGCAGCAGGGGCACTTTAACTAAAGCTTGTTGAACAAGCTTTAGTTAAAATGCCCCTGTCACCATTCTGAAACCTAAGGATGCTGATACACAAGACACTGTGGGCACTTTAATTAAAAGGGCTCTTGGAGCCACTCTAATTAAAGTACCCCCTCCCCCCACCTCCAGAACACATGTAAAAATGCCCAGTTGGGTTTTCATTTTGCACCCACAAACATTTGCACCTGGGATGGGGGGTCATGTCATGCATGCCTTATTTCATCATTGGGGCCCCATCAAATTGAGGCCTCAGATCTGGGCCCTTCCTGTGGGCTCATGCCTTAAGACAGGGATGGGCAGTTATTTCTGTTGGAGGGCCACTTACCGAGTTTTGGCAACCTGTTGAGGGCTGCATGGGTAGCGCTGTCCCTTGACAGGTGCCCCGCCCCCTGATCACCATCTTGGTACTGGAAGCCCCTCCCCCCTAACTCCTGACCTTTGCCACCAGAAGTCCGTCCCCTTGCCGTAGGAAGTACTCCTTTCAGCAAGGGGTTTTACCGTCTCAGAAGCAGAAAAATACCAAATTATATTCTAAAAAGAAAACATCTAAAACATTCCTTAATTTTATTTCAAAAAATATTTTTGCCCTGGTTTACATGTGTTTGTGTAGTGTGTACACACACACACGCACTCTGCCCCTGCCTGCACGCACGCATGCAGCCCCTGCCTGCCTGCCTGCACGCACGCACGCACGCATGCACACACACACACACACACTGCCCCTGCTTGCATACACACACACACACGCAGCCCCTGCCTGCACACACGCATGCAGCCCCTGCCTGCATGCACACACACACACACACTGCCCCTGCCTACACACACACCTTGCCCTTGCCTACACACACACATACTCTGCCCCTGCCTACACAGACTGCCCCTGCCTGCACACACACACACGCACACACTGCCCCGTCTACACACACACACTGCTCCTGCCTGCATATACAGACATACATGTACAGCCCCTGCCTACACACACATATAGCCCCTGCCTGCGTGCACACACACACTCTGCCCCTGCCTGCGTGCACACACACACTCTGCCCCTGCCTGCACGCACACATACACACAGCCCCTCCCTGCACACACACATGCAGCCTCTGCCGGCATGCACACACACACATGCATACATTGCCCCTGCCTGCACACACAACTTGCCCTTGCCCACACACACACACTCTGCCTGTGCGCACACACACTGCCCCTGCCTGCACATGTACACACACTGCCCCTGTCTACACACACACACTGCCCCTGCCTGCATATACAGACACACACGTACAGCCCCTGCCTAAACACACATATAGCCCCTGCCTGCATGCACATACACACACACTGCCCCTGCCTGGACACACACTGCCCCTGAATGCACACATACACACAGCCCCTGCCTGCATGCACAGAGCCCTTGTCTGCATGCACACACGCACACACATACACTGCCCCTGCCTGCACACATACCTTGCCCTTGCCTACACACACAGACACTCTACCTCTGCCTACACACACACACTCTTCCCTGCCTACACAGACTGCCCCTGCCTACACACACACACACTCACACTTTCTCTCTCTCTCCCCCTGCCTATGTGCATGCACACCTCCCTGTACCAGCAAGGCCCTGTGCTCTCCAGTCCGGCCATGTAGCCAGAAACCAGGTGGTACTAGAGCAGGGCTGGGGCCCGGAAATAGCTGAGGGTGGGTGGAGCTGGGCTCCTGCCACCGGCTCCCCCTGGGTCCGACTGCCCCTGGCTCCTGTTGTTTTTAACAGAAGCCAGGAACAGATAAATATTTTCTAAAATTTTTAGGGGTCCTGCAGGCCAGATAGAATGGATCCAGCCTGCGGGCTGTATCTTCCTTGCCCCTGCCTTAGGACAACACCGAGTAAAAGGTTTGTGATATCATAGTGCTTACGTGTTTTAGACGAATATAGCAGTCCATCCCAAAGAATGTCAAAGTGCTGCACAAATAATCATTATAATAATTTATATAATGTAGATCTCAAGGGGTTTTAAAAAGGAAGGTAAGCATTATATTAATGAGTGAGGTCTCTCAGTAACCTTGTTCTACCAAGGGACAAACTGAGGTACATAGAGATGAATTTGTCTGATAAAGCCACATGGTCACACAACAGCAGAACAAGAAATAGAATTCTGGTTAGGACATTTGGCTTCCTGACTCTCATTATTGTGCTATATCTGGCAGCAATTCTCAAACAAGGGCTCATAACCCCAAGTGGAGTTAGGGCACCTCTGAGTAGGATTGTTGAGTTCCACAGAAATACAATTATAGCAGACTCTAACCAGAAGTGGTGTCACATGTCAACTGGAGGTAGGGTCACAGGCCTAGAAACGGGGTTATTATGCAAAAAGATTTGGAATTGATGTAGTATATCATGCTTATTGTTATTTTTTGGCCTGGTTGTCTTTATGTTTCTTTAACAGAGCTGAAATGACACTATACAACAGAAGGGAAGACTGGAGGATTATAAGCAATCATTCACATAAGCTTTCATAGGCAACTTACAGTGAGGATAGCAAAAGGTTAAGCACCAATAAGAGGTCATTTTATGTAATGAAAATGGAGAGTACTGAGTTTAGTCAGCTGATTATTTATCTCATATTAAACTTTGCTCAAACATTTGGCTGTGGGATACAAAAATGCTAATGTGACCCTGTGGATATTCTTGAAAGCATAATAAATTTGAAAAGTAGATAGATAATCTCATAGAAATAAATACTTTGGACCATGCTAAAATGGCACTCACGACAATACCACTTAGACATTAGAGACATTACAATAATTGGTTTCATGTAAAACAGATAGCTAAAGACATTGGATTAGTTCCCAGGAGTGTGCTAGAATACATCATTGGAGATGAGTTCTTTAATTGAATGCATCTGAGAATAGGTATAACAGCATGAGCCACACACAGTATGTCACAAACCTTAACAATTATTTTCCACACTGTCCCATTCCTGCAAAGTGTTATGACTTCTGATTTAAAGGTACAGAATCTAATCCATGTGTTTAAAATGTGCCTTTATGGTCTTTGAGGCAAAAATCCTATCTTCACGTCTTTCTGAAAATAACCTAGTAAACTACTGGAGCAATATAAATAATAAATAGCTTATGCATTTAAAAAGGATCCATCAGTGTGATGCATATTTAACATATGTGCACTTTACAATTTCTGTGCATCAGAAGGGAATATCCATGCCTTATTACCTGCTACGGAATGTATTCTATATTCTATTATATATGTATATGGGCACTAACCTGACTTTCTGAATTTTTACATGTTTCATTAAACTGAATTATACAACTATGGCCAAGTCCTTTTTAAAGACTATTTTTTCAAATTTCTCAGTCTCTAAAGTTCTCTCTCAGAAGCTGGAAAGTAATCTGTACCTGTTTGTTCTGTTCCTTTTCTGGCAAATGATGATATTATCTCAGAGGTCAAAAGGAGCTTCAGACCTGAGTTTCAACAAACCTGTAACAGTATAAGCCCATAGAGAATGCTGATTTGGCAGTTTTGCATTCATTCTGCATTTGTTTTGCAATCAAACTGTTTCAGCCCACATGTGCAAGGAAGAGATGTAATAGCTCTATGGAGCCTACTTCTTCTGCACTGCTGCTTATGTGCAGATTGACAAAGGAGTAAATGGCTGTCTTAAGTGTCTTCCTCTCTGGTACCAGCGTGCAAGCTGTGTAATATATTGGTTTCCTATGAACATTCAAGAGTTAATACCTTTTTATTTATTTCCAAACAAAAGACACAATACATGCTAACATTCAGATCAAACTAACAAAAGCAATAATTTAAGGGGATAAACTTACTAATTACCAGGTATCCAGCAATATGTTGTGGTGTTCTTTGTTTTTTTTAAATAACAATACATTTACAGGAGAGACTAGAAGAGATAGCATGCTTGTGGGCCAAGAGGAGAATATCCATTACCAAAAGAAAAGGGCATTAAATCAGATTATAAGCATTGGAGCTTTCCTTGTTTGAATGCTGGAGCCAATTCTTAGACAGTTTCTCTCTTGTAATTTTCAAGTATGTCACTTTTTCCATGACTAATGTGTCCCTCTTCATCATTATCCAAGCTTTATCATTGAGTTGTTTTCTCTTTTTTCCACTGGAAATCTATGGTACATTGTGTAGCCACCAGAATCTGGGTAATCAGTTGGCTTCCTTTGATGTTTTGCCCATTAGATGGGTGATCCCAGAAGAAAGATTATTAGATCCCACAGCAGAGCTAATGCAACTACTACTCAGAGGGCGTGTCTACAGGTGCACCCGACTACAAGTACTAAAGCAAGTAGCAGCAGCATCACGGTTCATGCCTGCTGACACTACATCACCATAGTGATGAGCTACATGACAGTAGCTCATGGCTACAGCAATGTAGTGTCTTGTGTAGATGCACTCAGACGTGGTCAAAGCTGATCCAAACAGGGTTGGATATCATGGTGTGCTTCACCACATACCCAAAAAGGCTTCCACATTTTCACCAGCATCTGTCACTGACTTTTATGTGTCTTATAAGATTTGAGAGATCTGCTACCATTGACACCAATGAAAGGGAATCTTTGAAAATATTCTGTTGTATTTCCCTGTATTTTGATGACTGACTGCCACTGACTGAATGTTGTGTGTCCAATTGCTTGTCCCAGACAATGTATTTTATTTTGTGTTTCTCATATGACTTTCCATTCATCAGAAATTTGTATAAGCTAATACTGTAACAATTTAAATAAGCTTACATGGCACAATAGAATCATAGAAATTAGGGTTGGAAGGACCTAGGAGGTCATTTAATCCAACTCACTGCTCAAAGCAGGACCATCCCCAACTAGATCATCCCAGCTAAGGCTTTGTCTAGCCAGGTCTTGAAAACCTTCAAGGATGGGGATTCCATAACCTCTCTGGGTAACCTGTTCCAGTGTTTTACTACCTGCCTTGTGAGAGAGATTTTCCTAATATCTAACCTAAACTTTCTTTGCTGCAACTTGAGACTATTGTTCCTTGCTCTGTCATCTACTATCACTGAAAACACTCTAGCTCCATCCTCTTTGGAACCACCCAGGTAGTTTAAGGCTGTTAATAACCACCCACCCAGTTCACTCAGCCTCTCCTTGTAAGTCATGTTACCCAGTCCCCTACCCACTTTTGTTGCCCTCGTTTGAACTATCTCCAATTTGTCCACAGCCTTTCTGTAGTGTGCGGAGGGGCCAAAACTGGACACTGCTCCAGATGTAGCCTCACCAGTGCTGAATAGAGGGGAATAATCACTTCCCCCAGTCTGCTGGCAACACTCCTATTAATACAGCCCAGTATGTTGTTAGCCTCCTTGGCAACAAAGGTGCACTGTTGATTCATATTCAGCTTATGGTCCACTGTAACCCCCAAGTCCTTTTCTGCAGAGCTGCTGCATAGCCAGGTGGTTTCAAGTCTGTTCTGGTGCATGAAACTGTTCTGTCCCAAGGAAAAGGACTTTGCACTTGTCCTTACTAAACTTCATGAGATTGTTTTCGTGCAATTCTCCAATATGTCTAGGTTTCTATAAATCGTAGCCCTAACCTCCAGTGTATCTACTACTCCCCACAGCTTGGTGTCATTTGCAAACCTGCTGAGGGTGCACATCATCCCATCTTCCAGGCCACTGATGGAGATATTGAACAACACTAGCCACAAGACCAACCTCTGGGGCATTCCACTTGATACCAGTTGACAACTAGACAACAAGCCATTGTTCTATCCACCTTACAGTCATCCATCCAACCCATCCATCCAACCCATACTTCCTTAGCTTGCTTGAGAAAATGTTGTGGTAGACCATACCAAAATCTTTACTAAAGTCAAGATATATCACATCCATTGCTCTCTCCACATCCACAGAGCCAGTCATCTCATCTTAGAAGGCAATCAAGTTGGTCAGGCATTACTTACCCTTGGTGAATCCATGCTGACTACTCCTAATCACCTTCTTCTCAAAGTGTTTAGAAATGTATTCCTTGAGGACCTGATCCATAATTTTTCCAGGGACTGAGATGAGGTTCCCTGGATCCTTCCGTTTCCTTTTCCTAAAGATAGGCACTATATTTGCCCTTTTCTATATTTGCAGGACCTCACTTCATTGCCATGAGTTTTCAAAGCTGACATCTAGCAGCTCTGCAATCACATCAGCCAACTCCCTCAGCATTCTCAGGCACATTGTGTCCAGTCCCATGGACTTGTACACATCCAGCTTTCCTAAAAAGTCCCGAACCTGTTCTTTCACCACTGTTGGATGCTCATCTACTCCTCAAACTATGCTACCAGATGCAGTAATCTGGGAACAGACCTTGTCTGTGAAGACTGAGGTGAAAAAGGCATTAAGCATTTGAGCCTTTTCTGCATCCTCTATCACTAGGTTGCCTCCCCCATTCAGTAAGGGACCCACATTTTCCCTGATTTTCCTCTTGTTGCTGATAACTTGTAGAAACCCTTCTTGTTACCCTTCACATTCCTTGCTAGCTGCAACTCCAATTGCATTTTGGCCTTCCTGATTTCATCCCTGCATGCCCGAGCAATACTCTTATATTCCTCCCTAGTTGTTTGTCCAAGTTTCCACTTCTTTGTGTTTTAGCTCATTGAATTCCCTGCTAAGCCAAGCTGGTCTTCTGCCATACCTGCTAGTCTTCCTGCACATCAGGATAGTTTGTCCCTGCACTCTCAGCAAGGTTTATTTAAAGTACAGCTAGCTCTCCTGGAGTCCTCTCTCCCTCAGACTGGCTTCCCAGGGAATTCTGCCCATGAGTTCCTTGAGGAAGTTAAAGACTGCTTTTCTGGAGTCAAGGGTCCTTATATTGATGCTCTCCTTCTTTCCTTTCTTCAGGATTCTGAACTCAATTATCTCATGGTCACTGCTGCCCAAGTTGTCATCTATTTCTACCTTCCTCACCAGTACCTCCCTGTCTGTGAGCAGCAGGTCAAGAAGAGCACAGCTCCTAAGTGGCCTCCCCAGCATTTGCATCAGGAGTTGTCTCCAAAACTCTCCAAAAACCTCCTGGAGTACCTATGCACTGCTGTATTGGCCTTCCAGCAGATGTCAGGGTGATTGAAATCCCCCATGAGAACCAGGGCCTGTGATCAGGAAACTTCCACTAGCTGTTTGAAGAAAGCCTTATCCATCTCATCTTCCTGGTCTGGTATCCTGGTCATCCTCCTGGCTTATCCATCTCAAGCCTCCTGGCAGACATCCACCACAATAGCACCTTTGTTGCTCTCCCCTCTGACCCTAACACAGAGACTTTCAATAAGCCTGTCTCCAGTTCCATTCCAGAGCTCAATCATATAGCTCTTTAAATAAAACAAAACCCTCCTCCTCTTTTCCCCTGCCTGTCATTTCTGAACAGTTTGTATCCATCCATGACAGTGCTCCAGTCAGAGGTAGTAGTCATCATGAGATAATAGGTCAGGCCAGAATATTAATGCCTCTGATTCCTGCAGAAAGGAGTCACTTTCTCTTGGTGGCAGGGGTCTTGATCCTCCCAACCTTGAGGACGCCTGGCCTGGTCCCTCCTATCCATGGAACATGCTCCTCCTCTTCTGTTGCCAGGGCTCCATATCTTTTCTCCAGGCAAACCACTGAAGGTTCTTTTTAAATGGTAAAGTAAAAGGGTTGTATGGATGAATGCAAGTTTGGCAACAGTATCCTACCTCTGGTATTTTTTTAAATGTCATAAACAAAGAAATAGTGACAGTAAGTTATCCTACGCCCCTCCCATTTTGTGAAGTTGTTCTGTTTGACTATACCATGTTTAATAGATAATGTGGGAGATGGGAAGGCTGGTAGGCATCTTCAGTTACTTTTAGTTTTACTTTGATTTTCCTGTGAAGTATATAAACCTTTAGGTCCTATTAAATCTGTTAATTTCTGACATACATTCTTGTAGTATCTAAATGCCTCTGGTGTTCATAAAATACCTTCCAACATAATACTATTATTTAAATAGTTTGGCTTTGCCTGTCTGGCAGCTGTTTACCATTTACCACATCATTATATAATACATTTTAAGGTTTATAAGTGAACTACATCTAGGAAATATTGATTATGATATCCAGTGTAATAGAGCATTAGGTATTATTTTCCAAGTAAAGTCCATTAACTCACTACCCTAGGACTTAAGAAACTCCTCTACTTAGCTACTTGTATTGATTATAAAAGTGCCTGAGCAGAGTTCCAGATTTAGGGTTACATTCTAAAATGGATGTATTATCCACAACTATCTTGGTGGCCGGGAAGGCCATGTACTGAAAGGCAAAAAGCAGCAGAGTCAAGGTTGTGCTAATGCAGCAGGAGCTGGTTGCAGCATTTTTCAGATATTAGCAGCATAGACAATCATAGGGTATAGTTACAATTCAGAAAACACTGTAAGAGAGCAGGCCCACTAAGACTGAAGCCCCTGGGTTTTCTAAAGCCAGGAGTCACCAGTAACATCAACAAACATTTCCAGTGAAAGTGTTAAGGTTCAGATGGAACATACACACCAGACAACAGAAGGATTTTGGTGCCAAGGGACAGAAAATAAAACCACGCTCTCTAGCCAATACCTCATTTTTATTGGCACTCGAATTAGAGCTGTATGAACCTCCATAAATAAATGTAGAAATAAAATCAAGCTCCATCAACCTAAATATATA
>NW_005841900.1:283385-292467 GCF_000455745.1 Alligator sinensis | reverse complement strand
CTGCTGAAAAGAAAAAACAACAAATGTCATTGTAAGTCCGATGAAAGATTGGCTCTTGTGTCTAGTGACTTTTAATAAAAAAACAAGAAAACAAGGGGCTAGATTCACAAGGATGTTGCAGGAGGAGTCTCCCCCTTATATTCAATAGCCCACTAGTTCCAAAACTCAGGAGGACACAGGTTCAAATTCCTCCTCTGTCCAAGTGGATTTGAATGTACTTCATTCACTTTCAAAGAAAATGCCTCAGTCACTGTGTTACGCATTACTGTGTGGTGACTTGCTACGAGTCTTTCCTGTTAACACTGTTCAAGTTTGCCTAGACTACTTAAATATTCCCAAGGACAGAGAGAATGACTCAAGCCCAGAGGATGGATCATTCCCTTTAAGAGGCAAGAGACCTTAGGTCACATCCCTTCTGTGAATCAAGCAAGCAGTGAACTGGAAGCAAGACCTCCTACCTATCAATCCATATCCATAGTAAAGATTGTAGTGAACTCTAGTAAAAGGGAGGAGGAAAGAAAATATAACAGCTGTGGCTGTCTGGAAAAGCATGAGCTTTGAGGAGCAAGATTTTGTAAAACAGTAATAGTTCAGCAGTTACTCTGTCTATACCAGCTATACACACACAAATTCTTGCTTACCTATCAAGGCAAGTCTATTGCTGTACAGGATAGATTTTCAACCCTCTTAAATGTTGACTAGCTGCTAAAAGATATACAAATCACAAATGCCTTAAAACTATAAATCTACCCCTTGCTGACTGCCAGTTGGGAGAACTGTTTGCTATTTGCACAAGATCAGATGTATCAGTATACCTGTATATTGAATTAAAATTCTATTTAAATTCCTGGACTGTTGTACAACCTGCAACAGAGATAGGATTTGACCCCCTAAAAACTACTTCAGATATAAAATAGAGTTGGGCACTGGAATGACTCCTGCAACTTGAAGCACTGTCAAACTTTGCAAACTTTCTATGGCCCAAAACACACCAGATGGATCCAGACCGTGCCTTGACAAGAAATGTAAAACCTGACAACGCATCTCCACCACCCCCACAATTACTACACCCCACAACAGAACCATCAACATTCCTGGATCTTACAGCTGCACCTCCAGAAATGTAATATACCTCATCCAGTGAACCAAATGCCCTGATAGAAAATACGTAAGAGAGACCAAACAACAACTGCACACCAGAATGAATGCACACTGAAAATCTATTAAAGACAAGAACTACCTGTGGAGGCACATTTCTCACAAGAAAACCACTCTTTCTCCAGGCTCTCAGTTCTAATCCTCAATGGGAATTTACAAAACACTTTTCACAGACGAGCCTATGAGCTTCACTTCATCAACCTCCCAGATACAAAAAATCATGGACTAAATATATACATCGGATTTATGGCACATTTTAACTTGCACTCTCCAGGTACCTCTCCACTATTTACCTGCTACATTCACTCTCCCCCCCGCACCCCCAGCCTGTCTCTCACCCACTGACTCCTCAATTTACATCTTCACTGACTGCCTGTCTTGCATGGAGACCAGCCCAGCCTCTGGCTTCTTTACTAGGCACTCCATCCAGGAACAGCACACACCAACTGCAGATGCTTCCTCAGCTTGACAAAGGGTATTTGCTCCTGAAAGCTTACTAAGAAGATTTTTTCCAACTATTTAAGTTGTTCTAATAAAAGATATCAGATTCACCCAAAAAACCTTGTCTGCCTATGTCCTTAGACCAACACGGCTACAACCTACACCCCTTTTTCAAACAGGAGATTTTACCACTTTGAATTCCCATATGAACTTTCATTTCTACCCAGGAGAACCTTTACAATCTTTTCTCTGATGCCTGATGAAGGGGGTTTATGCCTGAAGGCTTGCAATTAAAGAAATGTATTTGCAAAATCTAGTTGGTCTAATAAAAGATAATTAAATATATGCATTCTTCCTACTGGATATATGTTAAATACTGTCACAAAAATGAATAGCAATGTATTATTATAACACAAGCCTTAATGTAAAATGTTGTAAGACTTCCATCAAGTCTGTCAGAGGTAGATCTATCAAGTGTTTGTTTATTGATTTGTATTACTGTAGCACTTAGGACAGCATGTGGCATCAGACTCATTCATTTCCCCCTTTAAAAATATTCTCTCTTGTGTTCTTTAGAAGGGTCTTTTGAGTGCCGAGGCAGCAACAAACTAAAAAAAATACTATCGCCTACCTCTCCTCCACTTCTCTGCTTGCTTATCTGCCACCTCAGTTGCAGGTTTGCTGCTGCTGTGACAGAAAAATAACTTCTTGTAGGGCCTGAGAGAGGGGATAAGTGTGTAAGAGTGATGCAAGCAACCTAAAAAAGTGACACAAATTATACACAAAGTGCTGCCAAATGGCCAACATAAATGAAACAAATATGTGCTTTAAGCAAACTTCTTTTATTCACAAAAATCTTAGAATCAGGTACAGTATTATTCATGTAACTACATATATACACTATGTGATTAGTTACATGAATAAATACTGCATACGCATACACACACACACACACACTATAGGAGGTATGATATTTTAAAATAGGAATTTGATTATTCACTGGATATTATCCCTATAACTTCATCTTTAAATATCATGTGAAAGTGCTACTTTAAAATGTTATATGTTGCAATCAGTATTGCCAAAACTGTGAGCCAGGCCCCTTCAGAAATAATGAGGTACAAAGAATAAAATTCAGGTTCATTTAGGTTTTGAGTTCTTTAGGATTCATGTCTTCAAAACTTTTCCTGTAATCATGAAGGCTAAAAACCTACTTTTATTTAAAAAAAAAAAAAAAAACAACCCATGAAAACAGAGATTTGCATTTAAACCCCTGGATCCAGAAACTAAGGCTTTAATAAAACCACCAAAATTCACAAAACATGGAATGACATTGCAGGAGTTGGCAGCACAGTATAATGAACAATGTCTTATCTGTCTGCTATAAATTCTATGTGCAATATAAATCTTTGAATTTAACATTTACTGATCTATAAATTATGCCATCTAACAATTAGCAGTTGAACAGGCTACCTCTGTTTGCATGTCAGTAAATGGTAAAAAAATAATGCTAAAGGCAATCAATGAGGCTAATGAGATTTTATGTGAACCACCTGCTAGTTTCATTCCCTCAGATCATGCCTTTGATGAAAATAGGGAAAAGCTTTTATTAAATGCACATCAGAATTCCTGTAAATACTGAAAAGGATGGAAATTCCATGAGCTAACAAAAAAAAAATAAGTACAAGGAAGTCCAAGAAAAAAATATTTCCACCAACTATTAGATATTAAATAAACAAAAATCAGTGAGGGGAAAAGTGTGAATAATCTCAAGGAAAAATAGAAGTGCACCAGAGACATCAACATACTATGAAGCAATCTGAAGCACTGAAACAGGTTACTTAGAGAAGTGGTGGAATCTCCATCCTTGGAAGTTTTTAAGGCCTGGCTCCACAAAGCCCTGGCTGGAATGATTTATTTGGGAATGGTCCTGCTTTGAGCAGGGGGCTTGGACTAGATGACCTCCTGAGGTCCCTCCAACCTTAATTTTCTCTGATTCTATGAATCTGTTACCAAGCCAGCAACAGACACTAATGACAGTGCATACTGGGAGAAAAATATTCTTACACCCTTTGACTTCGGTACTGGCCAGCTACTTGGTATACCAAGGAACATGAATATTGGTATTAGATTGCTCACTACATTTTCATCCTCATACTCTACTTTTCTCTCAGCATGACCTTCAGGGGAATCTTTTTCTCCCTTCAGATTCCTGTAGGGGCTCCACAGAGCTATGTCCGTGGTCCTCCTCTTTTTCTACACCTTACTTCTTAGTAACCTCATTCACACGTATAAATTCATCCAGCATCTCTATACTATGAGTTGTCAGCTGTCTTCACCACCACTTCCAGTGGCTGACAACTCACAGATCTTCCTTTGTACTCCAGTTCTCTCTTCTACTGACTGAAACTAAAATCTCAATCTTTCTTTCTAACATCACCCTGTAGTTGTCAAGCCATCAGCTCAAGCACAACATGGCTAAAACACCACTCACCAAAACTAGTGTAACTAGCAGTGGGCAAGTAGGGCATGAGCCCAGGGTGCCAAGTCAAAGAGGGTGCCTGTATTGGGAGTCTAGGCACTAATCAGGAAGGGTTAAGGTTTGGCGTGTAGGGGCACTTGGGAAGGGGGCAAGAATCAGGGCTGGCTCCAGGACTCAGGCTACTGGGGTTTGCACCCAGGGCATAAATCTTACCACTTATACCTTTGCTCATCATCACCTTGACCTGATAGCTGCCTTTTTATGGTATGGCAGACATACCACCATGCTACTTGTAATTTGAGTTTCATATTTGATCCAGAATGCACATTTATGCTAAGCCTAAATCTGACCTATTCTTGCCGCAAAACATCTTTAAGATACTTTAAATCTTTGTTTTGATAGCTGCAACATCCTCTTCTCTGGTCTTGACAAATATATTGTCCCACTCACCTCCACTCAGAATGCTGCTACAAAGATCAATCTTCCAGCTAATTGATTTGGCAATGCCACCTATTCTTTTTACATCCCTCCACTGGCTCCCATGTCTCTATCATGTCAAACATAAGGTCTTTTTCATAGCTTTCGCCCCCCTTCCCCCATCAACTTACATTAATTATCAAGATGGCAATTTTAACCTCCAGTCAGCCCATTATGCCATCATCCATCTTGCCATCACCCACTCCTTAGATTTTTAAACAAGTCCCTCTGTTCTCCCACATGCTGCCCTCATGGTTGGGAGGACATCCATATAAATGATAAAGATACCTTGTCCTCCTTCATATCTCTTACTGAGAATCCCGTTGTGCCTTGAAACCTAGAAAAAAATGGTAATGTTTAGATCATTGCTATGCTGGGACCACTGCTTGTCACACTGTCCAACACTGTCTCTCAATTTCTTGTACTCGTGTATCCATGTGTCTGTTTCTGTTTTATTTTATTTCAGAATGCATGTTCTTTGCAGGCAGAGGTTATCTTTTCCTCAGTGTTTACACTGCACTTAGTTCTGGTCTATAAATAAGGTTCCTATGTGCTACAGTAATACAAATAAATAAATTAAGCAAACAATGTATCTACCTTTGACAGACTTATTATACCTTCAAAATGTTTGTATCTTCATTAATACTAATAAAAAGGGAGAGGAACCCCCAGGGCATTTAAAAGTCAACCACAAATAGGGACAGGAAGTAATACTTGTATAATATCGGTTTCCTGCTTTCATAAGCCCTCAGTATCTTGCTGGCTGCCACAGAGAAGGAGATATAATTCATTATCCTAAACATTTCTTTGCATAGATGGATTTCTGCACCAGTACTGAGGCATATTTCCACAAGGGACAGGTGTCTACCTACAATCTGCAGGACTGAGGCCTCTGAAAAATTCTTGTATCCCCTCTTTAGTAGGGGTCTCTTGCAGAGAGAGCCTGCATTGAGAAAAACTATGATGGCATAACTGGAATTCATCTTGGAAAGAAAGGGAGGAAAGGAGCTCTGGGAGACAGACTGAGAAAGAGGATGCAGGAAGAATGTGGAGTGAATAAAAAGTCCTGTGCCAGATTCAGCAGAAATAGACTCACTCACCACTGATACCATAACCCTGAAACATTTATTAAAAATTCAAAAAATAGGGAACATAAACTGGAAGGCAGTGACTGAAAAAGATTTAGGGGTCATAGTAGTCAAACAACTCAGCATGAGCTCCCAGTATGATGCTATGGCAAAATGGGCTAATGAGATTCTTGAATATATAAATAGAGAAGTATGAGTAGGGAGATGATTTTACTTCTGTATTTAAAGTGAAATACTGATTCAATAGCTGGAGAAAATGCTTACAGTGAAGGACTTAAAGGACTCATTCTGCTTAGTTTATCACAGAGGAAACTGAGAAGTGACTTGACTTGATTGCAGTGTATAAGTACATTCACAGGGAGAAAACACAGTACTAAATGGCACTTTAACCTTTTTCAGAAAGACTTAATAACAAACAATAGCTGGAATGTAAAGGCAGGCAAATTCAAATTAGAGTTAAAGCACACATTTTTAATAGTAAAAGGGTGTGTCTACACAAGATGCTAAAAGCACAGTAGACTAATTCTACTGCACGTTAACACATCACAGCAAAAGCTGTGCTAATATGCTAATGTGCAGTAGAATTAGTCTACATATAAGATGTGAGCCAGCACAGCACTGATTATGGTGCATTAAGTTACTACCTCTTATTACAGGTACTAAACTGAATGCATCATAATTATGGCACATTAATGCATGTGTAGACATGCCCAGAGTGATTAATGATTAGAAGAAAACATCCAAGGATTGTGGCAGATTTTCCATATCTTGATAGCTTGAAGTCAGGACTGGATGCCATTCTGGAAGGCATGCTTTAGTCAAGTACAAATTACTGGTATCAAAACAGGATTATTGGGTCAAATCCAATTGCCCATTGGACATCAGACTAGATTAAATGGTTTATTTTGGACATGAATAAATATTTAGCTATGTATTTTTGAGACAGAAGAGACCACTAGGATCATTCAGTATGTAGCCTGTGTAACACAGCCCATACATATAATTTCAGTGCAAGACCCAGAATTTAGGGAAGATTGCATGAGGATACTATCTGAGGAACTACTACAGGAACTCCAGTGGCAAATAGAAGAGACTGCAGTTCACACTTATCTGATGTACTGTACTCTTGGACTACATCCGGTAGAAAGTTAAAATAATGTTTTATACTTACCCTCCAAATATGAAGTTCTGTATCTTCTCACATTTTCCATTGAAGGGGTCTTACCATACCTCCTTTTGAAACATCATACACTAATTCAAGCATTTCACTCTACCTACTGAGTTTGGGTCATGGTGTGGCTGTAATGAACCTTCCTTTAGTATTATGAACGGACTTAAAAATCAAGTTGTAACATTTCTATTGTCTTTAATAGCAGTAAAACTTTGAGGTATGATACAGCCCAAAACCCCCCATTTTCCTGGGTGGTCTACCAATGTAGATAATTTATGACCCAGAAGGCTTACAAAAGGGGTGGGCAAAATGCAGCCCAGGGGCCAGATGTGGTCCACCAGGCCATTCTATCCAGCCCGCAGAGCCCCTAAAAATGTAGAAAATTAATATTAATCTGCCCTGGGCTGCCTGCCATGCAGCCCTCGATGGCTTGCCGAAACTCAGTAAGTGGCCCTCTGCCCAAAATAATTGCCCGCCCCTTGCTTACAATCTAATGCTCCCGTCTTTCAAAGATTTATGCACATACTTAACTTTATGCACTTTTGAGTAGTCATTAATTTTAACAGGACTAGCCTTGGGACCTTTATCACAAAATAATCAGACGAAAGACAGAAGATGGGAATGAAATATTGAAGCATATTGACATGGTGAAGATATGTTGTTTTAAATGAAGGTAGAAGTAAAGTGAAGAAAGGCTAGAAAGGGGAAGTGACTCATCAAGAATAAAGGAGTCAGTAAAACGAAGGAAACGAGAAAGAAGGAACAAGGACAGTCGCAGATTATCTGTTGTTTCACACCAATTATGGGAGATGAAGATCTTCTTACATGTCAAAGGAAAATAATAGTCTGAACACCTCTTCTATCAAAAGCTCACTGAAGTATAAATAATGGTAACGTCCCCTTAACTTCCATTATTATTTATTTAGATGTTTTACAATCTACAATGAAAAAGCACTCATCTAATGCTCTGAATACCCTGGACAATGTTTTAAATACTCTAAAATAACAATATTAATAACTGCATAATTGTGTCAAATGTTCACTACCACAAAAAATGAATGGAGAACAATCATAGGACAAAATGCAGACTCCCAAATTCCCAAACCTAAGCTAATCAGTTAGGAAAAGTCTTAAAAGCCTTTAGGCTGAGAGAAATTTAGTTAATCTGTACTGTAAATAATTCTCCTACTTTGTAACACATTTTCTACCAACCTCCTTGCCTTTTTGTCACTGATTGCATTGTAATTGTAAAGGCCCTGCTCGCGACTCGGCAAGTAAGGTTCAGATGAGTGTTGTTCTTTTTAGCTAGGATTCAGTTCCATGTGATGAATAACAATATATCTCCCAAAACCAAAACAGTTACTTTTTGAGTACAAAGAGAGATTTCTAGGGAAAATGTTACTTTGTAAACTGGCCTGTTATGATTTTTAGTGCTTACTGCCAGACTTTTCTTTGACCCTATTGACACTACAGTAGACATGTAAGGAAGGCTGAAGTCAATCAGGACTCCTAGTAGAGATGATACCTTTTATTAGACCAACACAATTTTTGAAAAAAAAATCATTGAGTTCTACCACGATGACAGCAGCCTCAGAAGGCATGGCTGGTTGAAAACAATAGGGTTGTGTTGTGTTTTTCCTCATAGCAACCACAGAGGGAGGAGTGAAGGTGTTTTGGCTGTGGTACCTGTGCCTCAGTATGTTTAGGTTGGTTTTTTTCTTGATCCTGGGATATTTTCAAAACGTATGTTTAGGTTGGTTTTTTTCTTGATCCTAGTATATTTTCAAACCAGCCTGTGTCACTCCCAGCCAGGTCTGCCTGTAATCTGCTTTCTCGGCATCTCGAAGCAGTTTGTTTGCCTGGGAATCGCGTTGGAATCTATTGTTATTTAAAATGTTTCCTTCCTTTGTCAGGATAAAATTAAAGAGAGAGCGAGAGAGAGAGAGAGTGTGTGTGTGTGAGTGTGATCGTGCGAGTCTCCACAGCCAGGGTGGGACAGGGAAGGGGTGCAGGCAGCGCCCTGCAAGAGCATTGGCTTGGGAGCAGGGCCGGGAAGGGGTGGGGGCGTGGGGCAGTGTGTATCAGGGAGAGGGGAGTGTATGTGTGTGTGTAGCTGCCCCCCCTCGCTGTGCATCGGAGGAGTGTGCGGTGCGCGTGTGCATCCGCAGGGAAAGGGGGGTGTAACTACTCCCCCTTGAGCCCCCCACCCCCGGTGGGAATGGGGGGGGTCCGTGTAGCTGCCCCCCATGCACAAGGGGGGTGGGG